>NC_041387.1:597928341-598133374 GCF_002162155.2 Triticum dicoccoides | reverse complement strand
CCCATATAGTATTTTTTTTCCTGCTGCTACGATTTTGTCATTTATCCTGTGAATTACAGATTTGCAGAAAACCCCCTGGACTTCATGCATTTAATAACTCCACAACCATGCATCGGATTTAAACAAACTTTATATGTAAAGTGCTTAGAATTTTATGTAGATTAATACTATGCCATTTTCATCCCATGTTAAAATGTTTAACATGCTGTTTGTGTTTATTTTGCATAATGCCATGCTAAAATGCTTTATTTCATAACTAATTAACCGTAGCTCCATTTTTAATAAACTTTATATGTAAATGGGGTGGGAAATGCCTAGTTTAACATGGTGCACTTTGTTTTACTGTTTAACAACTCTAAAATATGATTTAGGGCAGAACAGTACCAAATTCATAATTTGCATATGGGGATTTTCCGGAATTGTTGTTTTGTGGTTCCGGCCTCATTTAAACTTGTTTAGATAGGTAGTTTTCTTATGCTTCACCTCTTGCCATGTTTAATAACATTTAATATTGTTGGGTACATAACCGAGATCAAACTAAATAACTCAGATGTGGTGTTTCGTCAATATGCAACTCGTTGCATATTGAGCTCCACTTAATTTGTAGTATTGTTTGTTGCACTTTGCCATGCCATGCTCTTTAAACCGGACATGCATCATACTTGTTTGTGCATCATACCATGATTATGCTGTGTGTTTACCATGTTGTTTTTTTCTTTCCGGTGTTGCTTCTTAGTTCCGGTAACATTGCGTTCGTGAGGATTCGTTCGACTACGTTGGTTCGTCTACTTCATAGACTCGTTCTTCTTCCTAGCAGGATTTCAGGCAAGATGATCGCTACCCTGGATCTCACTACTATCATTGCTATGCTAGTTGCTTCGTTCTATCGCTTTGCTGCACTACCTATCATCTGTTTGTCGAGCCATCCCATGTTGCCATGAACCTCTAACCTTTGGCACCTTTCCTATGCAAACCGTTGTTTGGCTATGTTATCGCTTTGCTCAGCCCCTCTTATAGCGTTGCTAGTTGCAGGTGAAGTTGAAGATTTCTCCATGGTGGACAGGATTTTGGTTGGGATATCACAATATCTCTTATATTATTAATGCATCTATATATTTGGTAAAGGGTGGAAGGCTCGGCCTTTTGCCTGGTGTTTTGTTCCACTCTTGCCGCCCTAGTTTCCGTCATACCGGTGTTATGTTCCCGGATTTTGTGTTCCTTACGCGGTCGGGTGATTTATGGGACCCCCTTGACAGTTCGCTTTGAATAAAACTCCTCCAGCAAGGCCCAACATTGGTTTTACCATTTGCCTCACCACCACCTATATTTCCCTTGGGAGTAATTAACCCAAGGGTCATCTTTATTACAGCCCCCCCCCCGGGCCAGTGCTTGTCTAAGTGTTGGTCCGAACTAGAGCCCTTTGCAGCGCCCCCTCAAGGAAACTTGAGGTCTGGTTTTAGTTGTACAGATTGCTCATCCTGTGTTGCCCTGAGAACGAGATATGTGCAGCTTCTATCGGGATTGTCGGCGCATCGGGCGGCTTTGCTGGTCTTGTTTTACCATTGTCGAAATGTCTTGTAAACCGGGATTCCGAGTCTGATCGGGTCTTCCTGGGAGAAGGTCTATTCCTTCGTTGATCGCGAGAGCTTGTCATGGGCTAAGTTGGGACACCCCTGTAGGGTATAATCTTTCGAAAGCCGTGCCTGCGGTTATAGGCAGATGGGAATTTGTTAATGTCCGGTTGTAGATAACTTGACACCAGATCCGAATTAAAACGCATCAACCGTGTGTGTAGCCGTGATGGTCTCTTCTCGGCGGAGTCCGAGAAGTGAACACAGTTTCTGGGTTATGTTTGACGTAAGTAGGAGTTCAGGATCACTTCTTGATCATTGCTAGCTTCACGACCGTTCCTTTTGCTCTCTTCCCGCTCTTATTTGCGTATGTTAGCCACCATATATGCTTAGTCGCTGCTGCAACCTCACCACTTTACCCCTTCCTTTCCTATTAAGCTTTGCTAGTCTTGATACCCATGGTAATGCGATTGCTAAGTCCTCGTGGCTCACAGATTACTACAACAACAGTTGCAGGTACAGGTTCATGCGATGATCATGACGCGAGAGCGATGTTTGCTTGCGTTGAGTTCTTCTTCTGCTTCTTCTTCGATCAGGGGATAGGTTCCAGGTCGGCAGCCTGGGCTAGCAGGGTGGATGTCGTTTGAGTTTCTGTTTGTGATTCATCCATAGTCGGATGATGCTCTTATGTATCGTGATGTTGTATTCATGTGGCATTGTATGCCTTATGTATGTATCCCCATGTATTATGTAATGTTTATGTAATGATATCCACCTTGCAAAAGTGTTTCAATATGCGGGTCTATCCTTGGTGGGACCTTTGAGTTCCTTTTGGATAGGGTCGCATATTGGGCGTGACAGGCGCGTCCGTCACAAGCTTCTCAGCATCCATCTTGCCCCATTGCACCTTTGCGCGGGCAAGGGCCCGACGGGCACCTTCAATACAGGCGGAGTGCTTGATGACTTCAACCCATGGACACGCATCCACCAGCCGCCGCACCAGGCCGAAGTAGCTCCCAGGCATGGCCTCCTTGGGCCACATCCGAACTATGAGGCCCTTCATGGCCTGTTCGGCCACCTTGTGGAGCTCGACCAGCTGCTTCAGCTGGTCGCTAAGGGGCACCGGATGTCCGGCCTCAGCATACTGAGACCAGAAGACCTTCTCCATCGAGCTCCCCTCCTCGGCCCTATAGAAAGCGGCAGCATCGGACACGCTGCGGGGCATATCTGCGAACGCTCCTGGAGAGCTCCGAATTCGGGTTAGTGATAGGTAATTCACACTCACATGCTTGCTTTGCATGAAAAATGCCTTAGCCGTCGCTATTTTCTTCAACGCCTCGATTTCCTGGAGGGCCTTGTAGGCTTCGGCCTTAGCGGCTTTGGCACTCTCAAGAGCCGATGCAAGCTCGGACTCTCGAGTCTTCGAGTCGCGCTCCAAACTCTCATGTTTCTTCACGAGAGCCTGGAGCTCTTGCTGTACCTCCGCCACCCGCGCCTCCTGCTTCTCTCGCTCCGTGCGCTCCACGGCCGCATTATGTTCGGCCACGGACACCGCCTCCTTCAGGGTCGCCACCTCGTTCGTGGCCCCTGCAATACCCATGTTATCCTTGTCATTCTTCTCGCAACCAAATCCTTTTCTGTAAGGTACAATTTTAATAAGGTGTTACTCACCTTCCTTGTCCACGAGCAGCTTCTTGGCACGGCCAAGCTCGTTCTCGGACCACTCGAGGCTTTGATTCAAAGTATTGACCTCCGCAGTCAGTGCGGCAGAGGTCAGCAGCACAGCCTGCAATCCCATATTGACATATTATTTATGACTCCTGCGTATATCTTTTTAGATCCTCAGTCCGGCTTTTCTTTCCGAACACCGAACCGAGTATCAGGGGCTACTGTCTATGTGGTACTATATATCAAAATTCTTACCTCAAAGCCTGTTAAAAGGCTGCTGCAGGCTTCGGTCAGCCCGCTCTTGGTGAGCTGAACCTTCTGAATCACCGCACTCATGACGGTGCGGTGTTCCTCTTTAATGGAAGCGCCGTTGAGCGCCTCTAGCAAGCTATCTGGCGCCTCCGGTTGGACGGAGGCCGCCGGCGTCACGGTCTTGCCCTTCTTACGAAGGGGCCGCCCGCCGGACTCCGGAGCCACTACAGGTTCCGGTGCGGAGTCCGGTGCAAAGTCCGGGAGGTTGCCCTGCGGCACCTCCGGGGCCTCCTCCTCCTGGCGGGTCCCTTCCCGGGATCCCACCTCGGCATCGTCCGCATCACGAGGGGTGGAGGCGGTCGGAAGGGAATCCATATCCGACGCACCCAAGGACCCGCTTGACGAAGCGGGAAGATCATCCTTGGGCGGACTGCAGGGTTGTATGCGGCATTAGAAAGACACCATGTGGCGAAAAGAAAAATCATGAAGTTATTCGGGAGTCCGGATACTTACGATCTCGCTAGGGGCTTGGCCCTTGAAGGCCAATCCTCGTCGTCGTCTCACCGGTGTTGGCAGAGTAGTCCGGGGGAAGAGTCCTTCCCTTCTTGGACCCTTCGGCCTCCCTCGTTGGGGAGGCCTTCCTTTTCTTCCCTCCCCCCGCTGGGGCAGAGGCCTCTTTCTTCTCCTCCTCGCCTTCGTGGGAGGAGTCCGCCTCGGAGTCACCGGACGATAAGTCCGATGACACCTGAAAACCGGAACTCTTTCGAGTGCACGTGGCCTTCTTCTTGGCCTTCTTCTCCGGCACCACTGGGGTGCCGGAACCAGCAGCCCCGTTAAGCGGGCGTCCGCTGGGTCTTCTGGCAAAGGGGTCGGACAGTTAGTCTTCTCGGCCTTCTTCAGCCAGTCTTGTCAAAGGAGAGGGAGTTTAGATCCCGCATAGAGTCAAACTATGGAAAACAAGTGTCCCGTAAAGGGTAAAATCGCTTACCTCGCTAGCCGGACGCTGCGAGCTGAATCCGCGATCTTCAGTAGCGGATGCGGGAGCCTCGGCGCCCTTAAACAGCACCCTCCAGGCCTCTTCGTATGTAGTGTTAAAGAGCCTGCTCAAAGTCTGGTGCTGCGCCGAATCGAACTCCCACATATTGAAGTCCCGTTGTTGGCACGGGAGAATCCGGTGGATGAGCATGACCTGGACTATGTTGACAAGCTTGAGCTTCTTGTTCACTAGCTTTTGGATGCAGGCTTGGAGTCCGGTCAGCTCCTCCGAATCACCCCATGTCCGGCCACTCTCTTTTCAGGAGGTGAGCCGTATGGGGATGCCAGATCTGAATTCAGGGGCCGCTGCCCATTCAGGGTCACGCAGCTCGGTGATGTAGAACCACCCCGATTGCCACCCCTTAATGGTTTCCACGAAGGTGCCCTCGAGCCAAGTAGCGTTGGGCATCTTGCCCACCACGGCACCTCCGCACTCCACTTGGCTACCCTTCACAACCTTCGGCTTGACACTGAAGGTCTTGAGCCACAAGCTGAAGTGGGGCTGGATGCAGAGGAAGGCCTCACACACGACGATAAAACGCCGAGATGTTGAGGATGAAATTCGGGGCCAAATCATGGAAATCCAGGCCGTAGTAGAACATGAGCCCCCGGACAAAGGGATGGAGTGGGAAGCCCAGTCCGCGGAGGAAATGGGAAAGGAATACTACCCTCTCATGGGGCCTGGGGGTGGGGATGAGCTCCCCCTCGTCGGGGAGCCGGTGCGTGATGTCGCTGGACAGATATCTGGCGCTGCGCAGCTTCTGGATGTGCCCCTCCGTAACGGAGGAGGCCATCCACTTGCCTCCCGCTCCGGACACAGTTGGAGAAGGTTGAGGTGAGATGTGCGGACTTGGGCGCTACAGCTCGAGTTCGCGGAGATGGATAAGCAAAGGAGGAAGAAGGCGTAGGTAAAAGGGTGGATCTTTATCCCCTATATGGGCGGACGAAACCATGCGTCCCCACTGGCCTGATAAAACTCGCTTATCTCCCAAGCGCTGCAATCAATGGCGCGGTTGGGTTACCCACGTCCGTATTGATGGGAATCTCGGGATAAGGGGAACACGATCTCTGCTTCGACAAGACGTGCCAAGGAAACCGCTTTGCAAACGCGCTGAGGTGGTACGATAAAAACAATTCGAGTAAAGGCTTGGTGGTGGTGTGACGTCACGCCACAAAATACGTCAGCAGATTGAACTTGTGTAAATACTATTCTCTCTACGGTGGTATGTGGAATTTATTTTGCAGAGCCGGACACTATCCTGGTGTTCACAATCTTCTATAAATTATTCGGAGGAGGAACCCGCCTTGCAATGCCGAAGACAATATGCGCGCCGGACTCGTCGTCATTGAAGCCTGGTTCAGGGGCTACTGAGGGAGTCCTGGACTAGGGGGTGTCCGGATAGCCGAACTATCATCATCGGCCGGACTCCAAGACTATGAAGATACAAGATTGAAGACTTTGTCCCGTGTTCAGATGGGACTTTCCTTGGCGTGGAAGGCAAGCTTGGCGATACGGATATGTAGATCTCCTACCATTGTAACCGACTCTGTGTAACCCTAGCCCTCTCCGGTGTCTATATAAACCGGATGGTTTTAGTCCGTAGGACGAACAACAATCATACCATAGGCTAGCTTCTAGGGTTTAGCCTCCTTGATCTCGTGGTAGATCTACTCTTGTAATACCCACATCATCAATATCAATCAAGCAGGACGTAGGGTTTTACCTCCATCAAGAGGGCCCAAACCTGGGTAAAACATCGTGTCCCTTGTCTCCTGTTACCATCCGCCTAGACGCACAGTTCGGGACCCCCTACCCGAAATCCGCCGGTTTTGACACCGACAAAGGGAAATAAGCAAAGAAGCCCATATACAATATGATAACTACACACACAGCACAACCCTGTTCTAACAACTAGTACTATTTGCAAACAGGCCATACAAAGTTTTATTCTTTGAACACAGTACAGACACAATCGCTCATATATACGCGCATACACTCATTCCTATGAACGCACACATGCACACTGTAGGACCTTGAGAAGAGGTGTCTAGAGGGGGGGATTAGACACTAAGTACCAAAGTTGTAGTTTTTAGCCTTTTTAAAACTAAGTGGAGTTTAGGCACAAGTTTAACATTCACAACACATAGCAAGCAAGCATTCAAAGAGTATATGAGTAGCGGAAAGTAAAGCATGCAACTTGCAAGAATGTAAGGGGAAGGGTTTGGAGGATTCAAATGCAATTGGAGACACGGATGTTTTTGGCGTGGTTCTAATAGGTGGTGCTATCGTACATCCACGTTGATGGAGACTTCAACCCATGAAGGGTAACGGTTGCGCGAGTCCACGGAGGGCTCCACCCAAGAAGGGTCCACGAAGAAGCAACCTTGTCTATCCCACCATGGCCGTCGCCCACAAAGGACTTGCCTCACTAGCGGTAGATCTTCACGAAGTAGGCGATCTCCTTGCCCTTACAAACTTCTTGGTTCAACTCCACAATCTTGTCGGAGGCTCCCAAGTGACACCTAGCCAATCTAGGAGACACCACTCTCCAAGAAGTAACAAATGGTGCATTGATGATGAACTCCTTGCTCTTGTGCTTCAAATGATAGTCTCCCCAACACTCAACTCTCTCTCATATGATTTGGATCTGGTGGAAAGAGGATTTGAGTGGAAAGCAACTTGGGAAGGCTAGAGATCAAGATTCATATGGTAGGAATGGAATATCTTGGCCTCAACACATGAGTAGGTGGTTCTCTCTCAGAAATGGTAAGTTGGAAGTGTAGGTTTAGTCTGATGGCTCTCTCCACAAATGAAGAGGAGGTGGAGGGGTATATATAGCCTCCACACAAAATCTAGCCGTTACACACAATTTACCAAACTCGGTGGGACCGATTCAACAGACTCGGTCGGACCGATTTAGTAAACCTAGTGACCGTTAGGATTTTCGGTGGGACCGAGATGCAACTCGGTAGGACCGATATGGTTAGGGTTAGGGCATAACGTAATCTCGGTGAGACCGATTACACAAACTCGGTAGGAGCGATTTTGGTAATTGGCTAACCAGAGAGTTGGTCAGGCAAACTCGGTTGGACCGATTATCAAACTCGGTGGGACTGATTTTGGTAATGAGTCAACCAGGAAGTTTTCATTGTAATCTCAGTAGTACCGATTGCTCAAACTCGGTGAGACCGATTTTGATAATGGGCATACACAGAGAGATTACAATCCCATCTCGGTGAGACCGAGATCCCTATCGGTGAGACCGATTTGCCTAGGGTTTGTGGCAGTGGCTAAGACATCAAAACTCGGTGGCGCCGGATAGGAAGAATCAGTGGGGCCAAGTTTGACTTTAGGTTTAGGACATATGTGGATGTGAGAAAGTGGTTGAGGGTTTTTGGAGCATATCACTAAGCACATGAAGCAAGAGGCTCATTAAGCAACACCTCATCCCTCCTTGATAGTATTGGCTTTCCTATAGACTCAATGTGATCTTGGATCACTGAAATGTAAAATGAAGAGTCTTGAGCTTGAAGCTTGAGCCAATCCTTTGTCCTTAGCATCTTGAAGGAGTTCCCACATCCTTTAGTCCATGCCACTCCAATGTTGAACTTATCTGAAATATACTAAATAAAAGTGTTAGTCCAACAAGAGATATGTTGACATTAATTACCAAAACCACCTAGGGAGCACTTGTGCTTTCAATCTCCCCCTTTTTGGTAATTGATGACAACATACATCAAAGCTTTAGATAAGGATATAAAGAATATCAAGTAAAGCTTTGGAAAGACATGTAACAAGCATAGGCTCCCCCTACATGTATGCAATCATGTGAATATGAAATATAGAAGCATGTGAGAGCATAACCATGATAGAGCAGGCAATGTGTTACATGTATCTTGGCCATATGCATCAGAGCAAAAAAAATATTAAAGGAAATACCTTCATGCCCATGAGTCCTTCTTGCAAACAGTATGTACATCAACAAGAATTCCTCATGCACATGATTGTGATGCATATACTTACCTTGTAGTCTTGAGTAGGCTTAGGATGGAATGAACCTGTGTAAACAAGGTTAGATAACACAGATACATCTACTATCCAGAGCAAACAGAAGAAACCACAAGAATACCAAGACTGGGATGACATGTAGAGAGTGAGTACTAAGTACTACAGTTGATTAGACATGTCCCCAAGAGTAAAGATATGCAATGAATTTAAATGATTTCTTTCCCTTAGATGTCTTGCTCCCCCTGAATCTAGCATGGGATACTGGGAGAAGATAGGGAACAGAAAATCAGAGCTGAAAGATATAAAGAACAGAGCTAATGCAAGCTAATGCAAATAAGCACATATGAACATGCCTTTCCCCTCGAGAAGACATGTGGCATCTCTCCTCTTGAACACCAAGCATCTGGGATCCTTGAGAAATACTTTCTACTAGTATTCTCTCCCCCTGGAGATCTCTCTCTCTCTCCCCTTGAAGGATCTCTCTCTCCCTCTGAGATGTGATCTCTCTCTCTAAATGATAAGCTTTGATGTGATCTCTCTCTCCCCCTTTGACATCAATTTCCAACAAGGGCTTGATAAAGACGTAATCTCTCTCTCTCTCCCTCTGGAATTTGACGTGAATGGGTTTGATCCTTGAGTCACAACATAAAGCAATGATAAAAAATGTGATGCTTGTAGAGGACAAGATTCATTGAGTGGAGCTGGATCAGAAGAAACACAGAATAAGTGGCAAACTATTTTTCCTGTTGTGAAATCGGTGGCACCGAGTGGTATGCTTCGGTGGTACCGAAAGTTTTCGGTTGGACCGAAAATAACAAATCGGTGGAAGCGAGTTCATTGTAGAGAAAACACTTGTCACCTCAGCTCACTAGACTAATAAGATCTCACAAAGATTTGCAAGGAATTTACTGAATGATATGCAAGGAATTTACTGAATGACATGCAAAAAAAATACAGAGCAAACAGAAAGAAATCTAGATGAAGTTTTTTTTTGAAAGGGGAAATAAATAAGCATGAGACAAATGCAAAAACACAGAAGAAAACACAAGGGAACTTTATCTAGAGATGGTCGGCGACGAAATCACCTATGTTAGAGTATATTGACTTAGGAGTCAAGTGAGATCACTTGATCATAGGTCATACTCATCGTTTAAGCTCAAAATGGGGTTGCCATTTTTCATTTAAGCATCTTGATGTATTCACATATTGTCGAGTTGCTTTAGCTCATGACTTGGAGTAAAGCTTCTCTAAGATGGAATAACATTCCTTGGTTGGTGGTGTTGTCCATGTAGTTGAACTTGTGTGAGTTGCTCGAGGTTGATGTAGCTCATCAAGAATTTGGAGCACCACTTGGAATTTGAGTCCATCTACCTACATGGGTTAGTTCTTGCAAGGAAGAGCACTTGTGTATCCAAAAATGACACTCATGAAGTTTAACATAGAATTTGTCAAAGGATATGTTCGAATTGTTTCGTGCTTCCTTGTCTTCAACCACCTTTGTGGAGACTTGGTGATGTAGAGATTGCTCAAGATATGAGTAGATTACAATCTCATGGAATTAGATTCAACCAAGTACCTACATGGGTTAGATAGATGCAAGATACAAATATATCCAGGACATAAGATTTTCATCATAAGAGAAATATCAAGGATTAGTCATAAGCTCATGTCCTGCATGTATCCAATGGAGTTTCTACTCCAAGTTTGAAGCATCAATGACGTTCAATTCTCCTCTCAACCTGCAAAACACTTTCTCATCAAGAGGTTTAGTGAATATCCGCTAATTGTTTTTCGGTGCGAACATGCTTAAGATCAATGTCACCCTTAGCAACATGATCTCGAATGAAATGATGATGAACTTCAATATGCTTAGTTCGAGAATGTTGCACAGGATCATGACCAATTTTGATAGCACTTTCATTGTCACAAAGCAATGGAACATGTTTCACATATATCCCATAATCTTTAAGAGTTTGGGTCATCCAAAGTAACTGAGCACAACATGAACCAGCGGCGATGTATTCCGCTTCGGCGGTGGACAAGGATAGCGAGTTTTGTTTCTTGGAAGACCAAGACACAAGAGATCTACCAAGAAATTGACAAGTACCCGAAGTGGACTTTCTATCAACCTTGTCTCCGGCATAGTCCGAGTCGGAGTAGCCAACAAGATCGAAAGAGGCCCTCTTAGGATACCAAATGCCAAAATTTGGTGTATGGATTAAGTATCTCACTATCCTTTTCACAGCCTTAAGATGACATTCTTTAGGAGAAGATTGATATCGTGCACACATGCACACACTTAGCATAATATCGGGTCGTGAAGCACATAGATATAACAATGAACCAATCATAGAGCGATAAACCTTTTGATCAACCGGTTCACCATCTTTGGTCAAATCAAGATGCCCACTAGTAGGCATGGGTGTAGGCATACCTTTGCATTCTTGCATATTGAACTTCTTGAATAAGTCCTTAGTGTACTTCGTTTTAGAGACAAAAGTACCTTCCTTAGTTTGCTTGATTTGCAACCCAAGAAAGAATTTGAGTTCACTCATCATTGACATCTCAAACTTCTCCGACATTAGCTTTCCAAACTTCTCACTAAAGTGAGGGTTAGTTGAACCAAATATAATATCATCAACATAGATTTGGGACACAAATAGTTCACCATTAACCCTTTTAGTAAAGAGTGTGGAATCAATTTTCCCAATTTCAAAGCCTTTTTCAATAAGGAACTTGGTCAAGCATTTATACCATACTCTAGGAGCTTGTTTAAGACCATAAAGAGCTTTGTGAAATTTGTAAACATGATTGGGTTTCTTGGGATTGACAAAGCCAGGAGGTTGTTTAACATAAACTTCCTCCTCTATTTCACCATTTAGAAAAGCACTTTTAATGTCCATTTGGTACAATGTGATATCATGGTGATTAGCATAGGCAAGTAAGATGCGAATAGACTCAAGTCTAGCAACGGGAGCATAAGTCTCACCATAGTCCATACCTTCGACTTGTGTGTAGCCTTGGGTGACGAGACGTGCTTTGTTGCGAACTACTTGTCCATCTTCATCTTGCTTGTTGCGAAACACCCATTTGGTACCGATGATGTTGTGGTTGTTGTCGGGCTTCTCAACCAATGTCCAAACTTGGTTCCTCTCAAAGTTGTGTAGCTCTTCATGCATAGCATTTATCCAATCCGGATCTTCCAATGCTTCTTCGACCTTCATAGGTTCAATGCTAGAGATGAAAGAATAGTTTTCACAAAAGTTAGCTAGACGAGTTTTAGAGCGAGTGATTCTCCCGGTTTGAATATCATTGTAGATTTGTTCGACAGGATGGTCTTTAGCAATTCTTGCTCGAACTCGTGAAAGCTTTTGCTTGGATCTTCGTTGAACATCTTCTTCATCTTGTTCTTCTTCTTGGCCTTCTTCATTGTTGGCGTTGTCGTTCTCTTGTCGTGGTGGAGAAGGAGGTTGTTGACATTCATCTTGATGCACTTCCTCGTTTCCTTCATCTTGGTGTGTCCCACTTGTGGATGCTTCCGTATCAACTCTTGGTTCACCTTGTCGTGAAGTAGAAGCTTCCACTTGGACGGACGAAGTACTCTCCTTCACCTCCGTTGGACGAACCTTGCCAATAGACAAGTCTTGGATTGCTTCTGAATGATCTTTGTCTCCTACATCAATTGGCAGTTGCTCTACTTGCAAGCCGTTAGATTCATCAAACTTCACATCTACTCTATCTTCAACCTTTCGGGTGAAATTGTTGTAGACACGGTATGTGTGAGAGTTTGAGCCATAACCTAGCAGGAAACCTTCATGAGACTTAGGAGCAAATTTAGAATGACGATGCTTATCAAGAATGTAGCACTTTGAGCCGAATACTCGAAAGTATCCAACTTGGGGTTTGTTAGCGGTGAGGAGCTCGTATGACGTCTTGCCGAGTAGCTTGTGAAGATATAAGCGATTTGTTGCATGACAAGCTGTCTCAACCGCTTCCGCCCAAAAGTGCTTCGGCGTTTTGTACTCATCAAGCATCGTTCTCGCCACTTCGATGAGCGTCCGGTTCTTCCTCTCAACAACTCCATTTTGTTGAGGTGTGTACGTAGCCGAGAACTCGTGTGAAATCCCTTCTTCGTCAAGAAAGGTGTCCACATTTGCGTTCTTGAACTCCGTTCCATTGTCACTGCGAACCTTCTTGATCTTCACTTCAAACTAATTTTGGGCCTTCCTAGCGAAGTTTTTGAAGATCTTCTGAACCTGCGATTTATCATCGAGAAAGAACACCCAGGTAAATCTGGAAAAATCATCGACTATAACTAGACCAAAAGAATTTCCACCGAGACTCTTGTAAGAGTTGGGACCAAAGAGATCCATGTGAAGTAGCTCAAGTGGCCTCCTTGTGGTCATAATGTTCTTCACGGGATGCCTTCCTCCAACCTGTTTACCTGCCTGACAAGCACTGCAAAGTCTATCCTTATCAAATATGACATCATTAACTCCAAGGATATGATTTCCTTTAATAAGCTTGTCAAAGTTTCTCATGCCAACGTGACCTAGTCATCTATGCCATAACCAACCTTTTGAGGATTTAGCAATGAAGCAAGTTTTAGGTTGAGCCTTTTTAGTGAAATCAACAATGTAAAGATCACCTCTACGTATACCGGTAAAGACCATTATGATTGTCTCGACGAAACACTTGGCAATCAACTTCAGTAAATAAGACATTGAAACCAAAGTCATCAAGTCTAGATACTGAAAGTAAGTTGTATCCAAGAGATTCAACGAGCATGACATTTTGTATGGAGCTATCGTGTGAGATGGCCACCTTACCGAGGCCAACCACCTTACCCATTGAGTTGTCACCGAAAGTGACATACTTTCGAGGACTATCATTATCAGCAAGCTCACGAAACATGTCTTTATCTCCGGTCATGTGATCGGTACATCCACTGTCAAGGACCCATTCCTTTCCTCCTGACATATATCCCCGAAGATTTGCCATAAGACCAAAATCTCTCATTGCATCATCAAGATCGAAGTCACTATCATCATCCTCATCATAGTATCCATGTTCAACATCGTCATGTGGTGGATCAAATCCTAGAGAGGGTGATTCGTTAGAGTGATTTTGACAATGATCTTGTCTATGAATTTTTATAGCTTCGAAAATAATATCACTAATAATACCAACATTTCCTTTGGCACGCATAAGGTTTGTAAGCTCAAATAGACGATCACAAACATAGGATCACTAGTATTCATCTTACTCAAGGCAATAGACTTATGGAGAATTTCATCAAGATTTTTCAAAGAATAATCAGGAAATCGTTCCTCAAGAAATTTCCATATAGTGTAGGCACACTCAAGAGTAGGCAGTTTTATAATCAAGTTTTTAGGCAAGCCTCTACTGATAAGATTAATAGTTCTAACATTCCTAATCATGTCAATTGACTCATCAAGTGTAGGATGCATAGGATCAACACAAGGTGCACAAGGACTAGCAATGTACTTGTTCAAATGATATTGATTGAAAATTACAAGCATCTCATTTTTTCACTCATGAAAATACTCTCCATCAAGAATAGGCACTCTATGTCTAAGACTCCCCAAAGTAGACTCATCCATCTTCCTCCAATGGTGATTAAACCAAAGCAATGGAGACCAATGCTCTGATACCACTTGTAGGACCTTGAGAAGAGGTGTCTAGAGGGGGGTGATTAGACACTAAGTACCAAAGTTGCAGTTTTTAGCCTTTTTAAAACTAAGTGGAGTTTAGGCACAAGTTTAACATTCACAACACATAGTAAGCAAGCATGCAAAGAGTATATGAGCAGCGGAAAGTAAAGCATGCAACTTGCAAGAATGTAAGGGGAAGGGTTTGGAGGATTCAAACGCAATTGGAGACACGTATGTTTTTGGCGTGGTTCCGATAGGTGGTGCTATCGTACATCCACGTTGATGGAGACTTCAACCCACGAAGGGTAACGGTTGCGTGAGTCCACGGAGGGCTCCACCCAAGAAGGGTCCATGAAGAAGCAACCTTGTCTATCCCACCATGGCCGTCGCCCACGAAGGACTTGCCTCACTAGCGGTAGATCTTCACGAAGTAGGCGATCTCCTTGCCCTTACAAACTCCTTGGTTCAACTCCACAATCTTGTCGGAGGCTCCCAAGTGACACCTAGTCAATCTAGGAGACACCACTCTCCAAGAAGTAACAAATGGTGCGTTGATGATGAACTCCTTGCTCTTGTGCTTCAAATGATAGTCTCCCCAACACTCAACTCTCTCTCATATGATTTGGATCTGGTGGAAAGAGGATTTGAGTGGAAAGCAACTTGGGAAGGCTAGAGATCAAGATTCATATGGTAGGAATGGAATATTTTGGCCTCAACACATGAGTAGGTGGTTTTCTCTCAGAAATGGTAAGTTGGAAGTGTAGGTTTAGTCTGATGGCTCTCTCCACGAATGAAGAGGAGGTGGAGGGGTATATATAGCCTCCACACAAAATCTAACCGTTACACACAATTACCAAACTCGGTGGGACCGATTCAACAGACTCGGTCAGACCGATTTAGTAAACCTAGTGACCGTTAGGATTTTCGGTGGGACCGAGATGCAACTCGGTAGGACCGATATGGTTAGGGTTAGGGCATAACGTAATCTTGGTGAGACCGATTACACAAACTCGGTAGGACCGATTTTGGTAATTGGCTAACCAGAGAGTTGGTCAGGCAAACTCGGTTGGACCGATTATCAAACTCTGTGGGACCGATTTTGGTAATGAGTCAACCATGAAGTTTGCATTGTAATCTTGGTAGTACCGATTGCTCAAACTCGATGAGACCGATTTTGATAATGGGCATACACAGAGAGATTACAATCCCATCTCGGTGAGACCGAGATCCCTATCGGTGAGACCGATTTGCCCAGGGTTTGTGGCAGTGGCTAAGACATCAAAACTCGGTGGCGCCGGATAGGAAGAATCAGTGGGGCCGAGTTTGACTTTAGGTTTAGGACATATGTGGATGTGAGAAAGTGGTTGAGGGTTTTTGGAGCATATCACTAAGCACATGAAGCAAGAGGCTCATTAAGCAACACCTCATCCCTCCTTGATAGTATTGGCTTTCCTATAGACTCAATGTGATCTTGGATCACTGAAATGTAAAATGAAGAGTCTTGAGCTTGAAGCTTGAGCCAATCATTTGTCCTTAGCATTTTGAAGGAGTTCCCACTTCCTTTAGTCCATGACACTCCAATGTTGAACTTATCTGAAATATACTAGATAAAAGTGTTAGTCCAACAAGAGATATGTTGACATTAATTACCAAAACCACCTAGGGAGCACTTGTGCTTTCACACACTTTACCCCTAGGAGCACCTCCGAGAGACTGAGCCGATATATCATCTTGAGATTCTACGAAGTCGCTTTAGGCTCCTCGTAGTCGATGGAAACGTCTCCTCCCACTGAACGTGCATCACCGGAAATCCTGAAATAATCCAGGATAAATGCGAGCACCAAGATTTGAACGCTGATGGGCCAGGATACAAAAGTACAAACTGCTGGAATGGGTGACACCTCATCAAATCATCATAATAAAAATAAAATCACTCCTTGTCGACGATGAGGCTACATGATCAAAGACAATCGGAATTGATTTTTTGGATCGCAGGCTCCATGGAGCCCGAATGTTTGAAAAATACAAAATCATATTTTGAAGTTCCAACAAAACTAAAAAAATACACAAGAACCTAGGGATGTACTCCCCCCGTCCCAAAATTAGTGTCTCAGATTAGTACAAGTTTGTACTAGAGTTAGTACAAAGTTGAGACAATTATTTTGAGACGGAGGGAGTATATGCCTTGGTGAAAGCTACACAAAAATTAAATCATGTGCAGCTCACACCATAGCATATTTCATCACTGAGATTCTACAGAAATGTTATATACATCTCTATATTCAAGTGTATTTTTCCAGATTTTTTTTCAAACTTTAAAATTTGATATTTGATATTTTTTCCTAAAAAGGGCTCCATGTAACTCGGGAGCAAATTCCACTCTCAAAGAAAATAGCCTATGTTGGATGCTTTCATGTGTGGTCGAGGCCGCTCCCCCGGGATTAGGGGATTGCAGATGAGCGATGAAGATCCTCCATGTTTATGTTCCTACCACACATTCCAGCAAGCGGATAACTGCACCAAATGTTCTTTTCAACAACTCCAAAAACTTTGATTTATTGCACTGCATAAGCAGGAGACGTACAGTGGCCAGAAGGGCCCCAAAAAAAAAAGGGAAACAACCGGGCATTTCGCTCGTTCCAGATCTGGTTGGTACTTCCACATCTTTTGAGTAGAAGAGGATCATGTTACAAGTATTTTTTTTCATCCATGTCAATACCAATTGAATCAGCGTTATCAGCTGTCAATTTGATATGTGGTTTTATACCATGCTACTCCACATGTGTGTAGCATCTAATTGTCTTGTGGCAAACATGAACATTTCATTCACATTGCAAACAACAACATTTCATTACATCCGTAAAATGAAACAATATTACTATCAACCACGATACCACTACTAAGCAGTGAGTGAGCCTGTTGTTCCTCATAATGGGGCACTAGAGCGGACCACACAATCGACTTTTAACTGCAAAATAGAGATACATAACCAGAATCTAATCTGTTAACAAACCCTCCAGTGCTCACCGGTGGCGCATTTACCGAGAAATACTCTTCCATGCTTTACTTCAGAGCATCCTTGCTTCCAAGTTCCAACAGGTTTTGAGGTAGCAAGCAGGCTCTTTGAGTAATTGGGTGTGTTGCTTTTGTCAACGCTTGCAACAGACTATGCTAATTGATCCTGTAAACTCACTGGATCGTTTGAGTGAAGTAAGTGGAAGAACTGCTCAATCTCCTTTTCTTGCATGCTTTGCTTGATTCTGCGCCAACTTCTGCCTCGTCGTCGTCAGCAAAGTTCTGATCAGAGACCTCTGCAGAGAGAAACATGGCATCAGAAATTTAGTTCACCGCAGGATGCTGATATAGAACATGGTTACCATAAAACAACAGCGCCCATAGCTATCTGTTATGAGCTTACGGATAACATAGGTATGCATCTTCCATAAAATCAGCTAAAGATTAAAGGAACTAATTGAGCTAGGTACCTGAATTTTCATCGAGAAGGCTTTCTCCCTTGCAAGTTCCCAATTCCCTTCCGTGTGACAACGGAGTGCTCCCAGGGACAGTCCGGATACCCGATTCGTGATCGCCTACTGAAGTTTGTGCCCCATCACCTCTTGCACTGCTGCTGCTGCTGCAATCACGCGATCTGAAATGCTGGATCCAGGGGTTTGCAGGCAGGCTTTGTTTGGCCCCAACTTGAGCACAAGCATTGGGCCTCTCAAACTCGACTTTCTTCCACACTCCAGCTCCACCTTGGAGAACCTTGAACCCATTGGTACCTGGATCTTTCTTGTTCGCGTTGTGTCCCTGATTGTAGAGTCGGTTGATGAAAGAGGCTTCCATGGAGCTTATGTAATCCGTGTGCCTCTCATCCGTCCATCCCGCCGACATCAGGTTAGTAACCTGGTTGCCCTGTCAAAGAACAACATGGTGGCACTAATCAGTTTATTAATTTCCAGGGGTAGAAATCTGCTAACAAGATGAAAGTAAAGCAGGGATCCAAAATTCATGCTCAAGGATCTGTGCTTTATATATAAAGCGGGGCTGAAGCCTTTTTCGGTAATTCATGCTCAAGGCCACAGTGGTAGCATTTTCCAAATTTATTTAGCCATTTGGCGAGACTGGTGCTGTTTTCGTAACTTGCAATCATATGCACATAACGAGCAGGAGCAGGAGCAGGAGCAGGAGCAGCGCACAGCTTTTTTTATTTTTAATTTCTGGAAGGAACTATGTTTTGAAGAGACCTCTTTCCGAACAAAGGTGACGGTTCAGACAAACAACGGGTGTTAAAGCATTTAGGGTATTCCTTTGTTCTTGGCCTTGCTGTTATGAACATAGTAAGTAATATTGGTCCTTGAATTGAGAAGAAGAGTGGTAAGCAACAGTGGACCATGGAAATTACTCGATATTATTTCTTAACAAAATCGAGCAATCATGCATCACACACTGCTAGATAAATAAAATAATAAAAATGGAGAGAGGGAACATGTGGCGGACCAGTGGTTACCTGGGCAATGCCGACGTCCGCTGGCTCCGGCTTGACTGAGCGATCCAGGTACACCTCGCCCATCTGATTCTACTTGTCAGGAGAAGGAGCCCGACAAGGGGGGTGGACAGGCAGAGGACCCCGAGGAACGGATTCGCCTGTGTTGGCCTGAGACAAGAAAGATCTCCCCGCGGATTTCCTTTGGGAGATGTGGCGCGGAGAGGCGGGAAGGAGATCCAAGGAAGGAAGGAAGGAAGGAAGGAAGAAGCAAATCCCCTTGAATTGAGCCCGCCTGGAGGTCGGGGAGGAGACCGGCGCGGAAGAGATTTGGAACCCCAACAACCGGAAAACAATCAAGAAGAGATTCCGCAGGATCCAGGCCAAGAACCGACCCCGACGGAGGGCAGATCGATCGAGCGAGCGAGCGAGCCGTGGCGGGGATGGGATGGAAATCTGTGGGGATTCGGCCGGCGTGGTCTCTCCGGACGGGACGGGAGGGGAGGGGAGAGAAATAGCAGCGGCGGAGCGGAGGGAGGGAGGAAGGAAGCAGGCAAAGAATGGATGAGCAAGCCAAGCGGACGGGCGGAGGAAGGAAGTATTTCTCCTCCGCCCGCAAATATCAGGGGAGAGGCAAAGAATGGACGCCCTTTTTGCGCCTACGTGCCGGCGCTTTTCCAGCGTGGCGGGGCGACAGGTGGGGTGGCGCGGCGCGGGGGTGGAAATATCTCGCCCCGCCGCCAGATATTTGTTGGCCGCCCCGCCCGCCACAAAGATCTGCGGGGCAAGGGAAGGGGAGGCCGACCAGGCCGGACCAGACCAGAGCGGAGGGGATCGGCGTGCGCTTTACTGCCCAGTGGGCCACTCTCATCCGCGACACTGTGGCGGGCGAGGCCGGAGCTCTCCCGCGCGACTGGCTACGTGGACGCGCCGTGTTTTCGCTAGCCGACATGCGGGCGGACGGACGGGGCGACGTGGGCGACGGTGCACCGCACCGGGGGACGACGGCCAACGCTTTCCCTGTCCAGCTTCGATCGTACGTATTCCCTCCCGTTGTTACCATGGCTTTTGCTTTGCTTTGGCGTGGATCGACGGCTCGCTCGACTAAACCCAGCCCACGCAATCCGCAGAGCTAGCTCACCTTGCTTGAGATTAGAATTGCTATAGTAGTGATCTAAACACTTTTATATTAGTTTACCGAGAAAGTACTACATTAGAGGAAGACGTACGACCACAACTAGCTGCGGTAGAGTAGCGCGCGCCACTCGTGACGAAACACGTTTTGCTGCATCTTATCTCTCTGTGCGCCGCCGCCAGAGAAAAAAAGACCATGGTAGATAGAAGAATCCGTCTGCGCACTTTTCCCTCCTTTTCGAATAAGGATCCTCGATGTGAAAGGCGTTTCCGTCGACTATGAAGGCATCTGTGGCGACGGCATGTCTGGGTTTTTCTTTTTGTTAATTGTTGTTGCGGAGAGGACCTTAGACCTATATTAAACCAGACCAGTGATACAGAGCACACCCACGCAGAAGAAGAATTACACTCCCTCGTTCCTAAATACAAGTCTTTTCAGATATTTCAACTACTCCCTCCGTTCGGAATTACTTGTCACAAAAATGTATGTATCTACAACTAAAACACATCTAGATACATTCATTTTTTGGACGAGTAATTCCGAACGGAGGGAGTACATACAGATGCATATAGACGTAGTTTAGAATGTAGATTCATTCATTTTGCGCCGTATGTAGTTCATATTAAAATCTCTAAAAGGACTTATAATTAGGAACGGAGGGAGTACATTGTATGACATCTTGTTTTTGCCGGTAAATATCGTTGTCATAATATGGAGCTACGTACGTGTACGAATGTGCACCGTGATAGGCCTAGTCTTGACGGGCGCCCGTACTCTAACATGCCCTCCTACCATGAATCACGTACCGAAGCCTAATGCAAGCATTCGGGCCTCAGATAATTCTCCTCATAATATCTAATCACGGAGTGGGATTTTTCTCCTTCCTTTTGAATTTTGGATGCTTTTGTTCAGTCATTATCCACAACAAGAAGGCTTGAGCTACAGCCCACATGGAATGGAACATCCATTCCAGACAATCTCATACAGCTAGCGAAGACCCATGCCACGAGATATGATCCGCCCTTTTTGAAAAGGAAAAATAAAATGATATGCCCTACTAGCACCTCAGATATATGTATGGCCTACTAGCCTGCCAGTACTACCATCTCCGTTCCCAAATATAAGTCTTTTTAAAGATTTCAACAAATGACTACATACGGAGCAAAATGAATGAATCTATACTTTAAAATATGTCTACATACATCCATATGCTGTAGTTTATTTGAAATGTCTAAAAAGACTTATATTTAGGAACGGAGGGAGTACTATCTCCTGATGATTTTTTTTTGAGTCGATCTCCTGTTGACATACCTACCACAGGAAATATCTCACAAGTACAATTATTGAGGGGCCCACAAGGAATATCTTGAGAGACTAATCCAGCCTGTACACACACCCTTCTGAAAATTGCAGCTGACCAAGCCCATCAATATATCCAAGCAGACAAAAGATCTTAGATATCGTTAGGATATTGTCCATGCTTTCTTCTCCTTCGCACACACAAACCTTGACTTGGGTTTTACTCCAGGGGACATGAAAAAGCAATCGGCCACGGTTACTGCTTCGGTTTCCAACTGCAAACAAGATAATAATATCTAAGATCCCTTTATCACTTTTGCCCTTCTGCAAAAGGTCTTCTTTGTTTTACAAATCTCCCTTTTTGTCCCAATATGTGGCTGTCAGCTCAATTCACTGGTGGACTCTACAACAATGTGACAATGACATATAGGAAACGCTAAAAAAAATTGAATCGCGCTAACTAGCTACAACTTGGAGGCGACGGGGGCTTCGGTTTGCAGGCTCTCCTGGCTCCTGCGGGACAGCATCTTAGAATCCTGCGAGCAGAAACGCGATAGCATATTAGACTATGATAACGGGGCACCGTGATGCACGAAGACAACAGCGTACAAGTTTGATGCATCTATGAACGCCCAATACAACGGAGAGAGCATTTACCTGCACTATGGACTGAGCACAAAACTTTCCTGACAAAACCGCACCCTCCATGGAAGCCAAGTATTTCTGCTTTGTGTAATCGCCGGCCAGATAAAACCCTTCGATCGGTGATCGTTGCAGAGGTCGGCAAGGTTCGCAATTCGGGACGGTCTTGTAAACGGACCTGTAACAGCGAGCCAGGAAGTGTAAACCATGTAAGAGAAGAAGAGCGCATCAAAGCCGCCTCTTGATTAGTTATCACTTTATCAGGAAGGGTGTCAGGGAAATGTCCTGACCTCGGTGTCTTCACAACATGGTATTTAAGAATCTTTGCTTTACTCTGGTCAGCAGCGATTTCATCAGGAAACAACTTGGCTAGCTCTAGCATAGTTGCTTCGATGATTTCGGTGTCACTCCGTCCGATCCATTCCTCTGCTGGAGCAAAAACCAACTCCAGCATCGAACGGTTTGGATCATAGTACTCCTGTAAACAGTTAGAAAAGAAAAAGAAAGAGAAAGGATGAGTACTAGTTCATGTCCTTCATTCTTTTTCCTAAGCTATTACGGTTATTATCATCAGAGGAAAAAAAACAATTACGATTAATAAATCAGCAGTCAACTGACATGTCAGCAATGACAAAAGGATGCCATACTTCATTCTTTAAGATAACTAAAATTTGAAATGCCAACAGTAATTATTAGTTTAATAATGAATTCCTTCTGCGGCACATGCATATTTTTTACATAGGCGTATAGACTTTGGGGCATTTGGTCATAGTGAAATATAAATTCAGGTTAACCCACGTGCAATACTTAGAAGTGAACTGCAAACTAAGCCTAAATCATCAAGTTAGTACCTTGCACGCTAAAGACATGTCTGCATAAACGCTTAAAAGTGAACTCCTGAAACAGAAAGATCGATATATTGTAAGGGACATATGTTATTTAGTACAGTATCAACCAAGAATTCAAACATGGAGTAGGAAAGAATGCACCCAATTTGAATACTGGACAACATATTCATTAGGCGTCAACAATAAGATCAGTATGACCAAAAGACATACCTGCTGAAAAGAAGGTGGTCATACGTGTTCTTCAGTTTTCTGTCAAACCTGAAATATTCAAATCAACAGAAACACTAAGAGGTATTTCAAAAATTCATGGGGCACACGGGCACAAGTAGAACCACAACACATAAATGACGTCTTAACTTACAACCAAACATTTAAATCAACTAACCATATATGAACATTGATGACAGGAACTCCCACCAACTTATCCAGCCTTTTGAAATAAGAGATCTCTCTCCACTCTTGTGGTACAAGAAGCTTGAAGATATCAACTGAATCACAAGCTAGTCAGTTAAACTGAATAGGTGCAAAGGAAGCATGATTCTTGAAAATAAATCGCACCTGGTGCTGCAAAAACATATGCATCTCCAGTTATTTGAGTCCCATCAGTAAGTGCAAAGTGCTTCACTGTTCCGTCAGGGTTCAGTTCAATTTTCTGAATACGAGAATTCAGCCGGACCTCACCACCCAAAGACTGAATGTGGTTAACAATAGGCATGCATAGCCTTTCAGGAGGATTACCATCCAAGAATGCCATTTTCGAGCCATGCTTCTCCTACACATTTACAGTTTTTTCATTAAGTAATGCCCCCAAGTTGTTATTATGGTGTGATTGTGTGAATGAATGCTTGCATCTTCTAAAGGTAATAAAGGACAGAATATGTCATCTATGTCTTCAGGAGGAATAGAGGAACTGAAGTTGTACCTGGAGAAATCTGTTTAGAGCAATCAGAATGCACTGCATGGATAACTCGTCAGGGTTTATGAAATTCAGTGCCTTGGACATTGCAATAAAAACCTCGTCGTTGACTCGATCAGGAACACCCTGTGCTGATTAAATAACTGTATCAGAAACTGTATTGACTCAATTACTGAGAACAACAAAAGAAAGAAAATAGCACTTATCAACATTTTAGTTCAAATAAGAAAGGTGAACCTGCTGTGCATTAATTAGCAAATAAGAACCTGCATTCTCTTCGTTTGCTCACTTGGGATTTAACTTGAAAGATTCATAAAACTATAAGCATTGCTTAAGCCTAATTTGCATACAAAAGGGCTTGGTTGAAGATGAAAGATGGAAGCTTGAGCATAGGACCAAAGAATATGACAATAAAAGGCAGAAATGTATTAGCAAACAAAACCTCGTTACAACCTAGCCTCATAGAGATTGCAATATGTTTACTACAGTGACGAGGCTAAATGACACAGTGAGCTCATACCTGCTTTTCCATCCATTCGGAAACAGTTAAGCCATCTTGAGCTTCAACGTAAGCTTGGCCACCAAGCATTGCTGGTAGAAGCCCAATAGCAAACTTCACCTTCTCCGGCCAAGTAAGCATTTCATTGTTTTTCAGTATGGCCCACACTCCTGTTAAATGCATGCATAGTCAATGATAACCTGATATTGATTGGCAGAGTAGCTCAACAGCCATGATCATAGTTGTTTGTATTTACTAATTGACCCACTAGTTGATTCACATATTAGCACTTAAAAGAACTAACACTAGGATGCATTTCTGAGTTCTCTTGGCATTCTTTCTTCTATTGAGCAACACCAGGACTATGTATAACCTTACCATTTAAGGGCGCCGGCAAAGTCTCTGGGAAATCAAAACGGCTGTATTCTCCTGGTTTGTTTGGCATGGCAAATATCATGGAGTGTTCCTTCCATTGCAAGCGATCACTAATACCAAGCTCAGCAAACAAATTCTGTACATTGGGATAAGCTCCAACTGAAAAGAAAAAACATATGGTTACATATATGCACAGAATGAAAAGTATCGTACACATGCTATTAGAAGGAAAGAGAAGGCTGGTAGAAGAAAAATTTATAGATAAAAAGAAACTATTCAACCAAGCCAACCATGCCGTATGGAACATTAAAATCTAAACTATTGTATGTGATGTTAGTGTACAAACTTCCAGGCTTAAAAGAGTTTGGGACCGATTTTACTTCGGCAAGAATTCCTTTCTTAATAATGGCCATGCATAAAGTCCACTAAAAACATTTCTTTTAAATAAGGCCCATCTAGTAGAAATTCAAACAAAAATAATAGTTGACAGAACGAAACACTTTCCTTCTTTTTGCGATTTCAGAACCTGAACATGACTCCTCAGAGATCAGTTCGTACTTCACTCAAGGTGTTTTATCATATTTGTCTGAAACATCTACCTATACACTGGTAATGGAAGTAACCTAGATAACACACAGAAGCACAAAGAGAACCTTGAAGAACCAGAACCAGAGCTTACAAAAAATATGAAGGCCAGTCTCGTACCAATCACCATCTTCATCCTTCCATGCAGCTAACTGTTCAAGGCATACAACGATAGAAACAATAAGAAACAACAACGATAACAGTGAATATGAGCTACTTAGGCTGAAGACAATAAATGAAAATTAAGATCACATAACGAGCACAACTTTAGAGATGAGATAAGCAAGTATGTAAGTAACGATCAGACCTTTCCGCCCAACACATCTCTTGCCTCAAGCACTATGGGTTTGTGGCCAGCGTCTGCCAGGTATTTTGCAGTTGATAGACCAGCCAGTCCTGCAAAATTCACACCAGAAACTAGTAATGCTAAGAGGCAATGGTGATTCTCTCAAGGTTATCTGGTGTGTGAAAAATTATACATGTTCTAATTTTCGAGTTACATCAGACTTCAGACCTGCACCAGCAATCACGACCTGTAATGGTTTACTGGGGCGTTCACTGCTTCTAAACGACGAAGAAAGCTGGCCAGCTTCCAAATAGTTAATCGTGTTCTCTAGTGGAGGCCTTGGAAAATCTTGGCAAACAACCTGCAAAGAAGGCAAGCAATTATTTGACAAGAAATGCTATGGGGAGATAAAATAACGAATAGGCTTTTCCAAAAATAGAAACAGAGGCAAAAGATTAACCTGCAGAGCACGAAGTCCATGACGTGATCTTTTTACTTTATTCCTTAAGCCAAGGGAGGTCGTACGATGACTAGTTTTTAGTGCCTGGACGCTGCTACTTGTGAAACACCTCTGCGTATGAAGTTGTCCAGCAAAAGATCTTACTTGCTTCGCTCCAGCTATGTTCATAGATGATAGGCAGCTGGTATCCATACTGAAGCAAGTAGTCCGGCAGATTCTTGTCAACCTTATTCAACCAACAGGCGCAGGAGAAATCTGCATAATCAAGAAGAGCAATTAGACTCGTAGCTCACGAGGCCCTCTGCTATTAAGCCAAGTGTTGTAACAGGTCAATCGATTCAGACTGCCATAACAAGTCACAATTTGCCGAGAGCCAAATGACAGAGAATTTTGTCCATTGAGAGTGGAGCGGTCTTTCGGTTGAGGAGATGAGAATAAAAGTGTAGAGAAAAGGATCAGGGCAGCTGTGTCAACTATAGATATGAGAGCTCCACATGATCCATCACTTATTTTGCAGCAGAAACATGAGTTGATTGTAGTAACTTGTTGAACCAAAGCATGAAATGGGCGAATGGGGTGTGGCTGCAGGGTGAGCAAATCAAGCACGCAGCATCCGCCCGGTGAAGTCTACGGCTGATTTTCGCAGTCGATCGGGAGTTCCGACGCCTCTAATCTAATCTGAAGTATAATAAACCCCGAGAAAATCCCCAACTCCGGGGCTGCTACCCAACGCTTGCCGCGCGGATTCTAGGCAGCGGCGCGAGGATTCCGCTAAACGGGGGAACTGGAGCCGCGCCGGCGCAAGGGAATGACGGAGTAAAGCCGCCTGGCTGCCTCGTGCGGGGAGGGGAGACTTACCGGAGGAGGGCGGAGGAGATGGACCGAGCGGCGAGGCGGATGGGAAGAGGGAGGAGGGAGTCGCGAGGGGAGGGGCTTTATGTCCGGCGCGGGATAAGGCTGGTCGCCGGCTGGGGCGGGGGGAGAGGGACAAAGGCGGGGGAGTCACTGAGGCGAGGAAGATGTGGTGGCGGAGGATGCCTTTTGGCGCCTGGTGCGCTCTACGTTTTCCGTGGAATATACCGCGGCCACCTCACACGTTTTCATGGCCTGTCTTCTGGTTCGACCGGACGCATCGTGCCTGGCCTGTGCGGAGTTGCACGAACATGTTTTTTTTTACACAGTACAGACGCAAGCGCTCATATACACGCGCATATACTCACTCATATGATCGTACACGCGCATATCCTACCCCTATAAGCACCTCCGAAGGAATAAGTCGGCATATCATCTTGAAATTTACAAAGTCACCATAGGCACCTCGTCGTCGACGGGAACGTCTCCTCCCACTGGATGTGCATCGTCGGAAATTCTGAAATAAATTCAGAAATAAATGCGAGCACCAGGATTTGAATCCTAATGAACTGGGGATACCACAGTCCCTCTAACCATCCAACCACAGGTTGGTTCGCGTTGCACGAACATGGTTGTTTGGTCGCTGTCGCGGAGAATTCTCTCGTAGCGACGAGAGCCTTTAGGCCATCTCCAAGGCGAACTCTTAAAGCATCTCTAGCAGACCCCTTAAAAACGCCAAACCTGTAAGTTCCGGCGAGTTTACGGTTTCAGATCAATTTTATGGTCAGAACAGACACTATAAAAGTTTTTCATTCAACATGGTATCACATCCGTCTGTGAAAGCCCGGTTGTCCAAACTCATCCGGATGCAAAACCAGGGGCATTTGCGGCGTCTGAACCGTCGCCACGTCCGACGCCCCAGTACCACCCAAAAATATCTTCCGCACCCGCCTCTCCCACTGGCTATCAGCAATAGGATAAATTATACCTACCTCCAGAAGCTTTAGTATTTCATTTCTTACTACTTCTTTCATCTTAGGATTTAATCATCTTTGGTGATCAACAACTAGTTTAGCATCATTTTTCAGCTTTTTTTGTGCTAACATAGAGTGGGACTAATGCCCTTAAGATCATCAAGAGTATATCCAATAGCAGCTTGGTGCTTCTTTAGAGTTTTCAATAATTTCTCTTCTTCATGTTCTGAAAGGTTGGCACTAATAATAACAGGTATATCTTCTTTTTATCAAGATAAGCATATTTTAAAGTATCAGGTAATTGTTTAAGCTCAAACACGGGATTATCCTCGGTTGGAGGGGGATCCCCGAGGATTTCAACAGGCAAATTGTGTTTCAAAATAGGTCATTGCTTAAAAAATACTTCATCAAATTTCCTTCTTTCATTCATAAACATATTATTTTTATGGTATAGCAAATATTGTTCTAGAGGATCATTAGGAGGCACGGCAACAGAAGCAAGACTAATAATTTTATCCTTACTAGGCAATTCTTTATCATGAGGTTGTCTAGAAAATTTAGAAAAAACTAAAGTCGTGAGAAATATCCCCTAAACCAACAGTAACAATATCCTTTTCGCAGTCTATCTTAGCATTAACAGTATTCAAGAATAGTCTACCAAATATAATGGGACAAAAGTCATCTTGTGGGGAACCAAGAACAAGAAAATCAGTAGGATATTTAATTTTCTCACACAAGACTTCAACATCTCTAACAATCTCAACTGGTGAAATAGTATCTCTATTGGCAAGCTTAATAGTAACATCAATACCTTCTAACTCAGCAGGTGCAATATTATGCATAATTTCTTTATATAAGGAATGAGGAATTGCATTCACACTAGCACCCATATCACATAAGCCATCATAACAATGATCTCCTATTTTAACAGAAACAACATGCATGCCAACAATAGGTCTATATTTATCTTTAGTGTCGGGTTTAGCAATTCTAGCAGCTTCATCACAAAAATAAATAGCATGTCCATCAATATTATCGACCAAGAGATCTTTAACCATAGCAATACTAGGTTTAACTTTAATTTGTTCACGGGGTGTAGGTGTTCTAGTATAACTCTTACGAACCATAGTTGAAGCTTTAGCATGATCCTTTATTCTAACAGGAAAAGGTGGTTTCTCAATATAAACAATTGGAACAATAGGATTAACATTATAAGTAATAGTTTCTTCTTCAACTTTAATAGGTTCTACTACTTTCACTTCAATGGGAGGATGATATTTAAACCACTTCTCCTTAGGGAGATCAACATGAGTAGCAAATGATTCACATAAAGAAGCTACTATCTCAGAGTCAAGTCCATATTTAGTACTAAAATCATAAAAAGCATCGGTATCCATGAAAGTTTTAACACAATTGAACTTAAGGTCTATACCTGACTCCTTACCTTCGTCGAGTTCCCAGTCTTCAGAGTTACATTTAATTCTTTCCAACAAATCCCATTTGAATTCGATAGTCTTCGTCATAAAAGAACTAGTACAAGAAGTATCAAGCATGGAGCGATCATTATGAGAAAGCCGAGCATAAAATTTTTGAATAATAATTTCTCTTGAGAGCTCATGATTGGGCATGAATATAACACTGACTTAAGCCTCCCCCAAGCTTGAACGATAGTTTCTCCTTCGCGAGGCCAAAAAATATGTAATTCCGATCACGATGAACCAGATGCATAGGATAAAACTTCTGATGAAATTCCAATTTCAATCGGTTGTAGTTCCATGATCCAATATTATCACATAGCCTATACCATGTCAATGCCTTTCCCTTCAAAGATAAAGGGAAGACCTTCTTCTTGACAACATCCTCGGGCATACCTGCAAGCTTAAATAATCAACAAACTTCATCCACATAGATTAGGTGCATATCGGGATGTAATGTTCCATCTCCTATATAGGGATTAGCTAGCAGTTTCTCTATCATACCCGAAGGAATTTCAAAGTAAATATTTTTAGTAGGTTCAGTAGGTTGAGGAGCAACTTTTTGCTCTTCCGGTCGGGGTGAAGATACCCCGAACAAGCCCCTCAAAGGATTATTTTCCATAGTAACAAGTGACAGTAAATTTCAGCACACTATATAAATGTTTCCTTACCAAAGGTGCTTCGCTCCCCGGCAACGGTGCCAGAAAAGAGTCTTGATGACCCACAAGTATAGGGGATCTATCATAGTCCTTTCGATAAGTAAGAGTGTCGAACCCAACGAGGAGCAGAAGGAAATGACAAGAGGTTTTCAGTAAGGTATTCTCTGCAAGCACTGAAATTCTCGGTAACAGATAGTTTTGTGATAAGGTAATTCGTAACGGGTAACAAGTAACAAAAGTAACTAAGATGCAGCAAGGTGACCCAATCCTTTTTGTAGTAAAGGACAAGCCTGGACGAACTCTTATGTAAAGCAAAGCGCTCCCGAGGACACATGGGAATTATTGTCAAGCTAATTTTCATCATGCTCATATGATTCGCGTTCGTTACTTTGATAATTTGATATGTGGGTGAACCGGTGCTTGGGTGCTATCCTTACTTGGACAAGCCTCCCACTTATGATCAACCCCTCTCGCAAGTATCCGCAACTATGAAAGAAGAATTAAGGTAAACCTAACCGTAACATGAAACATATGGATCCAAATCAACCCCTTACGAAGCAACACATAAACTAGGGTTTAAGCTTCTGTAACTCTAGCAACCCATCATCTACTTATTACTTCCTGATACGTCTTCAACGTATCTATATTTTTTGATTGTTCCATGCTATTATATTATCTGTTTTGGATGTTTAATAGGCATTTAAATGTTATTTTATATTATTTTTGGGACTAACCTATTAACCGAAGGCCCAGTGCCAGTTTCTGTTTTTTTGCCTATTTTAGAGTTTCGCAGAAAAGGAATACCAAACGGAGTCTAAACGGAATGAAACCTTCGCGATGATCTTTCTTGGACCGAAAGGAAACCAGAAGACTTGGAGATGAAGTCGAAGACGCAACAAGGCGGCCACGAGGGAGGAGGGCACGCCCAGGGGGGCAGTTCTGCTCCGCTACCGCTACCTAGTCCTGTGAGATTGGCATGGAGGCTTAGATTCCTCCCGTGGGCGTGTTAGTAAAAAGGCATGTCTCGCGAATATAAAACTGACCATTGAGCCCGCGATCTTCGGTCGTGGGCGGTGGTATCTCGCCGGCCTTGAAAAGCACCTTCCAGATGTCTTCGTGTGTCGAGCCAAAGAGCTCTTTCAGCATCTGGTATTCGGCCGGGTCGAACTCCCACAGATTATAAATCCGTCTCTGGCACGGAAGAATCCGACGGAAGAGCATGACTTGGATCACATTGACGAGCTTGATTTTCTTACTCACCATGTTTTGGACACATGTCTGGACTCCAGTCAGTTCTTCCACTAAGCCCCAGGATAAGCCCTTCTCTTTCCAGTAAGTGAGCCGCATGGTGACGCCGGATCGGAATTCGGGGGTCGCCGCCCAGTTGGTGTCGTGCGGCTCGGTGATGTAGAACCATCCCGATTGCCACCCCTTCACGGTCTCCACAAAGGAGCCTTCGGACCAGGTGACATCGGGCGTCTTGCCTACCATGGCGCCTCCGCACTCCGCTTGTTGGCCGCTCACCACTTTTGGCTTTACGTTGAAAGTCTTTAGCCATAGGCCGAAGTGAGGTGGGATGAGGAGAAAGGCCTCGCACACGACAATAAAATGCCGAGATGTTGAGGATGGAGTTGGGGGCCAAATCATGGAAGTCTAGCCTGTAATAGAACATTAGTCTGTGGACAAACGGGTGGAGGGGGAATCCCAGCCCGCAGACGAAATGAGAGAGGAATACCACCCTTTCCTGGGGCTCCGGGGTAGGGATGACTGAAAGGATCGATATAGTTGACTAGAGGGGGGGGTGAATAGGCAACTAACACTTTTTAGACTTTTCTGTACCAATTTAAACTTAGCATCAAAGTAGGTTGTCTAGAAATGCAACTAAGTGAGCAACCTATATGATGCAATAACAACTAGAACAAAGGCAAGCAAGAGATACAACACAAATAAGCTTGCACAAGTAAAGGCACGAGATAACCAAGAGTGGAGCTGGTGGAGACGAGGATGTGTTATCGAAGTTTCTTCCTTTTGAGGGGAAGTACGTCTCTGTTAGAGCGGTGTGGAGGCACAATGCTCCCCAAGAAGTCACTAGGGCCACCGTAATCTCCTCACGCCCTCACACAATGCGAGATGCCGTGATTCCACTATTGGTGCCCTTGAAGGCGGCGACCGAACCTTTACAAACAAGGTTGGGGCAATCTCCACAACTTAATTGGAGGCTCCCAACGACACCACGAAGTTTCACCACAATGGACTATGGCTCCGAGGTGACCTCAATCATCTAGGGTGCTCAAACACCCAAGAGTAACAAGATCCGCTAGGGATTAGTGGGGGGAATCAAATTTCTCTTGGTGGAAGTGTAGATCGGGGCCTTTTCAACCAATCCCGAGCAAATCAACAAGTTTGAATAGCTAGGGAGAGAGATCAGGCGAAAATGGAGCTTGGAGCAACAATGGAGCTTTGGGATGGAAGAGGTGGTCAACTAGAGGTAGGAGACACACCTTTTATAGTGGTGGACAACATCCAACCATTATCCACTTAATCTAGCCTGCGACATGCGGTACTACCGCTCCAGGAACGCGGTACTACCTCAAGGCCACGCGGTACTACGGTGAGGGACCATGGTACTACCGCGGCAGCTGCAGAGACTAGAACATGCCCGACAGAGAGCAGTACTACCACGAGTGCGGTACTACCGCTCCCACTAGCGGTACTACCGCTCCCACTAGCGGTACTACCGCGAGGCAGGTAAGTCCTAGTCTGGAAAGGGCACGGATGAATAAAAATACATCCGTGCCTACTTCTGCTGAAAAAGAGACGATGCAAACATCCATCACGGTACTACCATGCACAAGGAGCAGTACTACCGAGGGGGTGCGGATGTAAAAAATTACATCCGCCCCTACTACCGTGAAGCAGCGGCACTAGGCCTGGGAACCACGGTACTACGGCTCTAGAGGAGCGGTACTACCGTGGGCTCCCACGGTACTACCGTGCTCGACGTGCGGTACTACCGTGCAGGCGCGAATGTAAAAAATTACATCCGCCCCTACTACCGCGAAGCAGCGGTACTTGGCCAGGGAGCCACGGTACTACGACCCCAGAGGAGCGGTACTACCATGGGCTCCCGCGGTACTACCGCGCATGGGCACGGTACTACCGCAAGTGCCTGCGGTACTACCGCTCCAGGGAGCAGTACTACCGCAAGCTCAGCAACAGCAGTCCAGACAATCGCATAGAGGATAAACGGGGAATGCTCCAAAGAGCAAGGGAAAGGTGGAGACAAGGAAGGAAACGTGTACGTGATGATTCCACCCGAACCTTTCCGACGCGGACCCCCTCTTAATAGTACGGCTCTCCTACGACTCAAATCCACCAAAAAGAAACGTAGAAAAACACCGTCTTCAAAAGTCTTCAAGGGGCACCGAACCGTCTTGTGCCTAGCGATGAAGCAACTGAGAAACTCAAGGCACACGATTAGTTCGCAAAAGCATTGTCATCAATCACCAAAACATTAGGGATAAATATGCCCTTACAATCTCCCCCTTTTTGGTGGATTGATGACAATACGGGATTTGCACAAGGGGAAACAATAATGAGCAGAGGCAAACCCCTCCTCTCTAAAATGTAGACGGGCTCCCCCTAGATGTGTGCAATCTAGATGGATGCTTTGGACTACACAACACACAAGCTAGGATCAACACTCCCCCTATATTTTAGAGACAAGGCATGTAAGACTAACAACTAAGCAAGTGCATAAACAAAGGTAGCACAAAATAACACAAGCTCACTGAGATAGGTAGAGTGCATATGTCTTACACCATATGAAGGACAAACCAAACCAAAGCAACCGAAACAACCGAAACGAGGTTCAAACAAGACATGCAAACACACCGACACACGACTCGCAAATCCCTACACTCTCTCCCCCTTTGGCATCGAGACGCCAAAAAGGCAGAGAGGAAACCTACACACAAGGGGTGGCTCAAGCAGAGAAATCATCCCAATGATCCTCGTCAGACCCGGCGGCAGGAATGGTCTCCTCGACGTCCTCCTCAGAATCAGTCCACTTGTATCCTTGTTTCTCCATCCACTCAGCCTCTGGGGTAATGTGATCCTCAGACCCTCCAGACACGTCCTCTCCATACAGCTTCAAGATCTTCTTGTCGCGGCGACGACTCTCCTTGGATGCCACGTGAGTCCTGTACTGCCCCTTAGCTTGCATGCAGAAAAGAGTCTTCATCTTGTCCTTCAGCTTCTTGGCCCACGAGGGCACAGAGGAACTATGGGAGGACCCAGCAGCACGGTCATCAGCAACATCCTCTGCTTCAGCCTCATCCTCATCAACAGCCCTCCTAGCAGCAGACGCCTCAGCACGAGTAGTAGTGTTTGCCCAGTTGGGATTGACACGGAGACTGATGGATCATGCCGAATCTAGTCAGGAGCAAGGAACTCAACACCAGGGTACTGCTTCGCCCAAGTCTTGGAGATCAACAGAAATAGGTATGGTCCATAGATAGGCACCTTGCGGTTGAACACCGCAAACCGAAGCTCACACCACATGATGTGTGAGACATCAAGTGGCTGAGTCTGAGACACGCGTGCCTCCTCGCACAGGAGCATCATATCCACCATATAGGCATGAACCTTGTCCTTGTCACCAATGCGAGGGAACAGAGAGTTGCAGAAGATGCGATACATAATATCCAGAAATGAGTTGAGCACCCACGCCGACTTGCTATTGGAAAGCACCTTCTCAACATAGAACGGCTGAAGCTTGTCCTTGATAGCAGACTCAGGATTGGCATGGGGGCGAACACCCACTGGTGTGTTGAGCCCGTCATCAGGAACCTGGAGCAGATCCATGACCTCCTTCCAGGTAGCAGTCAACTGACAACCATTGGTCATCCAGGTCATCCTCCGCTCCTCCCCAGGGTGAAAGAAAAGTGAGGCAAAGAACTGACAGATAAGCTCAGGGTCATAGTCAAGATGGAAAGAGATCACATGTTCAATATCAAACTGCTCCACCAAATCCAGAGCTTTTCCAAAGTACTCACGATACTTGTCCTTCCTCAGGTGATGCATGTCTATCCACTTGACATCCACGTAGGTATTTTGCTTGTTCTTGATGACATCCAGATAAATGAGAGTCTGCTGCTTGGTCCAAAACAACTCACAGCCTATGACGGTAGCACGAGGATTCACATACGGGTTGATCTGCCTGAGACGGATGAACTCAGATTGGGGTATCTCGTCCATGCCCTTAGCGGGTTCCTTGTGCTTGTTAGCGGTGGTCTTGACATGGTGCTTGGGGGCATTGGAGCCCTCTGTTGCTTCACCTTGATTGCGCAGACTCTTGGAGCCAGTGTCAGGACTGGTAGTGGAATGGCGAGAGCCACCACCTGAGACAGAAAATGCAAAAACACCCACGACAAGAAAGAAGGATCAATGCAAAGACCACGACAAAGCGAAAGAAACACGAAGAAAGCATATGTGGTAATTGCCATGAGATAGAATGGGCCCAACGGTAGTACTGCCTGGTGCTGCGGTACTAAAATTTTAGTACCGCTCCTAGTCGCGGTAGTACCGTGTGAAGTCATGGTAGTACCGGGGCTGGGAGCGGTAGTAAGATTCTAGTGCGCAGCTTGTGCGGTAGTATCGTACCGGACGGGCGGTAGTACCGGTGTATCGGTAGTACCGCACATGCGGTGCGGTACTACCGCACCGCGTCAGATCCAAAACCAAACTTTGAATCTGAGACGAACCGCGAAACCACGGCGGTACTACGGTTGATCAACTCTATCACAGGACAACATATCAGGTATAATCCCTACGCAATAATACTCTCCTACATCCTACTCTTGCAAAGACTTAGCCTAAAGTCTCAAGAACAAATGCATCTCCCCAAAAACCTAGAGGCAAAGAAAACAACCAAAAGAGAGAGGGATTTGGGAAGGACCTTGTTCCATGGCAAGAGCACGTGGTGGGGAATGATCCCACCGGACGGAATCGCAGGAGAGCAGCCGGAGGCGGAGATCCGGCGAGGGACTCCGGCCCCGTTCTTGAGCGAGAGAGAGAGAGAGAGAGACGAAGTGGGGAAAACAGACGAATGGGTATGGGGGAGTTAGAACTCCCCCTGCCCGTCCTTATCCCTACACGTCTGCGACAGCGCGGTAGTACCGCATATCATCGCGGTAGTACCGCTTGGGCTGAAGAACTACACCAAAGCGGTAGTACCGCTCTCCCAGGCGGCAGTAAAAAATTACTGCCGTGCTGGGGCGGTAGTACCGTGCTCTCCACGCGCGGTAGTACCGTAGCAGGCTGCGGTAGTACCGTGAGCTCAAGAAAAGCAGGTTTCAAGCACACGAAAAGGAGGTCTTCGCAAGGAAACTTCGGGCACAAGAGACCCTACAAGAGCATGCTCAACACTGAGGCATAAAAGCAAACGACAACCAGAAACAACCATGTGACACCACCTCTCAAAAGGAGAGGGTGGTGGCCGGAGCCACCTATGTTTGAGTCAATTGGTATGGCACCGCGAAGAATTATCCTTGGGCCCATGACCAACACTCGTCTTTGAAGCACAAGCACCATCAAAAATGGCTAATGTGAAAGAGTTGATCGATTTATGCATAATGGGGGGAGGGAGAGTTCATTGAGAGAACGACACTCCCCCTATGTCCATGCCTACACCTAAACTAGACAACAAGTTGAGTGAGGTGGGGTGTGCACGGGCTCAAGTCACATTGCTCGAATCAATGATATTTAACTCATGCCTTAACTCACGAAATCTTGCTTCATCCAAGGGCTTCGTGAAAATATCTGCAAGGTTATCATGAGTGTTAACATACTTGAGCTCGATCTCTCCTCGCCTAATATGTTCCTGGATGAAGTGATACCGAATCTCAATGTGCTTCGTCTTGAAGTGTTGCACCGGGTTGAGAGAAATCTTGATGGCACTTTCATTATCACACCAAAGAGGCACTTTGTCACAAATGACACCGTATTCCTTTAAAGTTTGCCTCATCCATAGGAGTTGTGCACAACAACTACCGGCCGCCACATATTCCGCTTCGGTGGACGAGAGAGACACACAACTTTGCTTCTTGGAAGACCAACTCACCAAAGAGCAACCAAGAAATTGGCACCCTCCAGAAGTGTACTTCCTATCCACTTTGTCTCCCGCCCAATCGGAATCCGTAAATCCTTCAAGCTTGAAGTTTGCTCCTCTTGGGTACCATAGGCCAAAGTTTTGGGTATGAGCCAAATATCAAAAGATTCGCTTGACCGCCACATAGTGGCTTTCCTTCGGTGCGGCTTGAAACCGTGCACACATTCCCACACTCAACATGATATCCGGTCTAGATGCACAAAGGTAAAGCAAGGATCCATTCATAGAGCAATATACCTTTTGATCCACCGCTTTACCATTGGGATCAATGTCAAGTTGGCACTTGGTAGGCATTGGGGTAGAAGCCGGCTTGACATCACTTAGCTTGAATCTCTTTAGCATGTCTTGAGTGTATTTGGCTTGGTTGATGAAGGTACCTTCTCTTCTTTGTTTGATATCAAAACCAAGAAAGAACTTCAACTCTCCCATCGAAGACATCTTGAACTTAGAGGTCATGAGAGCGGCCAATTCCTCATTGAAAGCTTTGTTAGGGGAACCAAAGATAATGTCATCAACATATAGTTGGCACACAAACAACTCCCCTTTGACCTTCTTAGTAAAAAGAGTGGGATCGATTTGCCCAACTTCAAATCCACGATCTTGTAACAACTCGGTAAGGTGGTCATACCACTCACGTGGGGCTTCTTTAAGGCCATAGAGTGCCTTATCGAGTTGATACACATGATCCGGGAAGTAAGGATCCTCGAACCCGGGGGTTGCTTGACATAAACCAACTCATTAATAGGACCATTAAGAAACGCACTTTTCACATCCATTTGTAACTTAAAGTTGTGATGGGAAGCATAAGCAATCAACAAACGAATGGATTCAAGGCGAGCAACAGGAGCAAAGGTTTCATCGTAGTCGATACCCTTGACTTGGGAGTAGCCTTGTGCTACCAATCTTGCCTTGTTGCGAATGATGTTCCCATGAGCGTCTTGCTTGTTCTTGAAAATCCACTTGGTTCCAATGATGTCATGGTTCCCCGACGGCCGTGGCACCAATCTCCACACCTTGTTGTACTCTAAGTTGTTGAGTTCTTCATGCATGGCATTGAGCCAATCTGAATCTTCGAGCGCCTCATAGACCTTTTGGGGTTCAACACAAGAGACAAACGCGTGATGTTCACAATACTTTGCTAATTATCTACGAGTGCTTACCACCTTTCTTAGGCTTCCAACCACATTCTCCATGAGATGGCCTTTGGTGGTGAGCTTGGAAGCAATCTTCACGGCACGACGCTCTAATTCCTCCTTGGATGTGGAAGGAGGAGGATCAACTTGATTATCTTGAGCGTCGTCTTGAGCTTGTTCGAGATCTTGAGCTTGCTCTTGATCTTGAACTTGCTCGAGGGGAAGAACTTGACCTTGGGCATCATTTGGTGGTTCACCACCATCTTGAGGTTGATCTTGCCCTTGGTCTTGTTCAAGAGGGTGAAGGCCTTCACTTTGTTCTTCGGAAGCGTGTGGGTCTTGTGGAGGTGATGGCTCCACTTGAACGGAGCATTGTCCTTCTCCTTCGGCCACAAGGGGTTCAATGGGTAGAATATGACCAATACCCATTCTTCTTATGGCTTGGGGAGGAATTTCATCACCTACATCACAAGTACCACTTTGCTCCACTTGGGAGCCATTATTTTCGTCAAACTGCACGTTACACGTCTCCTCAATGAGTCCGGTGGACTTGTTGAGGACACGGTAAGCATGAGAGTTTGTAGCATAACCAACAAATATGCCCTCATAAGCTCTAGCCTCAAATTTAGACAAACGAACACCTTTCTTGAGAATGAAACACTTACACCCGAACACCCGGAAGTACTTGAGGTTGGGCTTGTTACCGATGAGTATTTCATAAGGAGTCTTGTTCAAGCCTTTGCAGAGATAGAGCCGATTTGATGCATGACACGTGGTGTTGACGGCTTCGGCCCAAAAGTTGTATGGAGACTTGAACTCTGCCATCATGGTCCTCGCCGCATCCATCAACGTCCGGTTCTTCCTCTCCGCAACACCATTTTGTTGAGGGGTGTATGGAGCGGAATATTGATGCTTGATCCCCTCATCACTAAGGAACTCATCCAAGGTGTAGTTCTTGAACTCGGTGCCGTTGTCACTTCTTATTGTTAAGATCTTTGCATCATGTTGTCGTTGAGCTTCATTTGCAAAGTCGATGATGGTTTGTTGAGTTTCACTCTTCCTCTTGAAGAAATATACCCACATGTATCTTGAATAATCATCCACAATCACCAAGCAATACTTTCTTCCCCCAAGACTATCAAAGGATGGAGGCCCAAAGAGGTCCATGTGAAGGAGCTCCAAGGGTCTCTTCGAGTAGATGATAGTCGTGGGAGGGTGAGCCTTCTCATGAAGCTTTCCTTCGATACAAGCACTGCAAGCATGATCTTTGGCAAAACTAACATTTGTTAGTCCACGGACATGGTCCCCCTTGAGAAGACTTTGCAAAGATCTCATATTGACGTGGGCTAAACGGCGATGCCAAAGCCATCCCACATCAACTTTAGCCATTAGGCATGTCGCGGTCTTAGTGGGTCGCTCCGAAAAGTTAATCACATAGAGACCATTCTCGACACGCCCAACAAAGGCTACTTTAAGAGTCTTGATCCACAAGAGGGCCACGATATCAATATCAAAGAAGGTGGCAAAGCCCATGAGTGCAAGTTGACAAACGGAAAGTAAGTTGTACGCAAGGGACTCAACAAGCATGACTTTCTCGATCGTTAGATCATGAGAAATAACAACCTTGCCAAGACCCAATACCTTAGAATGTGAGGCATCACCCCACTCGACATTGGTGGGCATAGATGGGATCTTTTGCACGTCCACCACCAAGTCCTTGCTCTTGGTCATATGATTTGTTGCTCCACTATCGAGCAACCATGATCCCCCACCGGAAGCAAACACCTACAAGAGATCAATGCTTGGTTTTAGGTACCCATTTAGTAATGGGTCCTTTGATGTTAGTAACAAGGGTCTTAGGAACCCAAATAGACCATTCAATGTACTCATAAGAGGAACCAACAAATTTTGCATAAACATGCCCATCACTAGCACGACACAACACATAAGAAGGGTTAAAGTCGTCGGCTTTGTTGGAAGAGATGGCTTTGCCCTTTTTGGCATCACCACTCTTCGCATTGTTCTTCTTCTCCTTAGGAGCACCCTCTCCCTCCTTCACAAAAGTTTGCTTAAGCGGGGGAGGTCGTTTGGTCTTGTCATTCTTCTTCTTATTCTTGGACTTGGGTGAGAACCCAACTCCCTGCTTGGCCACAACTTCCTTTTGATTGCTCAAAAGGTCATTTAGGTTCTTCTCACCTTGTATGCATGACACAAGGCCTTTCTCGAGTTGTTCCTTCAACTTGGCATTCTCCTCCACAAGATGCACATGCTCACAACACGAGTTAGTTGCATTTGCGTTATCAATTAAGACCATGTGAGGAAAGGTGGCCTTTTCCTTGGTTAGCTTAACTTGGAGTTGATCATGAGACTCCTTGAGGTTTGCATGAGCACCCTTCAAGACCTTGTGGGCCTTGTCAAGTACATCAAACTCCTCCTTGAGTCTAACATGATCAACCCCAAGTTTAGCCTTCTCGAAAGTTAGCACACGAGACACAACAAGAGCATGATCAAGATCTTTCTTTAACTTGGCATGGTCATCGTTTTGTGACTCCTCAAGAGCCAAACGATGCCCACGCTCTTCCTCAAGAGCATTAGAGAGATCCGATATCTCATCGGCATAGTCACGACTATGAGCTTCCATCTTAGAGATGGTTTCTTCATGAGCCTCGGTCATGTCATTGGCTTCACCAAGTTGTTCCAAGAGAGCAACAAAGTGCTTCTTGGATTTGCCCTTGAGCTTACTCATAAAGGACTCAAACTCATTTACTTCCTCATTAGACCCCTCACTATCATCAACGCCAACCATCAAAGAGGGATTAGGAATGATGGTGGTTTTGATGTTAGGGGTTACCTTGTTGGAGGCTTTAGCCATGAGGCACTTGGCGGTGATGTTCTCATTGGGTGAATCGAAGAGAGACATCCGGGGAGTTGTGGCAATGGCGACGGATGCCATGGCCATGGCTTCACTATCTTCGTCATCATCGTCATCCTCACGGTATTCCTCTTGAACCACCAACCCTCGAGTAGGAGTCTTCTTGGAGAAGTTGTTCTTGTTGGGGAAAGACTTGGCTTTGTCTTTCCGGATGAGCTTGCCACCATTGTCTTCCCGCTTCTCGTAAGGTCAATCCGCAATGAAATGGCTCACATTGCCACAGTTGTAACAAGTTCTAACTCGTTGCTTGCTCTTGAAGCCACTTGAGTTGTTCTTGTTGAAATTGGGTCTTGAGTTCTTCTTGCTCCAAAATTGCCTTGATGCGAGAGCCATGTGCTCGTGATAATCATATTTTGTATCTTCGGGGTTGCTCTCCTCTTCTTCCTCTTCTTCCACAATAACCTTGGCCTTCAAGGCAAGGTTGGGCTTCTTTGCCCTTTGAGACCGGAGCACCGCGTTGTCGGCGGTCTTGTCCAAGATGCTCATTGCAACGAACTCATCCAACACTTCACTTGAGGTCATGGAGTGGAAGTCCGGTATTTGACGAATGACGGAGGACATGGCCTTGTTGTAGGGCATCATGGCCTTGAGGAACTTGCGTTTGATCCAATTGTCATCCATGTCTTTGCTCCCATGATCTTGGAGCAAGACCGCAAGTTTGGTTACTCTCCGAAAGAGCTCACGAGGTTCTTCATCTTCCTTCATAGAAAACTCATCGACTTCATCTTGCACCACTTCATAGTTGGAGCGTTGAATTCGCACTTCCCCGATAGAGAGACACAACGCAATGCCACGCGTCTTTGGCCATGGAGTAGGGTCAAGATGAGGGAGATCTTCGGGGAGAATTGCCTCTTGGATAATGAAGAGAGCATTCTCATTGAATTGATTATCCACAGCTTCTCGAGGGGTGAAGTTGCTTGGGTCATGTGGATAGAAACCTTCTTCAATGATTCTCCAAAGATTAGTATTCACATGCTTTAAATGACGCTTGAAGCAATACACCCAAGAATCAAAATCCTCATTTTTCACAATCTTAGGAGGAGGACCGGCATGATTTAAATGAGTAGAGGGAATCGGTCCACCATAAGTTGCAGGTTCCACATGGGCAAAGATGCCGGTGCCATTTCTACCACTAGTAGAAGGACCCTTTTCACTATTAGCTTCCCCCTTGTCGGAGGTAGCATCCGTCACCTTGTTAGTGGGATCACCCACTCATCGGCGAGGTAGACAGTTTAAGTCCTTCTAGAAATTTAGTAAACATGCTTTCAACCTCGGTCGTCATGGAGTTTTTCAATGTGTCTAGAGCCACATTGAATTCCTCACGAGAGACCGAGGTTCCCCCATCGGCCGTAGACGAGGTAGGATTCACACCGGAGTGCTCCTCCACACCGTCTGTGGTGTCAACCATACTCTTTGGACGGTAACGTCCTTAATAAAGAGACGAGGCTCTGATACCAATTGAAAGGATCGATATAGTTGACTAGAGGGGGGGTGAATAGGCAACTAACACTTTTTAAACTTTTCTGTACCAATTTAAACTTAGCATCAAAGTAGGTTGTCTAGAAATGCAACTAAGTGAGCAACCTATATGATGCAATAACAACTAGAACAAAGGCAAGCAAGAGATACAACACAAATAAGCTTGCACAAGTAAAGGCACGAGAGAACCAAGAGTGGAGCCGGTGGAGACGAGGATGTGTTACCGAAGTTCCTTCCTTTTGAGGGGAAGTACGTCTCCGTTAGAGCGGTGTGGAGGCACAATGCTCCCCAAGAAGCCACTAGGGCCACCGTAATCTCCTCACGCCCTCACACAATGCGAGATGCCGTGATTCCACTATTGGTGCCCTTGAAGGCGGCGACCGAACCTTTACAAACAAGGTTGGGGCAATCTCCGCAACTTAATTGGAGGCTCCCAACGACACCACGAAGCTTCACCACAATGGACTATGGCTCCGAGGTGACCTCAACCGTCTAGGGTGCTCAAACACCCAAGAGTAACAAGATCCGCTAGGGATTAGTGGGGGAATCAAATTTCTCTTGGTGGAAGTGTAGATCGGGGCCTCTTCAACCAATCCTGAGCAAATCAACAAGTTTGATTGGCTAGGGAGAGAGATTGGGCGAAAATGGAGCTTGGAGCAACAATGGAGCTTTGGGATGGAAGAGGTGGTCAACTAGAGGTAGGAGACACACCTTTTATAGTGGTGGACAACATCCAACCGTTATCCACTTAATCCAGCCTGCGACATGCGGTACTACCGCTCCAGGAACGCGGTACTACCGCAAGGCCACGCGGTACTACCGTGAGGGACCACGGTACTACCGCGGCAGCTGCAGAGACTAGAACATGCCCGACAGAGAGCAGTACTACCGCGAGCGCGGTACTACCGCTCCCACTAGCGGTACTACCGCGAGGTAGGTAAGTCCTAGTATGGAAAGGGCACGGATGAATAAAAATACATCCGTGCCTACTTCCGCTGAAAAAGAGACGATGCAAACATCCGTCATGGTACTACCGTGCACAAGGAGCGGTACTACCGAGGGGGTGCGGATGTAAAAAATTACATCCGCCCCTACTACCGTGAAGCAGCGGCACTAGGCCTGGGAACCACGGTACTACGGCTCTAGAGGAGCGGTACTACCGTGGGCTCCGCGGTACTACCGCACTCGACGTGCGGTACTACCGTGCAGGCGCGGATGTAAAAAATTACATCCGCCCCTACTGACGCGAAGTAGCGGTACTTGGCCAGGGAGCCACGGTACTACGGCTCCAGAGGAGCGGTACTACCGTGGGCTCCCACGGTACTACCGCGCATGGACACGGTACTACCGCAAGTGCCTGCGGTACTACCGCTCCAGGGAGCAGCACTATCGCAAGCTCAGCAACAGCAGTCCAGACAATCGCATAGAGGATAAACGGGGAATGCTCCAAAGAGCAAGGGAAAGGTGGAGACATGGAAGGAAACATGTATGTGATGATTCCACCCGAACCTTTCCGACGCGGGCCCCCTCTTAGTAGTACGGCTCTCCTATGACTCAAATCCACCAAAAAGAAACGTAGAAAAACGCCGTCTTCAAAAGTCTTTGAGGGGCACCGAACCGTCTTGTGCCTAGCGATGAAGCAACTGAGAAACTCAAGGCACACGATTAGTCCGCAAAAGCATTGTCATCAATCACCAAAACACTTAGGGATAAATATGCCTTACAATGACCTGCCCCTTGGCCGGAAGCCGATGGGCGATGTCCTTGGACAAATATCCGGCCTCCCGGAGCTTCTTGATGTCCTCCTTCTTGACGGAGGAGGCCATCCACTTGCCTCCCGCACCGGACATGTTCGGAGTGTTTTTGCGGAGAAGGTGAGAGCTTGGGCGTTGGAGCTCAAGAAGGGATGAGCAGAGGAAGGAGAAGGCGTGGGTGAGAGAAGGAAATCCTTATCCCTTTATAAAGGCAGATCATGTGCCTCCCCACATGGCCTAAAACTCGCTTATTCCCCAAGCGCCGTGCTAATGGCTTGGTTCGGTTACCCACACCCGTATTGATGAGTATCCTATGATAAGGGGACACGATCTCTGCTTCGACAATACGTGCCAATGAAACTGCCTCGCGAAACGTGTCGTGGCATGCTGATAAAACGGTTCGAGTAATAATTAGGCCGCGATGTGATGTCACGCTGTAGAGAGACTGTCAGTAGATTAGATTCGTGAAATATTATACTCTCTATGGTGGTATGTGGAATTTGTTTTGCAGAGCCGGACACGATTCTTGTGTTCAAGATCTAATTTGGAGTATTCGGAGAAGGAACTCGCCTTGCAATGCCGAAGACAATCTGCGCGCCGGACTCATCGTCATTGAAGCCTAGTTCAGGGGCTACTAAGGGAGTCCTGGGTTAGGGGGTCCTCGGACATCCGGACTATATACTTTAGCCGGACTATTGGACTATGAAGATACAAGATAGAAGACTTTGTCCCGTGTCCGGATGGGACTCTCCTTTCCGTGGAAGGCAAGCTTGGCGATTCTGATATGTAGATGTCCTTCTCTGTAACCGACTCTGTGTAACCCTAACCCCCTCTGGTGTCTATATAAACCAGAGGGTTTAGTCCGTAGGACAGGAACAATCATAATCATAGGCTACCTTCTAGGGTTAGCCTCTCCGATCTTGTGGTAGATCAACTCTTGTAATACTCATATATCAAGATCAATCAAGCAGGAAGTAGGGTATTACCTCCATAGAGAGGGCCTGAACCTGGGTAAACATTGTGTCCCCCGCCTCTTGTTACCATTAGCCTTAGACGCACAGTTCGGGAGCCCCTACCCGAGATCCGCCGGTTTTGACACCGACACCCACCTCACCCCGCCTCCCGCAACAGCAACAGCAGCACGTAGCCGCACACCGCCGCCCGCGCTGCACATCGCCGCCTGCGCCGCACGCCGCCGCGCCCCGCTGTCGCCCCGCAGCGCCTCGCCTCGCCGGAGCTGCCGCCTTGCCGCCGGAGCCACCGCCTTGCCCGATCCGATCCGGATCCGCCGTTTTTTTGGTTTAGGTAAAAACTGATCGATTTTATTTAAACCCTAGATGTGTTTTTTTATTATTAGATCGGTTTTATTTATTTATTTGCTTTAGTTAATTAGCGGACGTTCGTCCGTACGTTTGTTTTAACGAACGTTGTTCGTCAGTTAGTCGCAGACAGCGAACGTTCATTTGTTAGCCTGTTCGTCAGTTTTTCTTTTTCCAGGGATTTTCCGCGATTATTTTCGATTGCGATTTCAGCCCTGCTCTTCATTTTGGTTTATCTTTTCGCTCGTTTATCAGAATCAAGCGATTCAAGCGCCTAGATCTTTGTCTTGAGGCCCTCTTTCTATGTAACCAACTTGAACAGGGTTTTGCAACTGTAAAATTTGACTTTAGTCCAGATTAGTAATCGGATCTTGTTTCTTTCGTAGTTTGAGTTTCGTTTCTCCGTTTGATTTGATTCTTTTTGCAAACCGGAGTTCTTAAGTTGAACTTTCTGGTTAGATCTTCTTATTTGAGTTTTACCTGTGCATTTAGTTGAGTGCTTATGTATGCTATTGTTTGATTGCGGTAGAATTCCCGAAGTGCGAAGCGTGCTACTATGAGTCTCTAGGTTTTGCGGATCATCAGCAAGGCAAGTAACACTTTGATCATATCCCTTTATTACCCAGTTTTTATGCATTAGTCTACATCCTCAAACATTGCATGGTTAGGATCTGAATAACTTGTGGGTTTGGGAAGTAGATGATGAGGTAGAACCTATTGCCCTATTTATTATCAAACCTTTGGGAGTTACTTCTACGATTGCTCAGGATTGCTATGTTATGCTCGTAGATGTGGATTGGGTGAGTGTATCCATGATAGATGTGAGTATTGTTAATTAATGGTTAACTTAAGGTGGCTACTCAAAATCACATCAGGGTGGATTGCTTGTGGGCCCCTAGAGAATCCAGTGTTGTCCTAGGATATCCCGGGGTTCCGTGTGATCATCCTAAGGTCCACCACCCAGGCTCAAAGGGATCATAAGATTATTCATGCTAGAAAATTTTGTGTGCAGCCACAAGCTATTATGGGCTCTAGCATAGTTGAGTATGTTGCATGACCTCTTTCAGTGGCGGGCTAGCAGATGTAGGGGAAAGTAGGTGTAACTGTCCACCTAGAGTAAAGAGTTAATGTTTCTGAAATACTGTGTCTCGGTCATCCGTTTCTCAAACACCATGTAGTGCGAGAAATCCAATGGAGGAGATCGAGTCTTGTGGGGAAAAGTGTGCAAACCTTTGAAGAGTGTACAAACTAATCATGGTTAGCCGTGTCCCCGGTTATGGACATCTTGAGTATCTGGTTCTTGGATTATCATGTTGATCTCATCACTCTAAAGTAAATTAATTTGATTGGGTAATTGATGATGATTAATTGGGATTGAGTTGGAGGAACCTTCTCAATGTTTAACAACCACCATGATAGTTAAATAAATTTATTCCTTTGTTGTAGGGAAAAATTGGCTTTATGCAAAACTGTAACCATAGAGCTTTCCACCAGCCATATATGCATGTAGTGATAGCAATTATTCTATTCATTACTCTATGTGTTACATTGCCAGCATATTCCATGTGCTGACCCGTTTTCGGGCTGCAACATATCATGTTGCAGACTATTCAGAGGAGGAGTAAGGTGCCATAGGTCATTGTCATTCACTCAGCTATACCGTTGGAGCTGATGGACTCACTTTATCTTCCAAGCCTTCCGCTGTTATCGTTTTTAGATGGCCTTAAGCCATATTATTTTAATAAGTTCTCTTTTGAGACATTCGTTGTAATAAATGTGTGATTGCAACTCTGTTATAAATCCTCGAGTACTGTGCGTGTCAGCATTACCGATCCAAGGATGAAACTGATGCACAGAGACTTGATCCATTTAGGTCGGGTCGCTACACCAAAGTAGCCCATGAAGATACATTCACAATCAAGAAGTGCCACATGGATCATAGTTGTGGAGCTTGTGGAGAGAGTACAAAGGTTACTATTGAATGGGTTGCAGAAGCTGTGGAGGACACAGTTAGATCAAATGTAAAGGCTGATGTAGAGACAGTTCTCAAACATACTAAGAAGAAGTTTGAGGTGCATGTACCTAGGAGTTTGGCATATAGGGCAAGACTGATGGCTATTGATGTTGTGCAAGGTGATCACAGAAAGCAGTATCTGAGGTTGAGGGACTACCTACAATGTGTGCTTGACACAAACCCTGGAAGCAGGTGCATAGTGACAACTTTTGAGGATCCCTTTGAACCCAGCCCCCACACCAAGGTTCAAGTACATGTTCTATTGCCTCCAGGCATCAAAAGATGGATTTCTTGCTGGTTGTAGGCCTTTCATAGGTACAAATCAGTGATGTAATCCTTGTTTGAAATGTAAGCAAGTTATTCAATTTGGCCCTAACTATCTCTGTTTATGCAGGACTTGATGGTTGCTTCATCAAGTTATCCACATGCCAGCAGATATTGGCAGCAACTGGGAGAGATGGGAACAACAATGTGTTCCCAATTGCTTTTTGGGTGGTTGACAAAGAGGATGGGCCTAGCTGGACCTAGTTTCTAAACCAACTTAGAGTCTGCATTGGCACCAGCAACCAGTTTGGGAACTACACCATCATGTCTGATAGGCAGAAGGTATTTTCTCTGACTCTATATTATTCTTGTAAGTGCATCTAGTGCCACCCCTAGTTTGGTTTTGGAGTATTGACGACAAACGTGGTTGAGGGACTAATGTGTTTGTGAGAATTGCAGGATAACACAGGTAGTAGTCCCTCCTTGATTCGGTTTACCTACTGGAGATGACCCCTAAAAATGTATGAAGACATTGAAGATAATGGTGGTACGTGAAGACATTCACACTGAAGACTATGACAGGAGAAGACATTGAGTGAAGACTATGGAGCGAGAAGACTTAGTAGTTTCGTTGTTTCTTTTCTTCTTTGTTGAGTCATAGGAACCACCACACTGTTAAGTGGGGTCCAAGTGAACAAAGTCAGAGTGACTAAAGTGATGCTCAACCAAAATCCTGTGTCTTCGAGCAAAGACAATGAGAGCAAATCTTATCCAGAGTCGGATAAGTCAGCTTTACTTGTAGCCCAAGTCAAGTTGTCGCGTGTGCTTGAAATCTGACCATTGTGACACGTGTCAGTTCCTTAGTGACCCAGGGTCATTTCGGACAAATCAGGTCGGGTTGCCCAGTGGCTATAAATAGCCCACCCCCTACACCATAAATTGGTGGCTGCTCAGAGTTAGATATGGCTTTTGTCGTTTGAGAGCAACCCACCTCCGAAGCCTTTGAGAGAGAGAATCCTTGCAAGGACAAAGCCCAATCCACCCAGAGCCCAGAGAGTGTTTGGCATCACTGAAGTCTTTCTGTCCGCGTGATCTGAAGACTTGTTACACTTGAGGACTGTGAATCCTCCAGCCGGTTAGGCGTCGCGTTCTGAGCATCCAAGAGTCATTATGGATTGCCGGTGAATGAAGTCTGTGAAGGTTTGGAAGTCTACCTTGAAGACTTACCAGAGTGATTGGGTGAGGACTGTGTGTCCTTAGCTCAAGGGGAATAAGGTGAAGACGCGGTCTTCTGAGTTGAATCTCAGCCTCCCTAACCAGACGTACAGTTGTCACAACAACTAGAATTGGTCGAACAAATCCTTGTCTTCACAACACACTGGTTCTATCTCTTACTCTCCTTACTTACAGTTTGTCTTTGTGAAGTCATTGCCTGGTTGCTATGCCTGTTTGACTTCACTGTGTGACTAATTGTTCTGATTGGCTTCATACTATCTTCCATCCTGATCGTACTACCTAGCTGCTATCAGTCATCATGCTTTAGCTTCATACTTGTTTGACTATGGTGTGTCTAGTGTAGTTCATCTTCCGCTGCATGTTTATAGGTCCAGTTTTCGTGTTTGTCTTCTAAACTCTCATGTTTTGAAGACTTTCATAAAAATCGCCTATTCACCCCCCCTCTAGTCGATAACTAGCACTTTCAATTGGTATTAGAGCAAGGTACTCCCTTGTTCTGTGTGATTCGGTTTAACCACCTGGGGTTTTAGCTATGTCGACTGCAGGGATAATCAAGGTCTCCGCTGCATGTCCCATCTTCGATGGCACTGAATATCCCTACTGGAAGAATAGGATGCGCATGCATCTTGAAGCCATTGATGTCGATCTGTGGTATGTCGTCAAGAATGGCGTTCCCAAGACTGGTGAAGGTGTCACCCCCGCTGATGTGAAGAAGTTCATTCAACTGGACTCTACCGCCAAGAACATCATCTGTGGTCATCTGACCAAAGGGCAGTATGGCCATGTGAGCGCTCTAGAAACGTCGAAGCTAGTCTGGGACTGGCTCTCTAAGGTCAATGAAGGCGTCTCAACACAGCGTGATCAACGAATCAGTACTCTTCGCAACCTCTTCAACCACTTCAAAAGGCACGACAACGAGAACGTCCAGCTCATGTTTGATCACCTCACTGATATCACCAATGAGCTCCGTGCACTCGGTGCAACTGACATTATGAAGCATGAAATTGTGAAGACACTGCTGAGATCTCTCGACAGCTCATTTGACACCTTAGCCCCGATGATACAAGAGCGCCCTGATTTCAAGACACTCGATCCATCTGACATACTCGAGAGGCTCAACACACATGAGTACCAGCTATCTGAGAAACGAGATATCTATGGCCCCAACTACGGCCGAACTCGTGCCTTAAAGGCAAAGGCTGCGGCTTCCTCATCTGGAGAATAATCTGACTGCAATTCTGATGATCCTGAAGACATTGGAAAGGAGCTTGCTATGCTTGTGAAGAAGTTCCAGAGATTCACCAGGAAGAAAAACTTCAGAAAGTCTTCACGATCCAGCTCAAGGGACGATGAAGCTTCCACCCATGACAACAAGAAAAGAACCTGTCACAAGTGCAAGAAACCTGGCCACTACATCTCTGAATGTCCACAGTGGGACAATGAGAAGAAGAAAAAGAAGAACAAAGAATATGATTCTGAAGACAAGAAGAAGAAGAAATCCTCAAAGTCTTCTTCCAAATCTTCCTCTAAGTCTTCATCACACAAGAAGAGCTCATCAGGCAAGGCATGTGCTTTTGTTGGCAAGGAAATGAATTCAGAGGAGGAGTCTGCTTCTGAGGAGGAAGTGGTGGAGTCTGAGGAGGAGTCTGACTCTGGTATCGCAAGTCTGGCTCTAGCTACAGCCTACGTCGCCAAGTCCATCTTCAACACTGAAGACAATGACTCCGTCACCAACACTAATGACGAGAACGACTCGGCTCCCACCTACTGCTTCATGGCACATGGTGCCAAGGTAAACTCTCGCGATGCTTACTTTCAAACATCAAGTGAAGATGATTCTGATGGTGAATCCAAACCCAGCTACAAAAAACTTGCTAAAATTGCAACTGAACAACAGAAAGCTATGGAACATATTCAAAAACTGTTAGACAAAAGCGATGACCTGTTGGACGCGGAAATGACTAAGACTCGGTCCTTAATTGAAGACATAAAAAATCTTCATGTTAAGTACCAGGAACTTGAAGGTCGTCATGAAACCCTCTCAACATCTCATGAAAAGCTTTCCTACGATTATCTTCAAAGGAAGCAGGAACTTGAGAAATTGAGATCGGATCATGAAGATCTTCAAAAGGAGAACGAGTCACTTCGTGCTCAACAGATCAGTCCCACTCAGGAAGGATTTGAACCACCATGTTTAAAATGCATTGAGCGTGATAACGCTGTTTCTGTTGCTGGATGTTCTGTTCAACTGCTGATGTGGTAACTAACCCCTCTGTTGAGGATACCACTACTATTGCTAATGAGAATGCCAGGTTGAAGACACTGATTGAGACAGGGATGTACAAAAGCCTCAAAGGGCATCAGACATTATGTGATGTCCTCAAAAAGCAGATTCTGAACCGAAACCCTAGAAAAGAGGGTATTGGGTTCGGGAGGAAAATGAATGTTGATGGGTCGTACTGGAAGCCTGAGTAGTACCCCAAAACCACATGGGTTGCTGCAAAGGAACCTTCAGTAGATCCATCCACCTTATCTGGTTTCACTTGCGCTAACCCTATTATCATTGATGAATCCTTTGAAGCAAACTATAAACTGTTTAAGGATCAGAATGTTGAAGTGTTTGCCGGGTATATTGGGACTAACTGCAGGAATGGACCACCTATGAAGAAGATCTGGGTACCTAAGCAGTGTATTGAGAATCTTCCTGTGAATGTCATCCTGACACCTCCAAGGAAGAAGACAAACCCCAGACCTATGGCTTCATATGGCCCTAAGGCTTCATACAGATACATGACTCACCTGAGTCACCCTAACGCCAATGTTTTGCAGGGAAACCATACTCAGACTTATGAATATGAGCATGTGTCTTCAAACCGCTATGTTCATAGAACTAAGAACTTTTCTGCTTATTCATATGAGTATCGTTCTTCTCCTGCAAGGCTATTTGCTAGGGCTCCAAAGCCAAAATTCTCAGATGCTGCACTTAGACTCATTGCTTCTACGCCACCCTTGAAGATGTGGGTGGTTAAGAAGAATTAACTTTCTTTTGCAGGGAAAGGTCTCCAGCCGGAAATCAAAGGCGTCCGATGCTATTGCTGGAGACCTAAAACACATTATGGGACGCAAGATAAAATGCCCAAATGGTCTTACTATGTATTTCGTATCTGAATCGCTTGCCAGTCATACTATCAGTCCTAACCTTGATCTAAGCTTTGATAATCCTCTTGTGCGTCAAATATTTATGCTTCACAACTCTCTTGGTGAAGCCTATCCCGCAAACTGCACTGTAGGCCTCGACACCTCGTGCTTCAGAATGGATTATGGATAGTGGATGCACTAATCACATGACTGGCGATCGAAGTCTTCTGATGGATTCAATGATGCGTCCATTAGACAAGAGCCACATCACATTTGCTGACACTGGTAAAAGCAAGGTATTGGGCCTAGGTAGAGTTGCAATCTCAAGGGATCAGCACATGGACAAAGTGATGCTTGTTGAATCCCTTGGTTTCAACTTAATGTCTGTCTCAATGCTTTGTGACTTAAACATGATTGTGCTATTTGGAAAATATCGCTGCCTTGTACTGATGGAATCTGACAAGTCTCTAGTCTTTGAAGGATATCGAAAAGATGATCTGTATATGGTAGATTTCTCAGCAGGTCCACAGATGGCCGTATGTCTTCTTGCAAAAGCTTCAGAATGCTGGCTTTGGCATCAAAGGCTAGGGCATGCTGGCATGAGGAACTTGCACACTCTCGCGAAGAAGAAGCATGTTGTGGGCATCGAAGGCGTCAAGTTCAAGAAGGATCATTTGTGTGGCGCCTGCGAAGCTGGAAAGATGACAAGAGCCAAGCATCCCTCGAAGACTATCATGACCACGTATCAACTCTTCGAGCTACTGCCCATGGACTTATTTGGCCCTACTCACTATTCCACTCTCAATGCTACTGTCTGCCTCTATGGCTTCGTCATTGTTGATGATTACTGAGGGAGTCCTGGATTAGGGGGTGTCCGAATGGCCGGACTATGACCTTCGGCCGGACTCCTGGACTATGAAGATACAAGATTGAAGACTCCGTCCCGTGTCCGGATGGGACTTTCCTTGGCGTGGAAGGCAAGCTTGGCGATACGATATGAAGATCTCCTCCCATTGTAACCGACTCTGTGTAACCCTAGCCCTCTCCGGTGTCTATATAAACCGGAGAGTTTTAGTCCGTAGGACGAACAACAATCATACCATAGGCTAGATTCTAGGGTTTAGCCACTCCGATCTCGTGGTAGATCTACTCTTGTACTACCCATATCATCAATATTAATCAAGTAGGAGTAGGGTTTTACCTCCATCGAGAGGGCCCGAACCTGGGTAAAAACATCATGTCCCTTGTCTCCTGTTACCATCCGCCTAGACGCACAGTTCGGGACCCCCTACCCGAGATCCGCCGGTTTTGACACCGACATTGGTGCTTCCATTGAGAGTTCCTCTGTGTCGTCGCCTTTCAGGCCCGATGGCTTCTTCGCTCGTCAACCACGATGCTATCCGGGATGAGACTTTTCTCCCCGGACAGATCTTCGTATTCGGCGACTTCGCACTGCAGGTCGACTCGTTCGGCCATCTGGAGCAGATCGAGAGCTACGCCCCTGGCCATCGGGTCAGGTTTGGAAGCTTGAACTACACGGCCGACATCTGCGGGACTTGATCTTCGACGGATTCGAGCCACAACCGGGCGCGCCGCATTGTCATGATGGGCACGATTTAGCTCTGTCATCGCACAACGCCCAGAGCGTCGCTCAGGTGTCCGCTCCGACCATTAGCTCGGAGCCCACCATGCCAGTCGGGGACGGACGGTTAGACGCCACCCCGGAAACTGCAATCTCTACGGCGATAGAGCCGGATACCAGCCTAGTCCCGTGCAAGGCCCGTGACTCCGAGGTGCCGGACTCCGATCTGGACTCCGTAAATCCCGCACATCTCCCGGTTAAGCCCGATTGGGCTCCGGTCATGGAGTTCACCGCCGCAGATGTCTTTCAGCACTCACCTTTCGGCAACATCCTGAATTCATTAAAGTCTCTCTCTTTGTCGGGAGAGCCCTGGCCGGACCACGGCCAACATGGTTGGGACGCGGACGACGAAGAAATTTGTAGCCCACCCACCACCCACTTTGTAGCCACTGTCGATGATTTAACCGACATGCTCGACTTCGACTCCGAAGACATCGACGGCATGGATGCCGATGAAGGAGACGATCAAGAACCAGTGCCTATAGGGAACTGGAAAGCCACCTCGTCATATGACATATACATGGTGGACACCCCTAAAGCGGGGGATGGCGAGGAGAAAACGGAGGATGACCCCTCCAAGAAGCAACCCAAGCGCCGACGTCAGCGGCGCCGCTCTAAGTCCCGCCAAAGCAAAAATGGCGATTCCGGCACCGGAGATAACAATACGCCGGACAGTGCCGAAGACAACCCCCTCCAGCAGGATTCAGTGCAGGAGAACGAAGGAGCCAGCCCCCATGAGAGAGCGGACGACAAAGAGGATGAGGACGACAATTGCATGCCTCCCTCTGAAGACGAGGCAAGCCTTGACGATGATGAATTCGTCGTGCCAGAGGATCCCGTCGAGCAAGAGCGTTTCAAATGCAGACTCGTAGCCACGGCAAGCATCCTCAAGAAGAAACAGCAGCAGCTTCGAGCTGACCAAGACTTGCTAGCCGACAGATGGACCGAAGTCCTGGCGGCCGAAGAGTATAAACTAGAACGCCCATCCAAGAGCTACCCAAAGCGCAGGCTGCTTCCACAACTTGAGGAGGAAGCAACTAAACCTACATCACCAGTGTATGATGTGCCCGATCGGCCACCCCGTGGCCGCGACAGAGAGGCCTTCAGGACCTCGACCCAAGCCGCACCCCGACACCGCTCAAAACATACTAGAGTACGGGGAGACGCAACAGACCTGCAAGACATCTTGGAGAATAAGGCAAGGAAAACAAGATCGACCTACGGATCGCATGGGCGCCCCGCTTCACGTGACGCTAGCCGTCACGCCGGACATAATAAGTATGGCCCGGCCGAATACAACAGACCAAGCTCGTCCGAGCTGCGTCGTGATATAGCCTAGTACAGGGGCGCCGCACACCCGCTATGCTTCACAGACGAAGTAATGGATCACCAAATCCCCGAGGGCTTCAAACCCATAAACATCGAATCATACAATGGCACAACAGATCCTGCAGTATGGATCGAGGATTATCTCCTTCATATCCACATGGCCTGTGGTGATGATCTACACGCCATCAAATACCTCCCGCTCAAGCTTAAAGGACCAGCTCGACATTGGCTTAACAGCCTGCCAGCAGAGTCAATTAGTTGTTGGGAGGACCTGGAATCTGCATTCCTTGACAACTTCCAGGGCACGTATGTGCGACCACCAGACGCCGATGACCTAAGCCACAAAATCCAGCAGCCAGAGGAATCGGCCAGACAATTCTGGACACGGTTCCTAACCAAGAAAAACCAAATAGTCGATTGTCCGGACGCCGAGGCCCTTGCAGCCTTCAGGCACAACATCCGAGACGAGTGGCTTGCCCGGCACCTAGGACAGGAAAAGCCGAAGTCTATGGCAGCCCTCACGACACTCATGACCCGCTTTTGCGCGGGAGAAGATAGCTGGCTAGCTCGTAGCAATAATATAAGCAAAAGCCCCGGCAATTCAGACAACAAGGATAACAACGACAGGTCACGCCGCAAACAAGCATAAGTGTCGCATTAACGGCGACAATACTGAAGATACGGCAGTCAATGCCGGATTCAGAGGCTCTAAACCGGGTCAGCGGAAGAAGCCATTCAAACGAAACCCTCAGGGCCCATCCAGCTTAGACCGGATACTTGATCGCTCGTGCCAGATACACGGCACCCCTGAACAGCCAGCCAATCACACCAACAGGGATTGTTGGGTGTTCAAGCAGGCAAGCAAGATAAGTGTCGAAACCAGAGACAAGGGGCTACATAGCGATGACGAGGAGGGGCCCCGGCCGCCGAACAACAATGGACAAAAGGGATTTCCCCCGCAAGTTCGGACGGTGAATATGATATACGCAACCCACATCCCCAAAAGGGAGCGGAAGCGTGCTCTCAAGGACGTCTATGCGTTGGAGCCAGTCGCCCCAAAGTTCAACCCATGGTCCTCCTGCCCGATCACTTTCAATCGACGGGACCATCCCACCAGCATCCGTCACGGCGGATTCGCCGCACTGGTCCTAGACCCAATTATCGACGGATTTCACCTCACTAGAGTCCTAATGGACGGCGGCAGTAGCCTGAACCTGCTTTACCAGGACACAGTGCGAAAAATGGGCATCGATCCTTCGAGGATTAAACCCACAAAGACAACCTTCAAAGGTGTCATACCAGGGGTCGAAGCCAGCTTTACAGGCTCGGTCACACTCGAGGTGGTCTTCGGATCACCGGATAACTTCCGGAGCGAGGAGTTAATCTTCGACATAGTCCCATTCCGCAACGGCTATCACGCCCTGCTCGGACAAACCGCATTTGCAAAATTCAATGCGGTGCCGCACTACGCATATCTCAAGCTCAAGATGCCAGGACCTCGCGGAGTCATCACGGTAAATGGAAACAAAGAACGCTCTCTCCGAACGGAGGAGCACACGGCGGCCCTGGCGGCGGAAGTACAGAGTAGCCTCTCAAGGCAGTTCTCCAATCCAGGCGCCAAACGTCCGGACAATGTCAAGCGAGCCCGAAGTAACCTACAACAAATCCGGCTGGCACATTCCGAGCAAGCATAGCAGTGCGGCCCCGACCCCAGCCCCCGCCAAACAGCAATGCTGGTACCACGCGTACATAATTACACCTTAGAGATACCATGGGCACAAGGGGAGGGGCACAACAACGGCACGCCCAGAATGCAGTTTAACCACACTAGGGGGCTCCCTATCTCGCTGTTTTCCTTTTTTACACACTTTCAGGACCCAACTATTCGGAAGGCCTGTCCGGCAATACTATCGCCGAACCAACGATGCAATAGCCAGGGAGGAAGCAAGCTACATCAAATGTAAGGTGGTCTCTATAACGAGTTTAATACCTGTTTCTTTTACAATCCTGCAGCTTGCCCCTGAAGGGGAATATGTCAAATACTCCCATCTCTTGCTTACCGCACCTTTTGTATCGTTCTGCTTTCGCAGCCGCCCTTTTTAATAAACAATATATAGCTCTTACCTATTATTGTACTTATCTATTTTTTATATACAAATATATTCAGTCACGACATTCTGCAACCGTACACTTTGGTGCGGACAATACACCAGGGGCTTACAACACCCCATAACATGGTGTGAGAAGACCGAACACTCTCATGAGTGCGGCACCCCGAACTTATAGCACTATATGCATCGGCTCCGAATCATGTCTTTGGTCAATAGTTGGGTTTGCCCGGCTCCCATGTTTTGGTACCTTACGTTCCGCATTGTTGGCTAAGGTAGCACTGGGAGAACTACTGCGATTGTGCCCCAGTTGAGCTGGGTTGACACCTTAGTAGAGAAAGCTAAAACTGACTGTCATGATAGTGCGAGAGACCGGTCGCTGTTCGCGAGGTTTTTTCGAGTCCTTAAAGACTTATGCCGCTCCAAGCGAGGAACCAGACTTATCCGGCCTAGGCGTGGATAGCGCCCCGAACTCGGTCTTCCGAATACTAGGGGCTTCGCCAAAATTTAAAATTATAGAATTCTATGGCTAAGTGAGAGTGATAAAGCATTATAAGTCCGATGGCCTGGTTCACTGTGCTGAACGCCTCCCTAGATGGACCCAAGAATGGGAACAAGAGCGCTCAGGTTTATCCCGAACACCCCAGCACTCGTGGCATGGGGGTCGAAGCCGACGACTTGCATCTCTCAGATTTGATAAACAGCCGCACAGAAGGTAATATTTTAAATTAACAAGCGTTGCTTAACGCATATGAACAAAGCTTCAGCGTACAGGATACAAATGCGAGTTTACTCAAAAATCACATCTTTGGAGCACTCATCCGCTATGCGGCGAGCACCCTTCAGAACGCCATTGTAATACATCTCGGGCGTACGATACTCCTTGCCCGGCGGTGGCGCGTCTGTCAACAGCTTCTCCGCGTCTAGCTTGCCCCAGTGCACCTTAGCACGGGCAAGGGCCCAACGGGCACCTTCAATACAAGCGGAGCGCTTGACGACCTCAATCCACGGACACGCGTCCACCAGCCGCCGCACCACACCGAAATAGCTCCCAGGCATGGCTTCTCCAGGCCACAGCCGAGCTATGAGGCCCTTCATGGCCTGTTCGGCCACCTTGTGGAGCTCGACCAGCTGCTTCAGCTGGTTGCTCAGGGGCACCGGATGTTCGGCCTCAGCATACTGAGACCAGAACACTTTTTCTGTCGAGCTCCCCTCTTCGGCTCGGTAGTATGCGGCGGCATCAGACACACTACAGGGCAGATCGGCGAACGCTCCTGGAGAGCTCCGGATTCGGGTAAGTAGCAGATAATTAACTTTTATATTTTTGCTTTGCATAAAGAATGCCTTACCTGCCTCTATCTTCTTCATCGCCTCGATCTCCTAAAGGGCCTTCTGGGCTTCGGCCTTAGCGGTCTTGGCACTCTCAAGAGCCAAAGCAAGCTCGGACTCTCGAGTCTTCGAGTCACGCTCCAAACTCTCGTGTTTTTCCACGAGAGCCTGGAGCTCTTGCCGCACCTCCGCCACCCGCGCCTCCTGCTTCTCTCGCTCGGTGCGCTCCAAGGCCGCACTCTTTTCGGCCTTAGAGACCACCTCTTTCAGGGTCGCCACCTCGGTCGTGGCTCCTGCAACATTAACGTTGGTCCTGTTATTATTTTGCAACCAAGTATTTCTATATACATTTACAGGAGGTACTATGTACCCTCTTTATCCTCGAGCTGCTTCTTGGCACGGCCGAGCTCGCTCTCGGACCGCTCGAGGCTTTCCTTCAATACATTGACCTCTGCAGTCAGTGCGACAGAGGTCAGCAGCGCAGCCTGCATTCCCATATTGACATATTTCTATTAGACTCCTGCGTATATCTTTTAAGATCCTCAGTTCGGCTTTTCTTTCCGAACACCTAACTAAGCATCAGGGGCTACTGTCTATGCGGTAACATTTTTTATATATGTTTTTGAACACATACCTCAAAGCCCGTTAACAGGCTTGTGCAGGCTTCCGTCAGCCCGCTCTTGGCGGACTGAACCTTCTGAATCACCACACTGATAATAGTGCGGTGTTCTTCGTCGATAGAGGCGCCGTTGAGCGCCTCCAGCAAATTGTCCGGCGCCTCCGGGTGGACGGAAGTCGTCGGCGTCGCGGACTTGCCCTTCTTGTGAAGGCGCCGCCTGTCGGGCTCGGGAACCACTGATGGTTCCGGAGCAGTGTCCGGCCCGGGGCCGGACTTAGATCCCTCCGGGGTTTTACCCCCTTTGGGCCTAGAGTCCGGAAGGTCACCTTATGGCGCCTCCAGGACCACCTCCTCCTAGTTTAGTCCCTTTTGGGACTCCACCTCGGCGTCGTCCGTAGGGAGAGGGGAGGAGGCCACCGGAAGTGAAGCGCTATTCACATCCGACGAATCCAAGGAGCCGCTCGTCGAATCATCGAGCTGGGCCTTGGGCGGACTACATGATCGAATTCGGTGTCAGAAAATGCCAAATAATGGAGGGGCGTCATAAGTTATTCGGGTGACCGGATGCTTACGATTTTGCCAGGGGCTTGACCCTGGATGGCCATTCCTCCCCGCCGTCTTCGGTGTCGGAGGTGTAGTCCGGAAGGAGGGTTCTCCCTTTCTTGGACCCTCCGGCCTCCCCAGTTGGGGCGGCCTTCCTTTTCTTTCCTTCCCCCGTTGGAGGGGGAGAGGCTTCTTCTTCTTCCTCCTCCTCGTCTTCAGAGGCGGATGGTGCTTCGGGGTTGTCGGGCGATGAATCCGACACTACCAGGCGCAGGGAACTCTTTCGAGTCCCCATGACCTTCTTCTTGGCCTTCTTCTTTGGCACCACGTGAGGTGCCGGAACCAGCAGCTTCGTCAAGTGGGCGTCTGCTGGGTCTTTGGGCAAGGGAGCCGGACAGTTGATCTGTCCGGCCTTTTTCTGCCAGTCCTATTAAGGAGACGGGAGTTTAGATCCCGCAATGAAAAACAAATACCCCGTAAAGGGGAAATCAAGCTCACCGCGCTGGCTTGGCGCTCGGCGCAGAATCCGCGATCCTCGGTGACGGGAGGGGAGACCTCAGAACTCTTGAAAAGCACCTTCCAGGCATCCTCGTGCTTTGTTTCGAGGAGCCGGGATAGAGTCTGGTGCTGGGCCGGGTCGAACTCCCACAAATTGAAGTCCCGTCGTTGACACGGGAGGATCCGGCGAAAGAGCATGACCTGGACCACGTTGACAAGCTTGACCTTCTTGGTCACCAGGTCTCGGACGCAGGTTTGGAGTCTGGTCACCTCTGCCGGATTGCCCCATGACAGGCCCGTCTCTTTCCAGGATGTGAGCCGGGTGGGGATGCCGGATCGAAATTCGGGGGCCGCTGCCCACTTAGGGTCATGTGGCTCGGTGATATAAAACCACCCCGATTGCCACCCTTTGATGGTTTCCACGAAGGCACCCTCGAGCCAGGTGACGTTGGCTATCTTGCCCACCATGGCGCCTCCGCATTCCGCTTGTCGGCCTTTCACAACCTTCGGCTTGACGCTGAAGATCTTCAGCCATAGGCCAAAGTGGGGCTGGATGCGGAGGAAGGCCTCACACACGACGATAAACGCCGAGATGTTGAGGATGAAGTTCGGTGCCAGATCGTGGAAGTCCAGGCCATAGTAGAACATGAGCCCCCGGACGAATGGGTGAAGAGGAAAACCTAGTCCGCGGAGGAAATGGGGAAGAAAAACAACCCTCTCATGGGGCCCGGGGTGGGGATGAGTTGCCCCACATCTGGAAGCCGGTGCGCGATGTCATTAGACAAGTATCCGACCTTCCTCAGTTTTTTAATTTGCCCCTCCTTGACGGAGGAGGCCATCCATCTGCCTCCCGCTCTGGACATGGTTGGAGAAGGTTGAGGTGGGAAGTGCAGGCTTGGGCGCTGGAGCTCGAGCACGCAGGGATGGATAAGCAGAAGAGGAAGAAGGCATGAATGGAAAGGACAGATTCTTATCCCCTTATATGGGCGGCTAAAACTACGAGCCCCCCACTGGCCTAATAAAACTCGCTTATCCCCCAAGCGCCGCGGTTAATGGCGCGGTTGGGTTACCCACACCCGTATTGATGAGAATCCCGGAATAAGGGGACACGATCTCTGCTTTGACAAGACGTGCCAAGGAAACCGCCTCACTAAATGCACTGAGGTGGAACGATAAAATGAGTAAAAACCTGGTCGTGGCATGATGTCACGCCGCGGAATACGTCAGCAAATCCGATTAACGCAAATATTATTCTCTCTACGGTGGAATGTGGAACTTATTTTGCAGAGCCGGACACTACCCTGGTGTTCAACATTTTCTATGAAATATTCGGAGGAGGAACCCGCCTTGCAATGCCGAAGACAACTTGCACGCCAGACTCGTCATCATTGAAGCCTGGTTCAGGGGCTACTGAGGGAGTCCTGGATTAGGGGGTGTCCGGATGGCCGGACTATGACCTTCGGCCAGACTCCTGGACTATGAAGATACAAGATTGAAGACTCTGTCCCGTGTCCGGATGGGACTTTCCTTGGCGTGGAAGGCAAGCTTGGCGATACGATATGAAGATCTCCTCCCATTGTAACCGACTCTGTGTAACCCTAGCCCTCTCCGGTGTCTATATAAACCGGACAGTTTTAGTCCGTAGGACGAACAACAATCATACCATAGGCTAGATTCTAGGGTTTAGCCACTCCAATCTCGTGGTAGATCTACTCTTGTACTACCCATATCATCAATATTAATCAAGCAGGAGTAGGGTTTTACCTCCATCGAGAGGGCCGAACCTGGGTAAAAACATCGTGTCCCTTGTCTCCTGTTACCATCTGCCTAGATGCACAGTTCGGGACCCCCTACCCGAGATCTGCCGGTTTTGACACCGACAATTACTCTCGATACACTTGGGTGCATATAATCCTCTACAAGACTGAAGTGCAGGATGTCTTCAGACGCTTTGCCAACTGTGCCATCACGAACTACGGTGTCAAGATCAAGCACATCAGAAGCGACAATGGCACTGAGTTCAAGAACACCGGCCTCGACCTCTACCTGGATACCATGGGTATCACTCATGAGTTCTCTGCTCCTTACACACCTCAGCAGAATGGCATCGCCGAGCGCAAGAACAGAACTCTTATTGAGATGGCTCGAACGATGCTTGATGAGTACAAGACTTCATGAAAGTTCTGGCCTGAAGCCATTGACACTGCATGCCACGTCATCAACCGTGTTTATCTTCACAAGCTTCTGAAGAAAACTTCCTATGAGCTCCTAACTGGTAAGAAGCCAAACGTAAGTTACCTGAGAGTATTTGGTGCTAGGTGCTGGATCAAGGATCCTCATCACTCTTCAAAATTTGCACCGAAAGCACATGAAGGTTTTATGCTTGGTTACGGAAAGGATTCACACTCCTATAGAGTCTTCAACCTCTTTCACTATAAAGTGGTTGAAACTGTGGATGTGCGGTTCGATGAGACTAACGGCTCGCAAAGAGAGCACCTGCCAAATGTGCTAGATGAGTTATCCCCTAGTGAGTCAATCAAGCAAATGGGAACTAATGAAATCATACCCTCTGAGAGTCTGTCTGAAGAGGAACTTGTCATTTCTGCACCCGATCAACCTGAAGACAATGCTCAGCCTGAAGACAATTACCCAAATGATGAGAATGATCAGTAAGAGCAAAATCTTCGTCCTGCTCATCCTCATGTTGCAAATGAAGTACATATTGAGAAGATGATTGATAGCCTCAATGCACCTGGTCCACTCACTCATTCAAGAGCCATACAAAGAGCAACACAACTCACCAATTTCTGCGGACACTTTGCATTTGTCTCAACCTCGGAACCCACGAAAGTGAGTGAAGCCTTCATGGAACCTGAATGGATTCAAGCCATGCAAGAAGAGCTCCAACAGTTTGAGTTGAACAATGTGTGGGAACTGGTCAAGCGTCCTGATCCTCAGAAGCAAAATATCATTGGCACCAAATGGATATATCTCAACAAGCAAGATGAACATGGTCAAGTGGTCAGAAACAAAGCTCGTCTAGTTGCTCAAGGCTACACTCAAGAGGAAGGGATGGACTTTGATGAAACTTTTGCTCCTGTGGCAAGGCTTGAAGCTATTCGCATACTGCTGTTGGGGAATGTTGCAGAAAATAAAAAAAATTCTACTAGTGGTTTTATTGACCATCAACACTTGATGTTCCTTTTTGATTTCTACCTCTGCTGACTTCAGCATTGAAAATACTTCAGGAATAGTTTTCACCATCCCCTGCATATTATAGTTCATCACAAAGCTCTTGTAGCTCGGTGGGAGCGACTGAAGGATTCTGTCAATGACCGCCTCGTCCGGGAGGTTAATGTCCAGCTGGGACAGGCGGTTGTGCAACCCAGACATTTTGAGTATGTGCTCACTGACAGAACTATTTTCCTCCATCTTACAACTATAGAACTTGTCGGAGACTTCTTATCTCTCGACTCGGGCATGAGCTTGGAAAACCATTTTCAGCTCCTCGAACATCTCATATGCTTCGTGTTGCTCAAAACTCTTTTGGAGCCCCGGTTCTAAGCTGTAAAGCATGCCGCACTGAACGAGGGAGTAATCATCAGCACGTGACTGCCAAGCCTTCATAACATCTTGGTTCTCTGGGATGGGTGCTTCACCTAGCGGTCCTTCTAGGACATATGCTTTCTTGGCAGCTATGAGGATGATCCTCAGGTTCCGGACCCAGTCCGTATAGTTGCTGCCATCATCTTTCAGCTTGGTTTTCTCTAGGAACGTGTTGAAGTTCATGTTGACATGAGCGTTGGCCATTTGATCTACAAGACATTTTTGCAAATATTTTAGACTAAGTTCATGATAATTAAGTTCATCTAATCAAATTATTTAATGAACTCCCACTCAGATTAGACATCCCTCTAGTCATCTAAGTGTTACATGATCCGAGTCGACTAGGCCGTGTCCGATCATCACGTGAGACGGACTAGTCATCATCGGTGAACATCTCCATGTTGATCGTATCTTCCATACGACTCATGTTCGACCTTTCGGTCTCTGTGTTCCGAGGCCATGTCTGTACATGCTAGGCTCGTCAAGTTAACCTAAGTGTTTTGCATGTGTAAATCTGTCTTACACCCGTTGTATGTGAACGTTAGAATCTATCACACCCGATCATCACTTGGTGCTTCGAAACAATGAACTGTCGCAACGGCGCACAGTTAGGGGGAACACTTTCTTGAAATTATTATGAGGGATCATCTTATTTACTACCATCGTTCTAAGTAAACAAGATGCAAAAACATGATAAACATCACATGCAATCAAATAGTAGTGACATGATATGGCCAATATCATATAGCTCCTTTGATCTCCATCTTCGGGGCTCCATGATCATCTTCGTCACCGGCATGACACCATGATCTCGATCATCATGATCTCCATCATCGTGTCTCCATGAAGTTGCTCGCCAACTATTACTTCTACTACTATGGCTAACGGTTTAGCAATAAAGTAAAGTAATTACATGGCGTTAAATCATTGACACGCAGGTCATACAATAATGAAGACAACTCCTATGGCTCCTGCCGGTTGTCATACTCATCGACATGCAAGTCGTGATTCCTATTAAAAGAACATGATCTCATACATCACAATATATCATTAGTCATTCATCACAACTTTTGGCCATATCACATCACAAAACAATTGCTGCAAAAACAAGTTAGACGTCCTCTAATTGTTGTTGCATCTTTTACGTGGCTGCAATAGGGTTCTAGCAAGAACGTTTTCTTACCTACGAAAAAGCCACAACGTGATTTGTCAACTTCTATTTACCCTTCATAAGGACCCTTTTCATCGAATCTACTCCAACTAAAGTGGGAGAGACAGACACCCGCTAGCCACCTTATGCAACTAGTGCATGTCAGTCGGTGGAACCTGTCTCACATAAGCGTACGTGTAAGGTCGGTCCGGGCCGCTTCATCCCACAATACCGCTGAAGCAAAATAAGACTAGTAGTGGCAAGAAAGTTGACAACATCTACGCCCACAACAAATTTGTGTTCTACTCGTGCAAAGAGAACTAGGCATAGACCTAGCTCATGATGCCACTGTTGGGGAACGTTGTAGAAAATAAAAAAATTCTACGGTTTCACCAAGATCAATCTATGAGTTCATCTAGCAACGAGAGAGAGGAGTGCATCTACATACCCTTGTAGATCGAGCGGAAGCGTTCAAGGGAACGGGGTTGAGGGAGTCGTACTCGTCGTGATCCAAATCACCGGAGATCCTTAACGCCGAACGGACGGCACCGCCGCGTTCAACACACGTACGGTCAGGGAGACGTCTCCTCCTTCTTGATCCAGCAAGGGGGAAGGAGAGGTTGATGAAGATCCAGCAGCACGACGGCGTGGTGGTGGATGCAGCAGGGATCTCGGCAGGGCTTCGCCAAGCGTCTGCGGGAGGGAGAGGTGTAGCAAGGGGGAAGGGAGGCTCCAAGTGCAAAGGTGCGGCTGCCCTCCCTCCCCCCTCTATATATAGGGTCCCCAGGGGGGCGCTGGCCCTAGGAGATGGGATCTCCTAGGGGGGGCGGCGGCCAAGGGGTTGCCTTGCCCCCCAAGGCAAGTGGAGGCGCCCCCTCCCCTAGGGTTCCCAACCCTAGGCGCAGGGGGGGGACCAAGGGGGGGGCGCACCAGCCCACCAAGGGCTGGTTCCCCTCCCACTTCAGCCCATGGGGCCCTCCGGGATAGGTGGCCCCACCTGGTGAACCCCCGGGACCCTTCCGCTGGTCCCGGTACAATACCGGTGACCTCCGAAACTTTCCCGATGGCCGAAACTCGACTTCCCATATATAATTCTTTACCTCCGGACCATTCTGGAACTCCTTGTGACGTCCGGGATCTCATCCGGGACTCCAAACAACTTTCGGTTTGCTGCATACTAATATCTCTACAACCCTAGCGTCACCGAACCTTAAGTGTGTAGACCCTACGGGTTCGGGAGACACGTAGACATGACCGAGACGGCTCTCCGGTCAATAACCAACAGAGGGATCTGGATACCCATGTTGGCTCCCACATGCTCCTCGATGATCTCATCGGATGAACCACGATGTCGAGGATTCAAGCAACCCCGTATACAATTCCCTTTGTCAACCGGTATGTTACTTGCCCGAGATTCGATCATCGGTATCCCAATACCTCGTTCAATCTCGTTACCGGCAAGTCACTTTACTCGTACCGTAATGCATGATCCTGTGACCAGACACTTGGTCACTTTGAGCTCATTATGATGATGCATTACCGAGTGGGCCCAGAGATACCTCTCCGTCATACGGAGTGACAAATCCCAGTCTCGATTCATGCCAACCCAATGGACACTTTCGGAGATACCCGTAGTGCACCTTTATAGTTACCCAGTTATGTTGTGACGTTTGGCACACCCAAAGCACCCCTACGGTATCCGGGAGTTGCACAATCTCATGGTCTAAGGAAATGATACTTGACATTTGGAAAAGCTCTAGCAAACGAACTACACGATCTTGTGCTATGCTTAGGATTGGGTCTTGTCCATCACATCATTCTCCTAATGATGTGATCCCGTTATCAATGACATCTAATGTCCATAGTCAAGAAACCATGACTATCTGTTGATCAACGAGCTAGTCAACTAGAGGCTCACTAGGGACATGTTCTGGTCTATGTATTCACACGTGTATTACGATTTCCGGATAATACAACTATAGCATGAATAAAAGACAATTATCATGAACAAGGAAATATAATAATAATCCTTTTATTATTGCCTCTAGGGCATATTTCCAACAACTGCTTGCCTATGCAAATCATCACAACATTCTCCTATATCAAATGGATGTGAAGAGTGCTTTTCTCAATGGAAAGATAGAAGAAGAAGTATATGTTGCACAACCTCCTGGCTTTGAAGATCCAAAACATCCTGATATGGTGTACAAGCTCAACAAGGCACTATATGGCCTCAAACAAGCCCCTCGCGCTTGGTATGATACACTCAAGGACTTCCTGAAGAGCAAAGGCTTCGAACCTAGTTCACTGGACCCTACTCTCTTCACGAAGACTTATGACGGTGAACTGTTTGTGTGCCAAATATATGTGGATGACATTATCTTCGGCTGCACCAACAAGAAATACAGTGATGAGTTTGGTCATATGATGCAAGAGCAATATCAGATGTCCATGATGGGTGAACTGAAGTTCTTTCTGGGTCTCCAAATCCGTCAGCAACGCAACATCATCTTCATCTCTCAAGAAAAATATCTCAAAGATTTCTTGAAGAAGTTTGGAATGCAAGACTGCAAAGGATACACGACGCCAATGCCAACCAAAAGTCATCTGGGTCCCGACGACAATGGTAAAGAATTCGACCAAAAGGTATACCGCTCCATGATTGGTTCTTTGCTTTATTTATGTGCATCTAGGCCAGATATAATGCTTAGTGTTTGCATGTGTGCCCGATTCCAAGCGGCACCAAAGGAATCGCGTCACTTAGCTGTGAAGCGAATACTTTGATATTTGGCTTACACCCCAACACTAGGATTATGGTATCCAAAGGGCTCAGAGTTTGATCTAGTTGGATTCTGAGATGCCGATTATGCTGGTGACAAGGTTGATCGCAAGTCCACATCAGGCACATGTCTCTTTCTGGGACGATCACTTGTCTATTGGTCTTCAAAGAAGCAGAACTGTGTATCTCTCTCCACTGCTGAATCTGAATACATTGCTGCTGGATCCTGCTGTGCTCAGCTTCTCTGGATGAAGCAAACTCTCAAGGACTATGGTATACACCTAAAGAATGTGCCTCTCTACTGCGACAATGAGAGTGCCATCAAGATTGCCAACAATCCAGTTCAGCACTCGAAGACAAAGCATATTGAGATTCGTCGTCACTTCCTCAGAGATCATGTTATGAAGACATTGATATCATCCACGTCAAGACAGAAGAGCACTTGGCTGATATCTTCACTAATCCCTTGGATGAGAAAAGGTTTTGCAAGTTGCGGTGTGAGCTAAATATCTTGGAATCCTCGAATGTCCTCTGATTAGGCACACATCCTAACACCTATGCAGTTTGATGACTTAGATGTGCAACACACGAAGTAATGTATATCTTAAATCAATGAAGACATACACTCTAAGTGTGAATACATTAATGTGGAAACTGACTTCAGAGCGCCACGATACTTGTGCGGCGTGTCTGGGTTTAATACTTCCTATACGGTGGGTAACGCCACCACCAAAATCTTACTAAGTGTTTCCTCATGGCGCCATATTTGCAAAGTCTTCGCAATTGATTTAACTTCAACATTAATTTGATTCCGTGATTACTGATTTGGCTTTACTCTGTTATATATATACACTGTATTTTGTCCTCTACAACATTCACTTATAACTATGTTTTCTTGTTTGAATCTTTTGAACTAAGTGAATGTGATCGGACCCTATCCTCTCTATGCTTTCTACCTCAAGCTCTATCTATCCAAATCATATGCATTCCGTTGAAACTGTCGAATGTCTTCTCTGTGTCCTTATCAGCAGAAGATACAAAGACAAACATTTATATCTAGCTTTAATGACCTATTTTTTTGCCTAAAACCCGAAGAATTCGGAACGACCACCCCGACAATCCAGGCGTGTGTGGGAACGTGGAACAACTCTCAATGAGTTGCATGTTCGCCACGTGTCCATCAGATGTGAACCGCCAGGGGCACCTGCATAATTGCACGGTGCTGTCTCTATCCTTATAAATGCATGTCTCGTCTCGGTCAAAAATCCTTCTTCCTCCTTCGCCATCTCTCGCAAACCCTAGTGCCTACACTAGCTCTCGACGCCGCTCACGATGAAGCGCTTAGCTGCCGCGATCTCCTCGACGCCGTTCTCACGCCGGCCGCGGACCTCGTCTTGTCTGCCGTCGCTATAAGTGTCTTCCGTCGCCAAGTTAGGGCACGGGAGATCGAACTGCTCGGCATCCATCTTCGCTCCGTCTAGCAGTTCTTCGTGTGGTAATAAAAGTTTACTTTTCACCGTCTTTTTGATTTGATAGATTCATCCCTTCCTACCAAAAGTGGTTTCTAGATCTTCGAACATGAATCTATCTCTTTCTGCATCTCGTATTCCGCCTAGTATATTCACTTATGCTTCTTCACAAGTTAGATTCCTCACTTGTACTTATTCTTGGATTTGTACAACTCTGGAACCAACTTTCATCATATAAGTGAATGTCTTCGCGTTATGAGGTCAATGTCTTCAAACTGAATTATCTTCAAAATCTTCTGAGAATGCATATGACCTCTTCCCCTTCCCTCGCACCTTTAATGCTGTCACAGGTACATGTCCGTGGGAGAATCCCTTGGTTCTCATAGTCTGCATTCGTTTGCAGAATTCTTGCAGAGTCACATCAACTCACCTGAAGCGAGTTCCTGTCAGTCCAGCCGTTTGAAGCCATTGCACGTACTGAAGCCTTTCAATTTACACTTCATGGCAACTAAAAAGTCAGCAAGAAAGGGAGGCAGACAGCATCGTGGTAACACCTCCAAGGACTTACCTCCAGATTTGCACAAGATGTACAAAACTGATCCAGAAGAAACCTATACTGAACGCAAGAATCGAATCCAATGGATTTGAAGATATTGGGCACAAGAATGGTTCAGATATCGCTTCACCACCAAAGAATATGCAGAGAAGAATGCCATCAAGGCACCCTGGGGTGATATTTTGTACAAAAATCTTCCACCCAGGACTCAGGCTGAAGCTATTGAGCAAGGTTTCTATCTTTGCATGGTGCGCGAACCACAGCCTGAGAATGCTGACCCGTCTTCACTACTCTGGTGTCGTGAAGACAGTCTGTTCAAGCGCAATTACCAGTTCGCCAAAGACTCAGCTGCAAAGAACAAGAAGGATCTGGGGCTTGACTTCAACCCTGGTCCCTCCTCACCTCGGGACAATGGCACCCGTGAAGCCAATGAAAACAGGATTGGCCCCTTCTACAACCTTGCTGGCCTCATCACTCACATTACTGTTCAAGGTGCCAAAGTGGATCATTCTAATGATGATTCTAACACCGACGAAGCTCTAGCTCCTGCTCCAAAGCCTCGGAAGCAAAAGAAGACTAAAGCTTCAAAACCATCTGCTTCAAGAGCGAAGCCATTGGCAACTGCCCCTTCTGCTCCTAGCAATAAGTCTGAAGATCTCTCTTGCATCTCCATGAGGCGTGAGAAGCCACAGAAGACACAAGCTCAGCAACTAAGTCATGCACTGACGCCTGCAGCCATTCTGAGGAATGAATCTAAACCCATTGACTTGTCTTCAGATGAAGAATTTTGTGAAGATGCTCTGGAGCAGCTGATCAAGAGGAAGCAAGAGGCGGAGATTTTCAACGATCTGCCCCTCTTTGATGTAAACATTCTGAAGAACTTCATTGATGAGTGGTTTGATAATCAAGATCTCAGCTTTGATGACCTTCAGCTCCCCATAGGCGTCAGCGTTGCTTTCCAAGGCGTCATTGCTCCTGAGCTTGCTCTGGCTCAGCACATAGTTGAAATGAAGCGAAAGATAGACTTTGAGAAGGAACAGTTCAAGAAGCATGTAGCCAAACTGAATGTGGTTGATGTGCAAAAGTTCAAGGTGATGCTTAATGACCTCAAGGAGTCGTTTCGAAAGAAACGCGAGGAAGCCAAAGGCTCAAGAGAGTGCATGAAAGCACTCGCAGACAAATGCGTTCAAGCCTACAATGAAGCTGAAAAGCGCAAAGCACTTGGCCGCCCTGGCATTGACCCCTCAATGGCTGCCAAGAAAAAGAAGTCATCTGAAGCCAACACTGAAGCACCACGGCAGGAAGAACCACATATTGTCTTCCCTGCCAGCATGCGCGGCTCAAAGCCCAAGGCTCCTTCAGTGGCTTCTGAACAGAAGAAAACCAAGGCAGCTGAAGCCGAAGCCAGGAAGCGGAAAACCAGGCGCACCACTGACGACACCACCCCCTAAGAAGAGAAAAACCAAGAAGAGAGATCGGGCTGCTCCTAAAGAGCCCCTTGTTATTGAACCCCTTGCCTTTATTCCCCCTCCGTCTGCAAACCAAGAGCGTCGAATGATTGCTCATGAGCCTGCTTCCACCGAGGCTCCTGAAGCTCAAGAGGTTCCAGTCGTCGACCCCATCGCGACTGAAGACATTGTTCAAGATGGTACAGTTCTTCCTCAGATCGAGAGTTCACGGTATCATCGCCTGTTCAAACGAACAGTGAGCTTATCAGTATTGGTCGTCCTTTGACGCCGATCTCACAAGATGCATCATGGGCTGATCGCCCCCAGCAAACTACCCCACATCAAGACTCACCAAGTACACCCCAACAGTAATCTGTGCCCATCATCAGCCCCATGTCCAATGATGACAACTACATGGAGACATCACCATCACCAAAGGCGTCGCCCGTATTCCAACGGATTCGCAAAGGCCTGAGGCCATCTGTCTCCATGACCACCATCACAGAAGAGGGCTCCAACTTGTCAAGTTCAGTGGCACGTCAAGTGTTCTCTGAAGACAATCCTTCTGTGACGGTCCCTGTGTCTAAAGCCAATGCTGCTGAAGACCCTCTGGCTGCATCAGCGGAGCAACACAAGAAGAAGAGCCTGTCGCTACTCCCCTTGCAACTCAAGAAGAAGTTAATGAAGAGAACCAGTTTATGCCAGAACCTCCATCTATTCAAGTGGAGGGTGAGAATCCTGAGGCTGCCACAAATGACATTCCTGAAGCCAATGACGTTGTCATGGCCGAAGACAATGTGGAGCCTACAATGGGCAATGCACCAGTGGCCAATGAAGCCAATGAAGCCCATGAAGCAGCTGAAGTCCATGCCGCACCTGACACAAATCTGGAGCCTGAAGTCAATGCCACTGCTCCTGTTCCGCCTCCAAGGCCACATATCATCGAGCAAGCATACAACTATGGCCAACTTGTCACTGTCAGATGGCCTATTCTGATTCCTCCACCTGCTGCTGGTCCTCAATTTGATTACCATGTCGAGCACAGGCCTCGGGTTCAGAAGCCAAAGCCAAGACTGCCCAGATTTCCAGGTACTGCCACTTCACCAGGATCTTTCAATGTCAACGGCTTCATTGCACACAACACCTTCTTCGATAGCGATAAGAACCCCTACACCAGGCCCAAGATTTCATCTGATCGGTTCTGGAGTTATCAGCAGCGCAGCTATTATTCATGCATTCTGTACAACCAAGGCCGCATATTTCCGCATATGCGCCTTGATACTGAAGCCATAGCTAGTCTGCCCTGCTTAGAAGAAGCTCTAGATTGCTTCAGAGAGGCTGGCTTACTGCATTTCGTCACTGATAAGGAGCACTGGAATGAAGAGTTGCTGCTTCAATTCTACGCCACTCTTCATATCAGAGGCTACAATAGGGATCCTAAGACTTGGGTCCTTGAGTGGATGACAGGAAATGTCCATCATGAAGCCAAAGCATTTGATGTCATTGAGCTTACTGGCCTGCCCACTCCAGGTGATCTCTATGAACCTGGTTGTCAGCTTGACACTGCAGCTGTGGAAAGCATCTTTCACAAGCCAGAACCCGACATGAGCCAGATGCTCAGTATGATGAAGCCATTGCCTCCAGATGCAGACTATCCTATGGAATTCTTTGTTGAAGACCTTGAGTATCTACCACGCACAATCTATCACATCATAAGGCAAATTCTCTGGCCCATCAAAGGACATTCTCCAAAGGCTAAGCTAGAAGGTGCAATGAAGACATTGGTCTTCCATATTCTTCATGGCAAATGCTTCAATGCACAAGATTTCTTCATCCGCCAACTTGCTGCATCAAGATCTGACATTTTTGGATTGAAGTTCTATGCTCCATGGACCATGCGTCTGATCAAGCTTCACACTGCTTTCAACTATCAGCCATCTGCACGCAACCACATTGTCTTCTTGCCAGATGTCGATATGTCTGTTGAAGCCATCTATCCAGAGCCTGACAAGGAGCCACTTTATCTTCATAACATTGATCGTTAGAGCTTCACTCAGCCCATTGAAGGTGTGCTAGCTGCCACTCGAGTCTATCCGTTGGCTGGTACTACACGTGCACCTCACCGTGCCCAAACCGAAGCCACTGACAGCACAATTGCTCAATGGCCTCGAAAGCGATCTCGTGTTCTCAATGACCGAGAGCTTCTCGTTGGCCTACATCAAAAGCAGGATAGGCATCATGATTGGCTCAAGCGCTAGATGCAGAGCATCATGACTGACGTCAATCGCATTCGCAACCTTGCAACCAAGAATGCCTTTGTCGCGCATGAAACCTGTCGACGCACATGGAAAGGGCTAACGCTTATGTGTGTTGAGGAAGATCTTCAGGACGATGGCTACTCAGAACGATTCAAGTTTGATTCCACTCCGCCCAGAAATGTTGTTCTGCAGCGCACTCCATCTCTTGAAGACTCAGAGTACTCCTCTTCTGCTGCAACCGTGAATGCTTGTGTGATCGATGATCAAGATGATGCTACTTCCCCACCTCCAACTGAAAGTGCTAGTTATCGACTAGAGGGGGGGTGAATAGGCGATTTTTATCAAAGTCTTCAAAACGTGGAAGTTTCGAAGACAAACAATAGAAATGACCTAATTGATATGCAGCGGAAGATAAACTACAACAAGCAAACCATAGTCAAGTATGCAATAATGTAAAAGTACAAGGACTAATAGCAGCTCGGTAGTAAGGATCAGGATGGAAGATAGTGTGAAGCCAATCAATGATAATAGTCAAGCAATGAAGTCAAACAGGCACGACAAATAGGCAATAACTTCACGAAGACAAACTCAAAGTAAAGGGAGTTAGAGGATAGAACCAGTCACTTGTTGAAGACACAGGATTTGTTGGACCAGTTCCAGTTGCTGTGACAACTGTACGTCTGGTTAGGGAGGCTGAGATTCAACTCAGAAGACCGCGTCTTCACCTTATTCCCCTTGAGCTAAGGACACACAGTCCTCGCCCAATCACTCTGGTAAGTCTTCAAGGTAGACTTCTGAACCTTCACAGACTTCGTTCACCGGCGATCCACAATGACTCTTGGATGCTCAGAACGCGACACCTAACCGGCTGGAGGATACACAGTCCTCAAGTGTAATAAGTCTTCAGTTCACTCAGACAGAAAGACTTCAGTGATGCCCAACACTCTTTGGCTCTGGGTGTTTGGGCTTTGTCCTCGCAGGGATTTCTCTCTCTCAAAGGCTTCAAGGTGGGTTGCTCTCAAACGACAAAAGCCGTGAACTAACTCTGAGCAGCCACCAGTTTATGGTGTCGGGGGTGGGCTATTTATAGCCACAAGGCAACCCGACCTGATATGTCCGAAATGACCCTGGGTCACTAAGGAACTGACACGTGTTCCAACGGTCAGATTTCAAACACACGCGTCAACTTTACTTGGGCCACAAGCAAAGCTGACTCATCCAGCTCTGGATAAGATTTGCTCTCATTGTCTTTGCTCGAAGACATAGGATTTGGGTTGAGCATCACTTCAGTCATTCTGACTTTGTTCACTTGGACCCCACTTAACAGTACAGTGGTTCCTATGACTCAACAAAGAAGAAAAGGAAACAACGAAACCACACAGTCTTCGCGCTCCATAGTCTTCACTCAATGTCTTCTCATGTCATAGTCTTCAATATGAATATCTTCACATACCACCATTGTCGTCAATGTCTTCATACATTTTTAGGGGTCATCTCTGGTAGGTAAACCGAATCAATGAGGGACACTACCTGCGTTATCCTGCAATTCTCACAAACGCATTAGTCCCTCAACCAACTTTGTCGTCAATACTCCAAAACCAACTAGGGTTGGCACTAGATGCACTTACAATATCCCCCCTTTTGGTGATTGATGAAGAACTGGTTGAAGTTTTCAACGGGGATAAAGTATGTGAAATTGTAAAGGATAGGATATTGTCTTCATAAGAGGCAAAGGCTCCCCCTGAAGATGTGCATATAAGTAATTTGCTTTTGGTATGCAAATGCACATGGCAGGTTGTACTTGTGGAGATCCTCTTCAACTTATGAAGATAATTCATCATGCATGAGATGATATAACTAAGAGAGTGACATGCATAATGAAAAATGGACGTCTGCAGAATGATCTAAGTGCGGAAGTTATCATCGCACACGGAAAAGCAAATAAGTAGCAGACGACCATCGAGTTTAAGTGTTACAACTCAAAGAACGAAATGTATCAAAAGCAAGAGTTGTAAACACTAGGCAAAATATAAAGCAACCGCCCATATGAACCCGCTTGAAGACTATCAAACTCATATGCTTCTCCCCCTTTTGTCAGTAATGACCTAAAAGATTTGAAGACATAGAGCATCTACTCGTCCTCATGAGGAGTGGGTGAAGCAGCAGGGTTGTCATTGTTGGTTGGCGGCGCAGATGAACTTGGTGCAGTGTCGATGCGTGCAGAAGTAGGGGGCGGTGAAGTAACATCATCTTCATCATCGATCACTTTGGCATTCACAGTTGCCGCGGAGGAAGAATAGTCATGGTCTTCAAGGGATGGAGTTCGACGTAGGACAGCATTCCGTGGAGGAGTGGAGTCAAACTTGAATCTTTCAATGAAGCCATCGTCTTGAAGATCTGCTTCAGCACTGAGCAGTGTCAAACTCTTCCATGATCGCCGACAGGTCTCGTGAGTGACAAAGGCATTCTTGGTGGCAAGATTTCGAATGCGATTGACGTCCACCAAGAGGCTTTGCATCTGTCGCTTGAGCCAAAAGTGATGCTTGTCTTGTTTCTGATGCAGTGCCACAAGAAGTTCTTGGTCATTTAGGACGCGAGAGCGGTTCTTAGGCCTTTGGGCAATTGTGCTCTCAGTAGCTTCAGTGGGCGCACGATGAGGCAGACGAGTGTTCCCAGCCATTGGATAGACACGAGTTACTGCTTGGACTCCTTCCATGGGCTGAGTGAAGCTTTGGTGTTCAGCATTTTGAAGACAAAGAGGCTTCTTGGCAGGCTCAGGGTATATGGCTTCAACTGACATATCAACCTCTAGTAGAAAGATCAGATGATTGCGAGCAGAGGGCTGATAGTTGATAGCAGAGTGTAGCTTGATGAGGCGCATGACCCATGGAGCATAGAATTTCAAGCCAAAAAGGTCAGATCCAGACGCAGCCAGTTGCCGGAGGAAGAAATCTTGTGTATTGAAGCTGATGCCATTGAGGATGTAAAAGACCAATGTCTTCATGGCTCCTTCAAGTTTTGCAGCTGAGGAATGCCCTTTGATAGGCCATAGAGTCCGCCTGATGATGTGATATATTGTGCGAGGCAGATACTCAAGGTCATCAACAAAGAACTCCTTTGGGTATTCTGTGTCATGTGGCAGATGCTTCATCATGCTCAACATCTGGCTCATGTAGGGTTCTGGCTTATGGAAGGTTCTCTCCAGTGCATTGCGGTGGAGTTGACAATCAGGTTCGTACAACTCTCCGGGAGTGGATAGGCCTGTAAGCTCAATGATGTCAAGAGCTTTGGCTTCATGATGAACATTTCCTGTCATCCACTCGAGAACCCATGTCTTTGTATCCCTGTTGTAGCCGCGAATGTGGAGGGTAGCATAGAATTGAAGCAAAAGTTCCTCATTCCAATGTTCTTTGTCTGTCACAAAGTTGAGCGGACCTACATCACGAAAGCAGTCAAGTGCTTCTTCTAAGCATGGCAGTCCAGCAATGGCTTCAGTGTCGAGGTGCATATGAGGGAAAATGCACCCTTGGTCATACAGAACGCAGGAGTAACAGCTTCTCTGCTGATGGCTCCAGAAATGATCAGATGATATTCTTGGCCTTGAGTAGGGGTTCTTTGCGCTGTCAAAGAAGGTGTTGTGGCTTTTGAAGCCATTTGCATTAAATGACCCTGTAGAGGTGGCAGTACCTGGAAACCTTGGTAGTCTTGGCTTTGGTTTCTGGACCTGAGGCCTATGCTCAATATGAGAATCAAACTGAGGACCAGAGACATTAGGCAGAGGAACCAGAACGGGCCATTTGACAGTGATTAGCTGGCCATGGTTGTATGCTTGCTCAATTGTATGGGGCCTTGGTGGCGGAACAGGAGCAGTGGCAACAATAGAGGCTTCAGGCTGCACAACAGAAGCTTCAGGAGCAGTTGCAGCATTGGCTTCTGGCATATTGGTTGGTGCAGGCTCCACACTTGCTTCAGCCATGACTACATCATTGGCTTCATTTGTGTTGGTGGTGGCAACCTCAAGATTTTCAACCTCCACTTGATGAGATGGAGGGTCTGGCACTGGCACGTTCACTTCAGGAACAACTTCTTCAGTAATGGGGGGAATAGGGACACGTTCTTCTTCTTGTTCGTCATCGGCTGATGCAGCCGGATTGTCTTCAGCAGCTTTGGCTTCAGACACGGAGACATTCACAGTCGGAGTGGCTTCTGGAAACACTTAGCGTGCAACAGATTGGTGGTGCACTTCTCCTTCTGGAACGCTCGAAAGAGGGACTTGAGGCCTGGGTCCTTTGCGAAGCCTTTGTAATACTGGCGACGCCTTTGGAGATGGAGTTGGTTGGGCCTCATCCTCTTCTTCTTGCACAGGTGGTGTGACTTGTTGTTGTTGGGGACTACTCGGGGAGTCTTGTTGTTGTGGGTGATCAGCCCATGATACATCCTGAGCAATTGGCGTCAGAGGACGACCAATGCTGATGATTTCGCTGTTCGTGAGAACAGGCGATGATACCAAGTTGTGTTCGATCTGAGGAAGAACTTCATCATCTTCAACACTGTCATGGTGACCAATGTCTTCAGCAGCGATGGGATCAACTGCTAGAATGTCTTCAGCTTCATGAGCCTCTGTGGAAGCAGGCTCATGAACAATCATCCGTCGTTCTTGGTGTTCAGATGCAGGGCGAACCATTGAGATAGGTTCAACAACTAAGTGCTCTGTGGGAGCAGCCCGATTCTTCTTGGTTTTGCGCTTCTTCTTGGAGGGAGCAGCATCAGAGGCTTCAGTGTTTTTCCTTTTTCTGGCTTTAGCCTCGGCAGCCCTCGTCTTCTTCAGTTCTGAAGCGGTTGACATGACCTTTGGATTCGAGCCAGTCATGCTGCTTGGGAAGACTATGCGAGGTTCATCCTGCCTTGAAGGTGCAGATTGGACAGTTGATAGCTTCTTCTTCTTTGCAGCCATTCTGGGGTCAATGCTAGGACGACCAAGAGCCTTGCGCTTCTCGGCCTCATTGTAGGCTAGCACACACTTGTCAGCCAGACTCTTCATGCGCTCACGAGAGCCTCTAGCTTCTTCGCGCTTCTTGTGAAAGGCTTCTTTGAGCTCGTGCAGCATGATCTTGAAGTTTTTGACATCTTGCACGCTGAGCTTGGCCACATGCTTCTTGAACTGAGCTTTCTCATAGTCGATCTTGTGCTTCAGTTCAATGATGCGCTGAGCAAGAGCTAGCTCAGAAGCAATGGCGCCATTGAAGGAGGCGCTTAGGCCAATAGGAAGTTGCGGATCCTCAAAGCTGAGATTTGGGGTGTCAAACCACTCATCAATGAAGTTATGGATGACTACCACATCAAAGAGAGGCAAATCATTGAAGATCTCTGCTTCTTCCTTGCTCTTGATCAGTTGCTCAAGAGCATCATCTGCCAGATCTTCATCGCTGGACAGATCAATGTGCTCTTCGCGCAGAATGGCAGCAAGAGTCAATGTCTGATCAGTATTCTTGACGATTTTCTTTTTCTTCTTCGTCTTCTTGGAGATGCGTGATAGATCTTCAGACTGCACACTGTCTTCAGGAGGTGCAGTAGCCAGTGGCTTCGCACGTGAAGCTTTTGGAGGAGCAGCTGATTATGAAGCCTTAGTCTTCTTTAGCTTCTGCGGCTTTGGAGGTGGAGCTGGGGCTTCATCACTATCAGCATCATTATCAGAATGATCCACTTTGGCACCTTGGACCAAGATGTAAGTGATGAGGCCATCAAGGTTTGAAAAGGGGCCCATGACATTGGGTTCTGCATCACGTGAGCCGTCAGCACGGGGAGCAGAGGGACCAGGGTTGAAGTCTAATCCCAATGACTTCTTGTTTTCCTTGGCCGATGCCTTTGCGTGCTGGAAGTTGCGCTTGAAGAGATTATCGTCACGACACCAGAGCAATGATGATGGGTCGGCATTTTCAGGCTGAGGTCCACGGACCATACAAGGATAGAAACCCTGTGCAATAGCTTCAGCTTTATTCTTGGGTGGAAGGCCTCGATAGAGAATATCACCCCAAGGACTTTTGATAGCATTCTTCTCAGCATATTCCTGGGTCACGAACTTGCATTTGAACCATTGTTCAGCCCAATATCGTCGAATCCATTGGATTCGTGTCTTGCGCTGATTATAATCCTCTTCAGGATCTGTCTTGTAAAGGTCTGCGAGGTCATCAGGCAAATCTTTTGATGTCCCCCCTCGACGCTGTCTGCCGCCCTTCCTTACTGATTTCTCTGCAGCCATGAACTTCAAACTGAATGGCTTCAATACGTTCAAAGGCTTTCGCTTGCTGGATAAACAGGAACTGGCTTCAGGAGAGTTAATGTGTTGCTGTAAGAATTCTGCAAACGAATGCAAACTATGAGAACCAAGGGATTCTCCCACGGACATGTACCTGTGACAGCATTAGAGATGCGAGGGAAGGGGAAGAGGTCATATGCATTCTCAGAAGATTTTGAAGATAAATCAGTTTGAAGACATTGACCTCATGATGCGAAGACATTCACTTATGTGTTGAGAGTTGGTTCTAGATTTGTACGAATCCGTGAATAAGTACAAGTGAGGAATCTAACTAGATATGAAGCTTAAGTGAATATACTAGGCAGTATGAGATGCAGACAGAATAGATCTAACATTGTATAGTCAGAAACCACTTTTGGTAAATAGGATGAATCATTGAGGATCAAAAAGGTGGTAAAAATAGAGTTGTATTTACCACACGAAGAACTGCTAGATGGGATGAATAGGAGACCGAGCAGTTCAATCCACCGTGCCCTAACTTGGCGACGGAGGACACCTACGGCGGCGGCGAAGAGGACGATGTCCGCGGCCGGCGTGAGGACGGCGTCGGAGAAGTCGCGACAGCTAAGCGCTTCGTCGCCGGCGTCATCGAGAGCTAGCGGTGGCGCTAGGGTTTTGACGAGGTGGAGAGGTGGAAGAAGGTTTTCTGTACTGCAGGGGACATGTATTTATAAGGAAGTGTGCGGCACAGCACAATTACGCAGGTGCCCCTGGCCGTTCACATCTGAGGGGCACGTGGCAAGCATGCAACATACTCATAGTTGTCCCACATTCCCACGCCCGCCAGGTTTGTCGGATGGTTGTTTCGGCTTCTCCGGATTTCAACCAGTGAGGATGAATCATTTAAAACAGACTTAATGTTTGTCTCTATGTCTTCTGCTGACAAGGATGCAGAGAAGACATTCGACAGTTTCAATAGAATGCATATGATTTGGACAGATAGAGTTTGAGATAGAAAGCATAGAGAGATTAGGGTCCAATCACATTCACTTAGTTCAAAAGATTCAACAGGGAAGACATAGATATAAGTGAATGTTGTAGAGGACAGAATACTAGTATATATATAAGAAAGCAATCAAATCAACATAGTGAAGTAAATCATGAAGATAAGTTGAAATTTGAAGATAAACCAAATGTGAAGTCATTGCAAATACAACGCCATGAGTGAAACACTTCAAACCAAGAAATTTGGTGGTGGCGTTACCCACCATATAGGAAGTATTAGACCCAGACACGGTGCACAATTATCGTGGTGCTCCAAAGTCAAATTCCACGTTAATGTATTCACACTCAGAATGTAAGTCTTCATTGATTGAAGATATACTTTACTTCGTGTGTTGCACATCTAAGTCATCAACATGCATAAGTGTTAGGATGTGTGCCTGATCACAGGACATTTGAGGATTCCAAGATATTTAGCTCACACCGTAACTTGTGGAATCTTTTCTCATCCAAGGGCTTTGTGAAGATATCTGCCAGTTGCTCTTCGGTGTTGACGTGAATGATGTCAATATCTTTCTTCATGACATGATCTCTGAGAAAGTGATGACGGATTTCAATGTGCTTTGTCTTCGAGTGCTGGACTGGATTGTTGGCAATCTTGATGGCGCTTTCGTTGTCACAGAAGAGAGGTACTTGTTTCAGATTGACGCCATAGTCCTTGAGAGTTTGCTTCATCCATAGAAGCTGAGCGCAGCAAGATCTAGCAGCAATGTATTCAGATTCAGATGTTGAGAGTGATACACAGTTTTGCTTCTTTGAGGACCAACAGACAAGTGATCGTCCCAGAAAGTGACATGTGCCTGATGTAGACTTGTGATCAACCTTGTCACCAGCATAATCAGCATCCGAGAATCCAACCAGATCAAATCTTGAGCCCTTTGGATACCATAATCCGAGTGTTGGGGTGTAAGCCAAATATCGAAGAATTCACTTCACAGCTAAGTGATGCGATTCCTTTGGTGCCGCTTGGAATCGAGCACACATGCAAACACTAAGCATAATATCTGGCCTAGATGCACATAGGTAAAGTAAAGAACCAATCATGGAGCGGTATACCTTTTGATCGAACTCTTTACCATTGTCGTCGGGACCAATATGGTGTTTGGCTGGCATTGGCGTCGTGTAACCTTTGCAATCTTGCATTCCAAACTTCTTCAGACAGTCTTTGAGATATTTTTCTTGAGATATGAAGATGCCATTCCTTTGCTGACAAATTTGAAGACCAAGGAAGAACTTCAGCTCACCCATCATGGACATCTGATATTGCTCTTGCATCATGTATCCAAACTCATCACTATACTTCTGGTTGGTGCAGCCGAAGATAATGTCATCCACATATATTTGGCACACAAACAGTTCACCATCATATGTCTTCGTGAAGAGTGTGGGATCGAGGGATCCAGGTTTGAACCCTTTGCTCTTCATGAAGTCTTTGATCGTATCATACCAAGCGCGAGGAGATTGTTTGAGACCATACAGTGCTTTGTTTAGCTTGTACACCAGATCATGATGTTTTGGATCTTCAAAGCCTGGTGGTTGAGCAACGTACACTTCTTCTTCAATCTTGCCGTTGAGGAATGCACTCTTCACATCCATTTGATATAGCAAGATGTTGTGGTGGTTAGCATAGGCTAGCAGTATGCGAATAACTTCAAGCCTAGCCACAGGAGCAAATGTTTCATCGAAGTCAATTCCTTCAACTTGAGTATATCCTTGAGCCACAAGACGTGCTTTGTTTCTGACGACTTGACCATGCTCATCTTGCTTGTTTCGATATATCCATTTTGTGCCAATAATGTTATGCTTGCAAGGGTCAGGACGCTTGACAAGTTCCCAAACATTGTTCAGCTTGAACTGTTGAAGTTCTTCTTGCATAGCTTGAATCCATTCAGGTTCCATAAAGGCTTCCGCCACTTTCTTGGGTTCTGATATTGACACAAACGAAAAGTGCCCACAGAAATTTGCTAACTTTGTCGCTCTTGAGCGAGTAAGTGGACCAGGTGCATTGATGCTATCAATTATCTTCTCAATTTGTACTTCATTTGCAACACGAGGATGAACTGGACGAAGACCTTGCTCTTGCTGATCATTGTCATCATTGGGAGGATTGTCTTCGGTCTGAGCATTGTCTTCAGGTTAGTTTGGTGCAGAAATGATAAGTTCGTCTTCAGGCTGTGCTTCAGAAGGCGTGATTTCACCAGTTCCCATCAGCTTGATAGATTCGCTGGGCGAAGCTTCATCTAGTGTACTTGGCACGATCTCTCTTTGTGAACCATTGGTTTCATCAAATTGCACGTCCACAGTTTCAACAATTTTGTAGTGATAGAGGTTGAAGACTCTGTAAGAGTGGGAGTCCTTTCCGTAACCGAGCATGAAGCCTTCGTGAGCTTTAGGTGCAAATTTTGACTTGTGATGGGGATCCTTGATCCAGCACCTAGCACCAAATACTCTGAAGTAGCTGACATTTGGCTTCTTGCCAGTAAGGAGTTCATAGGATGTTTTGTTCAGAAGCTTATGGATGTAAACACGGTTGATGATGTGACATGCAGTATCAATAGCTCCAGGCCAGAACATTCTTGGTGTCTTGTACTCGTCGAGCATTGTTCGAGCCATCTCAATGAGGGTTCTGTTCTTGCGCTCTACAATGCCATTTTGCTGAGGTGTGTATGGAGCAGAAAACTCATGAGTGATTCCCATTGTATCCAGATAAAGATCAAGCCCGGTGTTCTTGAACTCAGTGTCGTTGTCACTTCTGATTTGCTTGATCTTGATGCCATAATTGTTCATGGCACGATTGGCGAAGCGTCTGAAGACATCTTGCACTTCAGTCTTGTAGAGAATTATGTGCACCCATGTATATCTTGAGTAGTCATCAACAATGACGAATCCATAGAGACAAGTTGTTGTTGTGAGGGTAGAGTAGTGAGTAGGGCCAAATAAGTCCATGTGTAACAGCTCGAAGGGTTGAGATGTCATCATGATTGTCTTCGAGGGGTGCTTTGCCCTAGTCATCTTTCCAGCTTCGCAGGCACCACACAAATGATCCTTCTTGAACTTGACACCCTCGATGCCCATGACATGCTTCTTCTTGACGAGTGTGTGTAAGTTCCTCATGCCAGCATGCCCCAGCCTCCGATGCGAGAGCCAGCATTCTGAAGCTTTTGCAAGAAGACATACGGCAAGCTATGGACCTGTTGAGAAATCTACCATGTATAGATCATCTTTTCGATACCCTTCAAAGACTAGAGACTTGTCAGATTCCATTAGTACAAGGAAACGATATTTTCTGAATAGCACAATCATGTTCAAGTCACAAAGCATTGAGACAGACATTAAGTTGAACCCAAGGGATTCAACAAGCATCACTTTATCCATGTGTTGATCCTTTGAGATTGCAACTCTACCTAGACCCAATACCTTGCTTTTACCAGTGTCAGCAAATGTGATGGGACTCTTGTCTGATGGACGTAAGGTTGAGTCCATAAGAAGACTTCGATCACCAGTCATATGATTAGTGCATCCGCTGTCCATAATCCATTCTGAAGCATTTGGTGTCATACCCTACAATGCAGTTAGGAGGATAGGCTTCACAAAGAGTGTTGTGAAGCATAAGCATTTGACGCACAAAAGAATTATCACAGCTTAGATCAAGGTTAGAACTCATAGTATGAATGGTAAGCGATTCACATGTGAAATACATAGTAAGACATTTTATCATGCATCCCTTAATGTGTTTTAGGTCCCCAGCAATAGTATCGGACGCCTTTGATAGCAGGCTGGAGACCTCATTCTGCAAAAGAAAGTTAATTCTTCTTCACCACCCACATCTTCAGGGGTGGCTTAGAAGCAATGAGTCTAAGTGCAGCATCTGAGAACTTCGGCTTTGGAGCCCTAGCAAATAGCCTTGCAGGAGATGAATGATACTCATATGAATAAGCAGAAAAGTTCTTAATTCTATGAACATAGCGGTTTGAGGACACACGCTCATATTCATAAGTTTGAGTACGATTTCCCTGCAAAACATTGGCCTTAGGGTGACTCAAGTGAGTCATGTATCTGTATGAAGCCTTTGGACCATATGACACCATAGGTCTGGGGTTTGTCTTCTTCCCTGGTGGTGTCATGGTGATATTCACTGGAAGATTCTCAAGACAGCTTTTGGGAACCCAGATCTTCTTCATAGGTGGTCCATTCCTGCAGTTAGTACTAATATACCTGGCAAACACTTCACCATTCTGATTTTTGAACAGTTTATAGTTTGCATCAAAGGATTCATCAATGATAATAGGATTAGCACAGGTAAAGCCGGATAAGGTGGATGGATCCACTGAGGGTTCCTTCACAGCAACCCATGTGGTTTTGGGATACTGCTCAGGCTTCCAGTAGGAACCATCAACATTCATTTTCCTCTCGAACCCAACACCCTCTTTCCTAGGGTTTCGGTTCAGAATCTGCTTTTTGAGGACATCACAGAGTGTCTGATGTCCTTTCAGACTTTTATACATCCCTGTTTCAAGCAATGTCTTCAACCTAGCATTTTCATCAGCAATAGCAGTGGTATCTCAACAGAGGGGTTAGTTACCACATCAGTAGTTGAAGACAAAGCAACAGTAGCAGCAGTGGAACATTCAGCAACAGAGCTAGCATTATCACGCTCAATGCATTTTAGACATGGTGGTTCAAATCCATCCTGAGCGGAACTGATCTGCTGAGCGCGAAGTGACTCATTCTCCTTTTGAAGATCTTCATGAGTCGCTTTCAATTTCTCAAGCTCTTGCTTCCTTTGAAGATAATCATAGGAGAGCTTTTCATAAGTGGTTGAGAGCGTCTCATGAAGACTTTCAAGTTCTTGGTACTTAGCATGAAGATTTTTTATGTCTTCAACTAAGGACTGTGAATGTGTCATTTCCACGTCCAAGAGGTCATCGCTTTTGTCTACCAGTTTTTGAGTATGTTCCATAGCCTTTTGTTGTTCAGTTGTAATTTTAGCAAGTGTTTTGTAGCTGGGTTTGGATTCACAATCAGAGTCATCTTCACTTGAAGTTTGAAAGTAAGCATCACGTGATTTTACCTTGGCACCACGTGCCATGAAGCAGTAGGTGGGAGCAGGATCGTCCTTGTCATCAGCTTCAGCGTTGGTGTGGAAGTCATTGTCTTCAGTGTTGAAGATGGACTTGGCAACATAGGTTGTGGCTAGAGCCAGACTTGCAACGCCAGGGTTGGACTCCTCTTCCGATTCCACCTCTGCCTCCTCAGAAGCAGACTCCTCCTCTGAATCCATTTCCTTGCCAACAAACGCACGAGCCTTGCCAGATGAGCTTTTCTTATGAGATGAAGACCTTGATGAGGACTTGGAAGAAGACTTTGAAGATTTCTTCTTCTTCTTGTCATCAGAATCATATTCCTTGCTCTTCTTCTTCTTCTTCTCATTGTCCCACTGTGGACACTCAAAGATATAGTGTCCAGGTTTCTTGCACTTGTGACATGTTCTCTTCTTGTTGTCATGAGTGGAAGCTTCATCATTTCTTGAGCTAGATCGTGAAGACTTTCTGAAGCCCTTCTTCTTGGTGAACTTCTGGAACTTCTTCACAAACATAGCAAGTTTCTTTCCAATGTCTTCAGGATCATCAGAACCGCAGTCAGATTCTTCTTCAGATGAGGAAACAACTTTTGCCTTCAAAGCACGAGTTCGGCCATAGTTGGGACCATAGATATCTCTTTTCTCAGAAAGCTGGAACTCATGTGTGTTGAGCCTCTCAAGTATATCAGACGGATCGAGTGTCTTGAAGTCAGGGCGTTCTTGTATCATGAGGGCAAGGGTGTCAAAGGAGTTGTCAAGTGATCTCAGTAGTGTCTTGACGATTTCATGCTTGGTAATCTCAGTGGCGCCGAGAGCCTGAAGCTCATTTGTGATGTCAGTGAGGCGATCAAACGTGAGCTGGACATTTTCATTGTCGTTTCTCTTGAAGCGGTTGAAGAGGTTGTGAAGAACACTGATCCTTTGGTCTCTTTGAGTTGAGACGCCTTCGTTGACCTTGGATAGCCAGTCCCAGACTAGCTTTGACGTTTCCAGAGCACTCACACGGCCATACTGTTCTTTGGTCAGATGACCACAGATGATGTTCTTTGCAGTAGAGTCCAGTTGAATGAACTTCTTGACATCAGTAGGGGTGACACCTTCACCAGTTTTGGGAACGCCGTTCTTGACGACATACCAGAGGTCGACATCAATGGCTTCAAGATGCATGCGCATCTTATTCTTCCAGTAGGGATATTCAGTTCCATCGAACATGGGACAAGCAACGGAGACTTTGATTATCCCTGCAGTTGACATAGCTAAACTCCAGGTGGTTAAACCGAATCACACAGAACAAGGGAGTACCTTGCTCTGATACCAATTGAAAGTGCTAGTTATCGACTAGAGGGGGGGTGAATAGGCAATTTTTATCAAAGTCTTCAAAATGTGGAAGTTTCAAAGAGAAACAATAGAAATGACCTAATTGATATGCAGCGGAAGATAAACTACAACAAGCAAACCATAGTCAAGTATGCAATAATGTGAAAGTACAAGGACTAATAGCAGCTCGGTAGTGAGGATCAGGATGGAAGATAGTGTGAAGCCAATGAACGATAGTAGTCAAGCAATGAAGTCAAACAGGCACGACAAATAGGCAATAACTTCACGAAGACAAACTCAAAGTAAAGGGAGTTAGAGGATAGAACCAGTCACTTGTTGAAGACACAGGATTTGTTGGACCAGTTCCAGTTGCTGTGACAACTGTACGTCTGGTTAGGGAGGCTGAGATTCAACTCAGAAGACCACGTCTTCACCTTATTCCCCTTGAGCTAAGGACACACAGTCCTCGCCCAATCACTCTGGTAAGTCTTCAAGGTAGACTTCCGAACCTTCACATACTTCGTTCACCGGCGATCCATAATGACTCTTGGATGCTCAGAACGCGACTCCTAACCGGCTGGAGGATACACAGTCCTCAAGTGTAATAAGTCTTCAGGTCACTCAGACAGAAAGACTTCAGTGATGCCTAACACTCTTTGGCTCTGGGTGTTTGGGCTTTGTCCTCGCAGGGATTTCTCTCTCTCAAAGGCCTCGAGGTGGGTTGCTCTCAAACGACAAAAGCCGTGAACTAACTCTGAGCAGCCACCAGTTTATGGTGTAGGGGGTGGGCTATTTATAGCCACAAGGCAACCCGACCTGATATGTTCGAAATGACCCTGGGTCACTAAGGAACTGACACGTGTTCCAACGATCAGATTTCAAACACACATGGCAACTTTACTTGGGCTACAAGCAAAGCTGACTCATCCAGCTCTAGATAAGATTTGCTCTCATTGTCTTCGCTCGAAGACATAGGATTTGGGTTGAGCATCACTTCAGTCATTCTGACTTTGTTCACTTGGACCCCACTTAACAGTACGGTGGTTCCTATGACTCAACAAAGAAGAAAAGGAAACAACGAAACCACACAGTCTTCGCGCTCCATAGTCTTCACTCAATGTCTTCTCATGTCATAGTCTTCAATATGAATATCTTCACATACCACCATTGTCGTCAATGTCTTCATACATTTTTAGGGGTCATCTCCGGTAGGTAAACCGAATCAATGAGGGACACTACCTCCGTTATCCTGCAATTCTCACAAACGCATTAGTCCCTCAACCAACTTTGTCGTCAATACTCCAAAACCAACTAGGGGTGGCACTAGATGCACTTACACCAACGCGTATCGACACTGCTCCAAGTTCGTCTGCACCGCCAAACCTCGACACCAACCCAGCATCTTCTCCTACTCCTTCTGGGAACGAGTAGAGGCTCACTGTCTTCAACACTTTTTGGTCCTTACTGACAAAAGGGGGAGAAGCTATAAGTTGATAGTCTTCAAGCGGGTTCATATGGGCGGTTGTATTATATTTTGCCTAGTGTTTACAACTCCTACTCTTGATACATTTGGTTCTCTGAGTTGTAACACTTAAACTCGGTGGTCGTCTGCTACTTATTTGCTATTTTGTGATGCGATGATAACTTCCGCACTTAAATCATTCTGCAGACGTCCATTTTTCATTATGCATGTCATTATCTTCGTTACATCGAATCATGCATGATGATTTGTCTTCATAAGTTGAAGAGGATCTCCACAAGTAGAACCTGCCATGTGCATTTGCATTCCAAAAGCAAATTATTTATATGCACATCTTCAGGGAGAGCCTTTTGCTACTTACGAAGACAATACCTCATCCTTTACAATTTCACATATTTATATCGCCGTTGAAAACTTCAATCAGTTTGTCATCAATCACCAAAAAGGGGGAGATTGTAAGTGCATCTAGTGCCACCCCTAGTTTGGTTTTGGAGTATTGACGACAAACGTGGTTGAGGGACTAATGTGTTTGTGAGAATTACAGGATAACACAGGTAGTAGTCCCTCCTTGATTCGGTTTACCTACCGGAGATGACCCCTAAAAATGTATGAAGACATTAAAGATAATGGTGGTACGTGAAGACATTCACACTGAAGACTATGACAGGAGAAGACATTGAGTGAAGACTATGGAGCGCGAAGACTTAGTAGTTTTGTTGTTTCTTTTCTTCTTTGTTGAGTCATAGGAACCACCGCACTGTTAAGTGGGGTCCAAGTGAAAAAAGTCAGAGTGACTGAAGTGATGCTCAACCAAAATCCTATGTCTTCGAGCGAAGACAATGAGAGCAAATCTTATCCAGAGTCGAATAAGTCAGATTTACTTGTAGCCCAAGTCAAGCTGTCGCGTGTGTTTGAAATCTGACCATTGTGACACGTGTCAGTTCCTTAGTGACCCAGGGTCATTTGGACAAATCAGGTCGGGTTGCCCAGTGGCTATAAATAGCCCAGCCCCTACACCATAAATTGGTGGCTGCTCAGAGTTAGATACGGCTTTTGTCGTTTGAGAGCAACCCACCTCCGAAGCCTTTGAGAGAGAGAATCGTTGCGAGGACAAAGCCCAAATCACCCAGAGCCCAGAGAGTGTTTGGCATCATTGAAGTCTTTCTGTCCGCGTGATCTGAAGACTTGTTACACTTAAGGACTGTGAATCCTCCAGCCGGTTAGGCATCGCGTTCTGAGCATCCAAGAGTCATTGTGGATTGCCAGTGAACGAAGTCTGTGAAGGTTTGGAAGTCTACCTTGAAGACTTACCAGAGTGATTGGGCGAGGACTGTGTGTCCTTAGCTCAAGGGGAATAAGGTGAAGACGCGGTCTTCTGAGTTGAATCTCAGCCTCCCTAACCAGACGTACAGTTGTCACAGCAACTGGAACTGGTCGAACAAATCCTTGTCTTCACAACACACTGGTTCTATCTCTTACTCTCCTTACTTACAGTTTGTCTTTATGAAGTCATTGCCTGATTGCTCTGCCTGTTTTACTTCACTGTGTGACTACTTGTTCTAATTGGCTTCATACTATCTTCCATCCTGATCCTACTACCTAGCTGCTATCAGTCATCATGCTTTAGCTTCATACTTGTTTGACTATGGTGTGTCTAGTGTAGTTCATCTTCCGCTGCATGTTTATAGGTCCAGTTTTCATATTTGTCTTCTAAACTCTGATGTTTTGAAGACTTTCATAAAAATCGCCTATTCACCCCCCCCCCCTCTAGTCGATAACTAGCACTTTCAATTCTTATGCACATAGCCATGCTGCTATAGTTATCTTATTACTAGCTTATGTAATCAAACAATAGGGCATTCTTAAAGCAATTAATGAAGTATTTCCTCAATCCCCACAAATATATTGCCTAAGACACATATATGCAAACTTTTAGTCAGCTGGCTTTAGAGCAGAAGAACTTAACAAATGGGTTGACAAAGCTAGCTATTCCTTCACTGAACATGGTCACAAAGAAGGAATGGCAGGTTTGAAAGCAGCATGTGAACCAGCCTACATGTGGTTGAATGGCATCCCTAAGGAGTGTTGGGCTAGATATGCAATGGATCATGTGTGCAAGACTGACTTGGTAGTGAACAACCTTAGTGAGATTTTCAACAAAATTATTCTAGATGTTAGGTCCAAACCAATTAAGACAATGTTTGAAGGATTGAGGACCGAACTAATGGTTAAGTACCAGGGCATCAGAGAGAAAACAGAGAGCTGTAGGTGGGAAATAACCCCACATTACATGGAGAAGCTTGAAGAGAGCAAGAAGTGAGCTAAATTTGTGAAGCAAACATGGCTGGTCTCAATATCTGGCAAGTAACAAGTGGAGATAACACATATTGTGTGAAGCTTAATGAAGGGAGCTGCTCTTGCAGGAGATGGGACATGACTGGATCACCTTGCCACCATGCAATATCTGCAATGCAGAATATAAAAGTTCACCCGAAAGATTATGTGCATCCATTCTTTAAGAAGCAAATGTATAAGGCTGCATACCAGCACATCATCTACCCTGTCCCTGGTCCTGAATTCTGGCCCAACACTAACACACCAGACATAGAACCACCAGTTTTTAGGGAGAAGAAAGGCAATAAGCAGACATCTAGGAGAAAGGGTGAATTTGAAGTGCCAGCTCTAAAGGATACAAGAAGGATGGGCACAATAACATGCAGTAACTGTGGGAAGCAAGGCCACAGGTGGACAATGTGTGGAGACAGACTTAAGGCCAAGTTTATGACAAGGAAAAACAATCACCAGGTAACTAAGCCAATTCATCTATGAAAATATGTTACTTGTTTTTAATGCATCCATCTTTTGAGCTGCTACTTGTTTTTAATTGTAGGAAAATAGGGCATCCTACCCAGCAACTTCAGCACCACCCAGGCCACCTCCATCTAGGGCCACATCATCAGGTCCAGCTCCAGCTAGGGCCACATCATCAGGTCCAGCTCCAGCTAGGGCCACATCATCAGGTCCAGCTCCAGCTCTAGCTAGGGCAACCATTGCTGGTACTGCAATCTCAACAGCTGGATCAAGAAAGAGAAAGAACCCAACACCAGCTTCAGCACTAGCCAAGAACACAAGGTCAAGTGCATCATCTCCAGCAAAGAACACCAGATCAAGAGTTGCAAGAGGTTTCAATGCTCCAAAGGCAGCATCAACCTCAGGTCAAGCTGATGTTGGTTCTAAGAGGAAGAGGAAGGCCCCAAGCAAATTTGATTTGTATTTCACAGCCAGTGGCAACCATTGAATAAGTCGCACTCAACTCTGCTTGGAACTATGTTGTGAACAACTAAGTTATGTGGTGTGTGTTTGAACTGCTTGGAACAATTAAGTTATCTGGTGTGTATGTGAGTGTTTGAACTGCTTTGAACAATTAAGTTATGTGATTTGTGTTTGAACTGCTTGGAACAATTAAGTTATCTGCTATGAAGCTGTATTTTGATTTGATATGACCTAAGTTATGAACTGTTTCATCTTATGTTGATCATTGTTATGTTGATATCACCTAAGTTGTGTTGATATGACCTAAAATGTGGCCAGATTTGGTCAGTTTGTGGGGCAACTTATGTACCAGCCCTAAAGTGGTCTAATTTGGTCACTTTGGGTGGCAACTTGTCTACCAACCCTAAAGTGGCAAAATTTTGTCACTTTGGGTGGCAACTTGTGTACCAACCATAAAGTGGCCAAATTTGGTCACTTATGGTGGCAACCCTAAAACAGCAAGATTTGGCCATCTAGGATGAACAGATCAAATCATTCATACATACAAATATAGATAAAAGATTCAATCATAAATTGCATCATACATAGATTGATTCATCACATAGATAGATCATTCAACATTATTCTTACACCAACTTCATACATTGCATCATAGACAACTTGATTCATCACATACATAGCTCATTCAACATTATTCTTACATCAACTTCATCCATCACATAGATAGAGAGACATATCTAGGAGCACAGAAACATAACAGCAAATCATGGGTACAGAATCCTAGTCCACCTCTGCCTAGTGACCTGAAAAGGATGGAATTTTGCCCTCCTCCTTGCCCAGTAGATGATATCATCATCACTAGGGTTGGAGCCAGGGGGAATGCCTCCAGGAACTGCTCTATGTCCTTGCGGTTGCATGCTGCAAGGATCATCTCCGCAAGTTGCCTTCTCACCCTCCTCTTGCATCTTTGCGCCTGGCTCCCCTGGGCACCTCTTCTTCTCCATCTATCACCTCTCCAGGATCCATTTCTCCCTGGGATTCTAGGGTTTTCTTTGGCGGCTGGGGGTGGAGAAGGGTGGGGGGAGGGGGATTGACTAGGTTTCTACCAAGGGGGTGGGCTTTATAGAGCAATATAGGTTGGTGGTAGGTAGGCACAAGAGTAATAAACCAGCCCAGTACTAGGCCCACATTGTATACATAATGGTTTTAGGCCCAAAAATAAACTAGTACAACATTGCTAGTTTCAGGAAATAAAACAGTTCTTCACTGCATTACTTAAGATAGATAGGTTCTTAACAGTACAATAACATAAGCCAAACTTAGCAAAGGTTCTCAAAGTCTATCACCACTCCAATTACCATAACTTAAATAGTTCATATAGGACTGCACAAAATATACTCCTACCATCATCTTGCAAGGCCTGTTATATGTGTAGGCCATCTTACTTACTTAACCACCATTGTCCAAATCTTCAAACCTCTAGTATGGCCTTGATTTGCTCAAGCTTTTCCTTGCTCCCATGGCCAGCATTCAGCAGATCAGCAACTACTTTCTCAAGCTCTTTCTTCTCTTGTGCAAGAAGATCCCTGTCCACCTTGATCTCTTTCGTACCCTTCCTGGTGTTGTGAATTATCTCTGCCTGGGACCGAAGGATACACTTCTGTTCTTTTGCTAGCCTTAGCTTATCCATCTTCATCTCCAGCTCTAGCTCTTCCTTCTTCTTCTCATATTTCTCGGCATCCATTGCTTGTTGGTAGTCAATCTTGCCAACACCATCCTGCTAGTCAAACATCTTGCTAACATCATCAATCATTTTATGATACTCAGTGCAGAGATGATGATACTCCTTCAACTTGGCAACCTCATCCTCATATGCATGCTTGTCTTGAATCCTTCCAAGGTTTTGCTCATGGAACATTTCCCACAGCTTGATGAGGCAGTTCTTAAGTGCATCAGGCCAGACAGGATCAACCCACTGAACTACACCACAATTCACACCTCCCTGTAGTTTGATCAGACAACACATACTTTAGAAAATGCATAAATTCATTACTAACTTCACTTCAAAAAGGTATTGCTATACAAGGAGGAGATGTAACCATAAATAGTACAAAATTCAGTTAACTGAATCCACCTACACATTAACTGAATCCACCTACACATTAACTGAATCCACTAGGCATAACTGAATCCAGCCAGCATAACTGAATCTGACCAAAGTACTCATCCAACCAACATACTAAATTACTCAGCTGAACAGGGCATCCATAGAACCTCCTCCCAGTGTTAGCACCTTCAAAAGCAACATACTTCCTAGGCTTCATCTGGTGCAGAGTGCACTTGGCAACTTCCTCCATGAGAGCACCACACCAGAGTGGCTCGAGGATGGTGTCAGGTGTGTCCTACATGTAGTACAAGGTAGATCAGAACCAATGCATCAACTAGTTCAACTTGAGTCAAACTTTGCCTTGCTCAAGGTCAGATCAGATTTACAAGGTAGATCAGATCAGACATCACAGTGCCATCCATACCCTAGATCAAAACTAACAGTTAACCAAACCAAACGAATCCATCCATACAAATATGCAGCTCATCAACCCTCATTCCCAAATCGATTCAACCCTAACCCTAACCCTAGATAATGACAGAGAGGAGGAGGATGAGGCTTACAAAGTACTCCATGTCCATCAGGTTGCCCCCCCATGCTGTCGTCGTCGGAGCTCTCATCCCCATCATTCCAAGAAGGCATCCTGGCCGGCGACGAGGAACTGAGGTGGTCGGCGACGATGGCGAGCTCGACCAGGGGAAACAGAGCGAGGGGGGAGAGTGAGAGTGAGTGAGCGAGGGGGGAGACAGAGTGAGGGCGGGCCGGACCAGTATTTACCTGGTCAGGACGGCTCGCCCTAACGGCCGTCACCACACGTCGTGAGCCCTGTGGCCGACAAAACCCTGATGGGCGGGCCCCACATGTCATAACCCTAGTTAAAACTTAACCGTTCGGCCACTTGTTTTTTTTGGAACAGCCAGCCACTTTTGTGGTAGTTTTTTGGAAAATTAAAAAAAGTGATAGTTTTTCGGAAGATGGCCCGTAATGTGGTAGTTTTTTGCTATTCACTCAGTTTGCTGGCTATCCTTGCTCTGAACCACTTGCGCGTCGTGTTTGGCGTGATTGTTTTCGGTGACACCTCCATCGCCCACGCAATTTAATGACCAAAACAACACTTACTCCTAGATGACATCGCCGTGTTTTGTCTGCTCGACCGGTTGGTTTGACGCGACCGTCGGCTGACTGCCGTGGGAGTTTGAACGGTGGTTGTGGCTGGCCGAGCCATGCTCCCAAATGGCGGGAAAAAGGGATAGCAGCCCACTTCGTCTCTCCCACTTTACTCCTCACCGACAAGAGCCACACACGGTAAACCTTCCCGACGCTAGCAGCCAGCTCCATTCCATCAGATTCTTCACCGGCGAGTCCCAAACTTCTTATCGTGACGAATGTGCAGATCTGCTCACGACTGATCCACTTCTGCTCCGCCGATCACCAACTGCAGATCTCGGCGCCGCCGCCTTCGGAGCTCAAGCATGGATGAAGACGGGCTGGGAAAACCTCTGCTTGGACTTGAGAGTCTCAGCACCCAAGACATTGATCTGGTAGTCTGGTACATTCAGTTAAAATATATACTGCACATTAACTTCATTCTGTGGAAATGTGATTCATGGCAATGGCGTGTCTGCAGGGGAATCTGCCCCTCGAAGAAGTTTTTGAGCAGCTGAGCACGTCTCGATGTGGTCTCTCCTCGGCGGATGCCGCGGAGCGGTTGCAGCTGTTCGGCGCAAACCGACTGGAGGAGAAGCGCGTAAATGCACCGCCTCTTGCTACTTGCTCACTGTTTTTCTTCCTGGGAGATTTTACATCCTCTGAGTTCCTCATTTTTGTTTCTGGCAGGAGAACAAGGTCCTCAAGTTCATCAGCTTCATGTGGAACCCTCTGTCCTGGGTGATGGAGGCAGCGGCCATCATGGCATTAGTCTTGGCAAATGGGGGTGTAAGTCAAGCACTGTGCTATGCTATGTTCTGTGGCCGGTTCAGTCAAGAAAATCTCTGCAGTTTCAGGGGAAAAAAGTACTCTGTGTTTTCAACAACAACAGAGAAGTGGTAGATTAATTTGATGTTCACCTTTTCTTTCTCCAGAGTCAGGGTCCTGACTGGGAGGACTTCGTGGGAATCGTCTGCCTTCTCGTCATCAACTCGACAATCAGCTTCATCGAGGAGAACAATGCCGGCAATGCCGCGGCTTCCCTCATGGCCCGCTTGGCGCCTAGAACAAAGGTTGGTAGCAGCTTGATGCATGCCTTCATTTACTCTGATCTTGGTGTGTTCATGCATGGGCGTGGCTGCAGGTTCTTAGAGATGGGCAATGGCAAGAGCTGGATGCCTCTGTACTGGTACCGGGGGACATCATCAGCATCAGGCTTGGTGACATTGTCCCTGCCGATGCGCGGCTACTCGAGGGGGATCCTCTCAAAATTGATCAGGCAATTATTTACTGCATATGCCATTTACAAGAAAGATATTGGATTATTCTGTCAAAATGATGTGACCTCTTTCTTTCTTATTAACAATCTTGCAGTCAGCTCTCACTGGAGAATCACTTCCTGTAACTAAAAGGACCGGTGACCTAGTGTTCACTGGTTCAACTTGCAAGCATGGTGAGATTGAAGCTGTCGTCATCGCCACCGGGATCCGCTCATTCTTCGGGAAGGCGGCCCATTTGGTGGACACCACAGAGGTTGTAGGCCATTTCCAGAAGGTGAGTCATCATCACTGCAGAATGTGATTAGATGTGTTAAGCATTAGTTGCAGACAAGTGTCTGTGGAGTGAGAGCTGAATTTTCCTACTGGAAATTTCAGGTTCTTACCTGCATAGGCAACTTCTGTATCTGCTCAATTGCGGTGGGGGTGATCGTTGAGGTTATCGTCATGTTCGCGGTCCAGCACCGGTCATACCGGGAGGGGATCAACAATGTGCTTGTTCTTCTGATAGGAGGGATACCGATCGCGATGCCAACGGTTTTGTCGGTCACGCTCGCAATAGGTTCTCATCGTCTATCTCAGCAGGTGTGTCTGGATATTGCCGTCACCTTTCTTCAGTTAACAAACAAACGATTTATACTTATAATATCACTGAATTTGTTCTGAACTTTGCAGGGTGCCATCACCAAAAGAATGACGGCCATTGAGGAAATGGCCGGAATGGATGTTCTCTGCTGCGACAAAACCGGAACCCTCACTCTCAACCATCTTACCGTTGACAAAGACCTAATCGAGGTACTTTCTTACCTTAAAAGAAAGAGTATATTCATCCTGAAAATTCTGAGATATATTTGTCAGCAGTGTAAGACTTGGCATGCACGCTGATCCATCCTTGTGGTACAGGTTTTCAGCGGAGGAATGGACAGGGACATGATAATCCTGTTGGCTGCAAGAGCATCAAGAGTGGATAACCAAGATGCAATCGACATGGCCATCATAAATATGCTCTCTGATCCCAAAGAGGTTTCTGAATCTCTTCGCTTGCTTTGGGCCTGCACATTAATAATGGTTCACCAATGTTACCTGTTCTTTCTCAGGCGCGCGCAAACATCACCGAGGTTCACTTTCTCCCGTTCAATCCGGTCGACAAGCGGACGGCCATAACATACATTGATTCTGGCGGCAATTGGTTCCGGGTCAGCAAAGGTGCTCCTGAGCAGGTTCTCCCTCTCCCTTATCGAAGAAGTTCATCACTGCATTTCATCAGTGCTGATGACTGTCATCTAACAGCATGGAACTTGATAATTTACAGTGTTTAGCCATGACTCAGAACATCTGATCTGATTTTGGTCATCTTATTATAGATCCTCAACCTGTGCTACAACAAGGACGACATCGCCGAGAAGGCGCAGCGGGTCGTCGACAGCTTCGCCGAGAGGGGCCTCCGTTCACTAGCAGTTGCTTACCAGGTAAAACTCCTAGTAACACACATTCTGAATTCTGAAGACTAGTTCAGTTGCTGGTGAATGTACACTGCTGGGTTCTGAATCCTGAAGCGCTCCGCCGGATCGCCTTGATGCCTGAGATCAGGAGGTCCCGGAGAGATCGAGGGACGGCGACGGCGGGCCGTGGGTGTTCTGCGGCGTGCTGCCGCTGTTCGACCCGCCGCGGCACGACAGCGCCGACACCATCCGCAGGGCCCTGGACCTGGGCGTGTGCGTGAAGATGATCACCGGCGACCACCTGGCGATCGCCAAGGAGACCGGCCGGCGGCTCGGGACGGGGACCAACATGCACCATTCGGCGGCGCTGTTCGGCCGCCGCGGCGGCGATGGTGGCGACGAGGGGGCGGCGATGCCGGTGGAGGAGCTGGTGGAGAGCGCGGACGGGTTCGCGGGCGTGTTCCCGGAGCACAAGCACGAGATCGTGCGGCTCCTGCAGGCCAAGGGGCACGTGTGCGGGATGACGGGCGACGGCGTGAACGACGCGCCGGCGCTGAAGAAGGCGGACATCGGCATCGCGGTGTCGGACGCGACGGACGCCGCCCGGGCCGCCGCCGACATCGTGCTGACGGAGCCCGGCCTCGGCGTCATCGTCTGCGCCGTCCTCACCAGCCGCGCCATCTTCCAGCGCATGAAGAACTACACGGTGGGTCTCGAGTTCCCTCTACCACTACTGCTACACTGATGAACGCAACTCTGTTTCTGACCCAGAAGATCTGACGGTTTCTCCTGCTTGGCCGCAGATTTATGCCGTGTGCATCACCATACGAATCGTGGTAAGAATGCAGCAGCAAATCAACTAGCATGATTATTAATCCGGTAGTAGAAATTCCAGTGATCTTCCTTCCTGTATGAACTTGTGTGGTTGCAGGTTGGGTTTGTTCTTCTGGCGTCGATATGGGAGTACGACTTCCCGCCATTCATGGTGCTCATCATAGCCATACTCAACGACGGTAACTGACGTTGCATCTCTGAACTTACCATGTGAAGTTTCAACCATACCGTCGAAATGATACCGATCGCGCCGGCGTGTGCTCTGATCAGGGACGATCATGGCGATATCCAAGGACCGGGTGAAGCCGTCGCGGAGCCCGGACAGCTGGAAGCTCAACGAGATATTCGCCACCGGGGTCGTCATCGGCACCTACCTCGCGCTCGTCACGGTGCTCTTCTACTGGGCGCTCACCAGAACCACATTCTTCGAGGCTAGCACAGCAGAAACCCAACATCTACTGGACTGCAGTCTCACTCCAGCCTTCTGACGCTTTCTGATTTCTGAGACTGCAGTCTCACTTCGGGGTGCGGTCTCTGAAGGGCGACGCCGAGGAGGTGTCGTCGGCGGTGTACCTGCAGGTGAGCATCACCAGCCAGGCCCTGATATTCGTGACCCGCAGCCGGGGCCTCTCCTTCCTCGACCGGCCGGGGGCGCTGCTCGTCTGCGCCTTCGCCGCCGCGCAGCTGGTGGCGACCCTGGTGGCGGTGTACGCGGCCGTCGGCTTCGCGTCGATCAGCGGCGTCGGGTGGCGGTGGGCCGGCGTCATCTGGCTCTACAGCCTGGCGTCCTACCTCCCGCTCGACCTCATCAAGTTCGCCGTCCGCTACGCCCTCAGCGGCGACGCCTGGAGCCTGCTGTTCGACCGGAAGGTACGGCCGGCGCGCTTTGCTCTGCCTCCGTTCATGCCTTGCACCTGTTGATTCACTCTCTTCAGGCTGCGTTTGCAAGGAGGAGGAGAGACTACTACGGCGAGGAGGGCCGGCGGGGGGCGGCGCTGTCGGCGCGGCGGGCGCTCTCTGACCATCTCCTCAGCAGCCGGACGCCGCGCTCTGCCACCGCGGAGCAGGCGAGGCGGCGCGCCGAGATCACAAGGTTTTGCTCCGGTGGATAGTGCAATGTTACTGAAGACTCATAGCACAGGTTACTGAAGAAATGTATGGTAACCTTTCTTTTGCTTCCTCGGCAGGCTGGGAGAAACGCACTCGCCAAGGGCGCACCTCCAGTCTGTGATGAAGCTCAAGCGCGCCCGGTCGGCTCACTCCGTTTGATGATCTGCTGCTTCAGGCTGAGAGGAAAGAGCTAATGTGTTGCAACTACTGAAACTTTGTTACTACTCCGGCTAATGGTTTTGGCCTGAACACATACATATTCCTACTAGTGTGTTACTAAAGATAAACAAGGGAGGGTGCATCATTAGCTTGCTGCACAGATTTGGTATGAACAGGTTCAGTAATAATATGACATGACTAATACCCAATGATGATCTGATGCTACTTGTTCTCAGCTCATTCAGGCAGCGCTGACACTGATGATGACAGTGATTTCTCTCCTGAAAATCACCAAACCTGATTCCATGGATATGTTTATATGGAGCATCTTGTAGATAAGTCCTAAGAGGATGACACCAAGATGCTGATTTGTGGACATGACACAGCCAAACACTAACACTTAGGTATAATAAATCAAGCGAAACCTGTGTGATATGTACTGACAGAACCGGACACCAATTCTGCTCTGTTCCTCCACTCTTCTCTCGGCCAGGCTAGGCGCTAGAAGAAATAAACAAATATAATCTCGGATGCGATATCAGGGGGTGATATATTAGAAGGGTTGTGCTCGCGTCATATGAAATCCTGGTCCTGGTCATCGCCTCGCCGGGAAGCGTCGCCGTCGAGCATCTTCTTCGTCATGTTGGCCCTCTGCACCAGCCGGACAAGCGCCTGCACCACCTCAGACATTGGTGGCCTGAATTCCGGCTCAGCCTGCAAAAATGGTTCCGAGGCTCGGGCGTTATTTACATACACATGCATGTCTGGCGTTGTATGACAAATTTGTGTGAGATGGTTGAGTGAAGTCCTACCTGGACACACAAGGCGAGCACGTCGGCGAATCGGGACAGGGACTTGGCAGGGTACAGACCCTTGAGCGCAGGATCCACCATCCTGTCCAGGGCATCGATGTCGTGGAGCTGGGGAGACGCCCACCGCACGAGTGACTGCTCTGACCTAGGCTTGGAGCTGCAATGCAAACAGTCACGCGGTCACTTCTCGTCGGAACATAAATTGCTAAATTTGTAAACATGCCCGAGCCAGAAACTGGTCATGGCTGATAAGAAGTTACCTGTCAAATGGTTTGCGTCCCGTCAAAAGCTCTAGCATGACAACCCCAAAGCTGTAGACATCGCTCTTCATAGTGTACTGGCCAGTCATGTCCACCTCTGGGGCAGTGCACCCGGCACTCTGTTCCGCAGTCTGCAGAGGTTTAATTGGTGGTGGCCGTTAGGCAATCATTATGCACCATAATGTGTAAAATGCTAAGCTAGAACTGTATATAGTTCATACATATCAAAATGATCTATAATACATACTCCCTCCGTCCCATAATGTAAGACGTTTTTTGACACTACACTAGTGTCAAAAAACGTCTCACATTATGAGACGGAGGGAGTAGCAAGTAGCTTAGCCAGCCAAGAGCTATTTGTTTACTGAGTTTTAAAAGCATGCAACTATGCAAGCAATCCTCTAAAATGGGTCTTGGAGTACAGTGAACAGACCTGGAACTCAGCATCAGGAATAAAGCTTGCAACTCCAGCATCTGAAACGTGTGGGTTGTATTCTGAGTCGAGCAGAATGTTGGATGACTTGAAATTCTTATGGACGACAGACGGAGAACATACTTCATGAAGATACCTGCAAATTATATTTACAGTGGGAAATGGTAAGGTATCTACAAATGATATTTCGAAAGAAGCATACAATGCTATGATAGATTATGTAACGAACAAAAACTGAAGATTATTCTTCAAGCATTCAGTGAATACTACTCCCTCAGTTCCAAAACAAGTGTCAGTTTTACTTCAAACTAAAATCTTACACTAGGAAAACATGTAGAGAAGACATGCATCAAAAAGTCCACACATCATTTGCAACAAATACCTACAGCTCAGGGAGATTCCGGTAGCATGATATGGACAAGACAAGCATGTTAATTAGTTAATTGACTATCATTAACTAGAAGATGACAAAATAGTATTTTTCTATTCTGAAGCTAGCAATAGTTACTCAGTTTGTCCAGTTGGATCTGGACACACAAGACACAACATCGTACCAACCAGATCAACATATATAGTTCACTGCCACTTACTCCAGTGCTCGGGCAGAGCCTAGTGCGATCTTAATGCGGGAGTTCCAGCTAAGTGGCTTGCTGTATTCATCTGAAAGATGAAGTAGATCATGAAGTGATCCGTTCCTGTGGAAATCGTACACAAGCAAGTGTTGTCCATGTTCCATGCAATAGCCCACAAGCTCATTGAGATTCGGATGGTGCAGAATCGAAATGTTTGAGACCAGTTCAACAAAGTCTTCAGATGATTGGAATGGTATTACAGTACAATCTAGTTTCTTCACGGCCAAAACCTGAACAGAGTAAACAAGAACAGTGAGCGCCATATATTTAAATGGCTCGATCTTCTGTTCTTCACTATCTCGACACATTTAAAGAAGGCCAAAAATACAATATCAGGAGAAGTTATCATTAAGCGCCAAAAGAACATCCAAATTATGCAGGATGCTTCTATGATCCTTCATTCTTCTCCATAACAAGACTGATGTTAATACGTTATGCTTGGGAACACATAAATTCCATCATAGATCAGTGCAATTTCCACCCTTTCACTAATGTGAAGATCATGCATAGAGGAAATGTTACAGCAAGGACCTATTTCAGAAATGTTACCACACGACTACTTGAAACCGAGAACCGCAATCCAATAATAACCCCTCTTCCGAAGGCTTTAAGAATACAAGTAAAGAAAACATTCATGTGCTTTCAGAAATATACAGGACCAGCGATCAGATATAATACCTTTCCATCGTTGAACTGTGACCTGTAGACACGTCCAAAAGTACCCTCTCCAACAAGGTTGTCCATGCTGAAGCTATCTGTTGCTATTTGTAGATCTGCAACTGAATAAACAACTGCCTTTATAGGTTTTGTATTGTTTTTCCTTGCGACAGGTTTGCTTGAGAAGTCATCATCATCATCGAATGACTTGTTGCGTTCAATCTTGGCAGGTGGCTTCAGACCAACTGAAGCAGGGGAAGCCAACGAGTCCACATCTATTGTGGTTGACTCTTCATAAGGCTTCATGTCTGCAGCAAGCGTAGAAGCAATCAGTCACAAGATCAGCCAACTAGAAGAAACATCTCTCTAACATGATAAACGTCAAGCTAACTGACCTTTAACTTCGTTTGAAGGGAATGAAGTGAATGGCTGGTGCTGTTCAAAGTGCTCTTCCCTTTTAGATTTGCGCTTCCTTTTTATCACAAAAAATGCAATAATTGCTCCAACGACCAGCAAAGATATGACAATGCCCGCTACAGCTCCGCCACTTATTCCAGACTTTCCATCAGAAGATGATGAACCACTGTCTTTTTTAGCTGGGCTCTTCCGACGGTTTGAAGGTGGAGCTGTAAATGGCGGTGGCGGTGGAGCTGGTCCCGAAGTCCAAGAATTACCATCAGTCCTACACATAAGCGCCATATTAGTTTAGGATATACCTCTCTAACAATTGCACATTAGGAAATCAAGAGACTCACTGTAGACTATTTATCTTCTTAAGCTGACTAGGAATCCAACCAGTGAAGCGATTATTTGCAACATTCCTACAGGTAAGCAAGATATGAGATGATAATGCATATGTAAATAAATCATCGATAAATTTGATGTTGGTTACTTACAGATCAGAAAGGGGAAGATCAGCTAGGACATTGATAGAACCGGTCAACTGATTGTTCTGCAAATATCTGAGAAGTACCAAGACAGGGTTAGATACTTAGATGCATGGCACTCTAATAGTTATGTGGATAGAGAATGTGACTCTATTTCTTACAGAGTCTTAACACTTGACAGTGAACTTAAACCTTCTGGTAGGTCACCAGTAAGAGAATTAAAGGAGAGATCCCTGCATCACATTGCACATGAAAATAGTAAGAGAATCGAAACATCTAGAACATGAACAAGAGAGAGAGAGAGAGAGAGAGAGAGATTTTACAACACAAAGTTAAGACACGTCTGATAATTCACATAAAAAATGTACTCACACTGTTGTCAAGCTACCAAGGTTGGAAAATACGTCGGTCATTTTTCCTTGTAACTGGTTATGGTTAAGATTTCTGCATACACCAAAAAAACTTCACTTAGTCCTACTAGATGATACAAACTCCAAGGCAAACGATTACTTCTGGCTGCAAAGATACCCACAAATACTTAAGATTATTCATCGAGAAGATCGAGTAAGGTATCTGTCCACCAAACTGGTTTCCTGCGAGATTGCTGCAAAACAAGAATCCTTTAACAGCTAGAGACAACAACAGTTGAGAAAAAATAAATCAAGTGTGTGATTTCATCTGAGGAACTTACAGCCTTTCAAGCTTAGCTGTGGGGAGATTGTACTGTATCGCTTGTCCACCACCAAGGCTGTTTTGGCTCATATCACTGCATGAATTTTTGTTGTTTTGTTTAAGATGGTTATCAACTGGACTCTCACAGCAAACAAGGTTGAGCATAAGATAAGTTTGGGCGCTCACATCTCGACCAACGAACTCATGGTATTCATATTGTAGCCCAAATTCCCAGACAGCCCCAAGCTTGGCAGTTTGCTGCATCATCAAACAAAGGAAAATATGCTAAGAGGGAGCAAGAAACGAGCACGGTTTAGTAAATAAGTTTGTTTCATCAGACTCACATTGCTGTAACCGACGATCCTGAGCAAGTGATGCCCTGCCATGATTCGCCGCAGGGGTCACCGCCATTCACTTGCCAGCCTTTGAGCTGCCCCGGAGAATTCAAGCTAGTGAAGAGCGTGTTGAGGGCAGTAACTGCATGAACAACAGCGACGAATTACTACAGGCCGTGTCACTAAACAAGCCTCGGTTCATTTGCAGTCTGAAGCAGCAGGATATATATCTATGCACAGATTATGTTCAAACATCATGATGACTAAAAGGGGTAAACAGAACACAAACAAGAACTGGAAAGCTAATCTAGTGATGATGAGCAAACCAATCGGACCCACTACCGCGATTTCCATGATCCAGCTAAATGTAAAAATTATAGAGAAGGAAGCGTCACATCTAGAAGGTAGGTGGGAAGAAAACGACTTCAGTTTTTTAGAGGAAAATCTGAACCAAAATTATTTCTTCTGAAAGATCACAAAGCTTTCCCCATCCAATGCTATTCTGTTGTTCAGAATCCCTCCTTTATCCCCTACACAACTATGTCAAGATTCAAAGAGTAAGAGAAAGAATCACTTGCTCAAATTACTCATCAAAGCTATAAAAGAAATGTGCTAGCACACCACCTAATAATAGCTGGAGCGGGAGGGAAAAACACAAGCACCAAGCTAAAATCAGCCAGTCGCCTATTTTCACAACAAAAACTATCAAAAATAAAGGGGGAGGCGGGGTGATATAATGGACTATGCCTAATCTAAACTGCCGGATTCACGCATCATCTTGTTGGCACTGCAGGAGTGCAGGGGAGATCCAAATTCCAAATCTAGGCATTCTTGCGCAAATCCATCCAGCGCATCAAAAGCGAATAAGCAGAAACATGCGGGGAAAGTCGGAGCGGGAGAAACCAAGATTTGGCTATAAGAAAGCGGCCCAATCATGTCGCCCTTCCTCCGAAAGATAAAGACTGAAGGAATCTGCCCGTTCGCGGCTCCCACGAGCAAACCCCATCTGGCTGGCGGCGGAAGCACTTGAATAACACAGGGGAGGAAGAATGGAGACCCCATTGCAGCCTAAATCCTCGCTTTTTCCCCTTGCTAAAACCATCAACCAGAGCTGTACTACACCATCAACCAGAGCTGTACTACAAGACTAGGAAGCAGCCAAGAGAGGGGGGTTAGCACTAGGTTCTGATAACTCACGGTCAGTGGCGTCGGTGGTGGCGGCGACCAAGATTTGGTTGTGCGGCCAGACGCAGAAGCAGCAGCAGGCCAGGAGCAGCAGCGGCGCCGCGCCCGGCATTCCGCCGCCCCTCCTCCTCGTCCCCATCTCCCGCCCGCGCCCAATGCTCTCCCGGTCACCGCGCTCTCCCTCCTCCGTCTCCCCGAAAGGAAAATGCAGAGGGGATGGGGAAGCGCCTTGGATGCTGACCGAGAAAAAGCTCCGCTCTTTCTTTTTGGCTCCTCCAATCTCCAAGCAAGTCCGGCTGACTGATTGATTTGGTTTGGTTTATGCCGTGGGTGCCTCCCCCTTTTTCAACCCTCCGTGCGCCCGTGTTCTTGAACCGAGCGGCAGCGGAAAGCAGCACGGCAGCAGCTAGCACCGGACCAGGTGAGGTGAGGTGAGAGTGGGGCGGATGGACGGGCGGAGACGGGACGAGAACCCCGTTCACTCCCCGGGTCTCATGAGGTCACCGGGGGCATTTTGGGCAGCCAGAGAATCCGGGACGGGACAGCTTCTTCTTCTTCAGAATGGAAACAGCAGAGATTTGCTCGTAAATAATCACCGACTCGGCTGGGCTGGGCTGGGCTGGGCTGGGCTGGGCTGGGCTGGAGAGCACGGCGCGGCGTTCCGGCCCGATCACCACCACGTGGCAGCTCACGGTGACAAGGGAGGAGGGTCAAGCAAGCCGCGTGTGTCCTGCTCGCGTTGCATTGCACGCCGAAAACGACTTTTGTTGGTTTAAACGGAATTATCAACGGTTGGTCACAGTTTCTTTTTCTTTTTTGAGAATCATCAATCGGTTGGTCACGGGTTGATATTGCGCGTAACGTCGTGGGCTGATCTCTCTTACGAGAGCCAATTATATTGTCAACCCCGTTGTTTAATCCGAACGAGGTTGTTGGTACTTTTTATGAGATTGCTGTAGAGATTAGAGAATACTTGCCTTGATAGAGATGACACCTAAGGAAAAAAATGATGTGACAGGTAACTAATGAGGAGAGAGACGAATTGAGTAACATCATAAATATCAAGACAAAATGAGTCTACAACCTAATAAGGCTGCCCATAGTAGTGGTATCATATATTTGTATATCATGCATATCACACTAGTATATGATACCATCTTCATAGTGCATATTATCATAGATTGGTATCATATACTCTCTCCGTTCCTAAATATTTGTCTTTTTAGAGATTTCAAATGGACTACCACATACGGATGTATATAGACATAGTTTAGAGTGTATTCACTCATTTTGTTCCGTATATAGTCACTTGTTGAAATCTCTAGAAAGACAAATATTTAGAAACGGAGGAAGTACCATCCTATATTGTCATGCATGATACCGGAGATGTTACCCCACTAGTGTTGCATGACACCACACAAATGTTACTACCCACTATAGAGGTAATAACATGGACCAGTAACATGTGCTCCCCACTATGTGTAGTCTAATAACGGCTAGTGATTCAGGAGGGTGGTAGAAAATACTACTATTGTAATCATCGCTTTTATGAGATGATCGAGCAAACAAAGCTGTATTTAGAAAAGAAAATTGTTGTTATTAACCAGTAGCTCGGTGTCGTCGAGCACAAACACAAAAAAGCTAAACTGTCATTGGCACCCCTTTGATTTGCGGGTTGCAAACACACAAGCATACTAAACTATGGTAAACACACGGTGATTGCAATGTAACTCTAATCGAATGCTACACGGTTGTGTTTGCACCATCATAGTTTGTTTAGCCGCAGCATAGGAAAGCAAGTGCTTCCAGCGAATTGTTAGGAAAAACTCCATGTAGAATTCAATTCTACAAAATCAGACAGCCGCCTAGGAAACATGAAATAGTTTGACGAATTCCAGTTTTCTTACGGAAAAAAACGTTTGGGTCAAGGACGCATATAATGTTTTGCAGTCAGATCTGACATGTTTTTTTTTCATTACAGAGCAGAGTGACGGGGTATATAAACACAAATCATTAACGCATATGCTTGGTGATATAGTTTCAATCTTTGACATGTAGGTAAGTAGGTTTGGTGCTTGTGTTTTACAACCATCAGTCGTATAGTTCTTTCCAAGGAACCCAAGATATACATTTCTGTTGTCGATTTTCGCGGGGTTTAATGTGTGATCTGAAGATGCGTTCAAAATAATGTGTGACAACATATTGCCAATCCTTGTGATAGAAAAAATAGGGAGCTATAGATAGTTTTAAGGAATTTTTATAGCTTTGCAGTTAGTTGGTTCCCACACCATTTCTGTTAGGTCAAAACCCTTTGACCAACTACCTTTTTTAGTGTCTTTGGGTAGTTTTTTTCTTCAAAAAATGCCCTCGAGTAGCTGACAGTATTACCGACGCCACTTATAGGTGGGACCCAATGGTAAAAAAAATCTCTCAATCCTTTTCTCTTTCTAGGGGAGAAATCGCCCAATCATCCAGTACCACACATGGCACTAGAAAGAGTAGGGCCGGCAGAGGGCAAGAACGGTATTTCCCGTAACCATCCGCCAATCATCAAGCCATGTTATTAGAGCATCCACATTTGAACATCCGGGCGCATCCGCAGAAAGTGACCGGTCACATTTTATTTGTCTGTTTCCACAATCGGGTTTCTCATTAGCAAATCCTTAAATCCATATAATCACATGTAACTAAACTTAAATCAACACATCTCGATCCCATACATAACTTCCGGCTAATGCATGCCATCGAACCATCTAAAATTGGCATGATCAACGACATTGTACATGTCATAAGACTACTAAATTTGACATGTTCTACATGTTAAAACTACGTACAAAGTTCATCTAAGGCTGTCCTTGCCTTGCCGTTGCCCTTGCCATCTTTGTCGCGGAAGTAGCGGTCGAAGACGCAATGGTTCGAGCCGGATCTGCTAAGTGTCGGAGTTGTCCGACCCGTCATTGCCTTCTTCCTCCTCTTTGGGGGGCAGGCCGGCCATGGCACGAACCGCCTGGTTTTGCTCCCTTGCTAGGGCGGGCACCGTCCTCCTTTTTCGTTTATCAACGATGTGGGCACGAAGGTTTCCTCGTCGAAGGCGGCATTCCAATCCGCCTCCACCATGTTGGAGAAGGCCAGAGATCGTCAAAATGAAGCTTGGAGCGGAGTGGCTAGGTTTTTGTTCTGGATGTGGATAGCAACAAATATATGCGGTGTCAGGGTGGACTAGCGTAGGCCTAATCCGACATGACGGACGCGTCCAGACGTGCCCGTGCCTTCTCATATCAGCTCCGGATATAAGGGGTACCAGTCAGCCCAAAAATATGGAGTTATAAAGGGTGCGGCTGGGTCATGATTTTCTGACTAGTCATTGATCGGACTGTCCGCCCGGATGTATAACGGGCGTTTGATGAGTCTGGCTATAGATGCTCAACTTTTCTAATCAGTGGATGGATGAATATACATATCCTGAGAGCTCGCGGATGGATGAATATACATATCCTGAGAGTCTATAATCGTCCCAGCTACAGACAACAACATGTGAACCAACACAAAGAGCAGTTCAGGGACAGGAGGGCATGGCAATCTAATCCGCAAAATACTCTACCTGCGTCGGGAGACAACGACCTCCAGGCACCAACGTCCGTCCTCCTTCCCACGTCCACATGGCCACACTTATACCAATCAAGGCAGCTCATCAATCAGAGACGTTAGCACCATCTGAATTCGATAGTGATCCATCATTTCCATCTAACGTACTCCTACCCCTGTAGCTATGCACAACCGCCACGCGATATTCGGTACGTATGCACTTGGCGAGCACTCGGGGTGCCGACGAAGACGAAACCGAGGAAAATGATGGGCGTCGGTCGGGCCGCTTGCATGGCTTTGTCTCATCTTGACATCTTCCAGGAACGCCGTGGGTGCACGCAACTCAAGTTATGTTCATACTTCACGATAGTTACTCCCCAACCAACGGCGCTAGTGAAAGACTAGCTAGAGTGCCATGCACTTCAGCCTCGTCACTTCGTTTTCTCTAAAGTACTTCCTCCGTAAACTAATATAAGAATAGTGATCTAAACACTCTTGTATTAGTTTACAGAGGGAGTAACAGCATCCTCGTGAAGACAAGCTAGAAGGCCAGAAGGGTCATAAAGCTAGATCCCATCAGGCATTCTCATCATTCATCAATGGATTGACACAGCAATGCTCTGGATAGTCTGATGCACGATTTGTTCTGGGGGTTACTCATAAGAAAAAGGGTCTGTCTAGAACTCAGTCGACTGAACCAAGTCTCAGTCGAGTGACGTCAGCATAGTTTTTTTGCTGCAAGCGGCACGGCTAGATGCTACCACCGATGATGAAAAATGTTGCAGCGGTTTTACAAACAATGAAAATTGGTGCTGCAGCCGGTGTGATTAAAATGCTACAACCGTCAATGACAAATGTTACAACCGGTGAGACGATATGCTACAACCGATGAGGGAGAACATGCTACAACCAACAAGACGAATGCTGCAACCGGTATAAAAAAAGTTACAACCGTTGAGAAAAAATGTTGCATGGTCGACTGAGACTTGGTTAAATCTCAGTCGACTGATTTTTAGCAAGCCCGTAAGAAAAATGGTGATGGCATTAGGCTGGCCATAGTGGGAGTAACATAAATACTCCTTCCGTCTAGGTGTGTAAGTCATCTTACGAAAATCAAATAATCCCAAAACACTTAGGCGCGGTACATTAATTTCTACCTCGTTTCTTGTTTTTTGACATATCAACCAATGAGAGATGAGGGGTGTGCATGTTTTAATGACTTGAGACTACCAAACACGACATGCAGTGGTTAGTTCATTGCATGCAATGCTATTAATTAGCAAATAAACATTAAAGTCTCTCGTTTTTCCCTCCTCCTTGGTCATGGTGCATAATCTAAGGTGACTTAGGCTGGTCATAGTGGGAATAACATAGGTAGTAACTTAGATGCCACATAATCAAAAATGATGAGGTGGCAAGTAGTTAATGAGGAGAGAGGCAAATAAAGTAACATAATATGTTACCATCACATAGCGCTTCCCAATGCAAAATGAGTCTACAAAGTAATAAATAAAGACATCTATGTTATCACATATATGATACTATCCACTATGAAGATAGTAACATAGACTAGTAACATATGCATGTTACTAGTCTAAGTTACTCTCCACTATGACCAGCCTTAGGCTGGTCACAATGGGGAGGAACTTAGGAGTAACATCACACACTCCAATACAACTTTGCTTATGTGGCACATATTTAATGAAGAGAGAGGTGCTTGTGGTAACTAGCTAAGTTACCGAAACATCACACACTCCAAGAAACAATGAGTCTATAACCTAATAAATACATCGTTGCATGACACTGCATAGATGTTCTTACCCACTATGGAGGTAGTAACATAGTCTAGGGAAGTGTGCAAGTTACTAGCTTATGTTCTTGCGCATTGTGATCAGCCTTACTCACCTAGACGGAGGGAGTAGTATCATGCACTTGGGACTCGCAAACATACTTAGGCCCCTCCCAATGCTCCACCTTGTATAGGTGCTAAGGCTGTCATGTAGGCAAAAAATCTGATGTGGCAAGGTAATTAAGAGAGATGAGTGTGGTGACCCTAGGAAAAAACAATACAAAGCACGAGAACCTAGGCAAAACACTTAAATTGGAAGGATCCCACCAATGCATGAAGAACTTTAGTTGCAAAATCATTAAATGAAGGATGCTTAGCACCAACAAGTTAAGCACCTATGCATTGGGGGCTTTAGTTACTAAAGTTTTTAATGTGCTTAGCACCTCATGTAAGCACCAATGCATTGGAACTAGCCTTATGTGACAGGCAATTAAAGAAGAAAGAGATGGTTATAGTAACACAGGTAGATACTGTAACATAATAAATGTGATGCTATTATGTGTCATGCATGACAATAAATAAGACCATTTATGATACTCCCTCCTTTCCGGTTTATAAGGCTCAATTCAAAAATCTCACCAACCAAAATAGATGGTGAGTGGTGGAATACTTTTTGTAGTTTACAAAAGCACCCAATTAATATTGTGTTTTCCTCAAAAAAGTATGTTTACCAATGCATTAATTGCAATGCATGCATGCATAAATTACATGCATTGGTCAATTTTCTTTTAATACTTGCATGCAATGATTTAATGCACCTTGGAATCTGAACATGTGATGGAGAATAACCAAATTGAGCCTTATAAAATGGAAAAACTAAAATTTTAAGATAAGCCCTATAAACCGAAAAAAAGGAAGTAGTACTAATCTATGATATTATGCATTATAGAGGTAGTAATATAGACTAGTAACATATGCATGTTACTAGTCTAAGTTACTCCCCACTATGACCAGCCTTAGGGCATGTACAATGGTGCTATCTTAGGAGTGCCACGTAGGATAGATGATGAGGTGAAGGAGAGTCTTCTCTTATTTAAGAGAAGACAAGAGGTGATCTCTTAGCACAATATGTCTCATCATATTTTTAAGAATTGCTAGTTATTCAAGAAAAGGCTAAGAGATGATCCATTGTAGACAATTTTTTTATCATCTCTAAATAAAATGCAAGACTTAAAATAAGACTATCTTATCAACAATTGTACATGCCATATGAATCCAACCGAGCCAGGTGGGTGCTTGCATGCATGCATGCAAACGGACGGAGCATTGGATTCATGAGGACTTCAGCTTGTGACCCGTGATGTCCTGCTGTCGTGTTAGTGCTAATTATGTGTTGGTGGGCTTCCAAGGAACATAGTAGCATGGATTAGGTGAGGTAGGGTTGCTGGCTGGTGGTACTGTCCGCGTGTGTGTGTGCATGTGGTGGGATCAAGTTTGAGTGTGCCATGTTGCATCAGGGATTTGATAGGCCTGGTTCAACCAACGGAACATAATGACCTGCGACGAGTCAGAATCGCCTGATGAGGCATTCCATCGGCTGCTCCGGAAAATTGCAAAGCTACAACGTGTCAATTGTTGACGCTGGCGTCCCTTTTAGTTCAGGGGCATTTGGCGAATTTATCTGGCACAAATGGAGCAGATCTGTAAAACAAACTGAGATAGAATCTAGTTTCAAGTTTTTGTTTCTACGTTAACTATGACAAGCACGTAATCGCTCACCTTCTTTTTTTATGGATCATGTACCTTTTGAAAGTAGAGCTAACAACCGAAATCATGATAACTTACTTTTCATTCAGAGGACTTACTTTTTTTTTGGAAAAACTTCCAATCTATTCATCTTCAATCATGGCAGTACAACGAATACCAGAAATAAAAATTACATCCAGATTCGTAGACCACCTAGCGACGACTACAAGCACCGAAGCGAGCCGAAGGCGCGCCGCTGTCATTGCCCCTCCATCGCCGGAGCCGGGCACAACTTGTTGTAGTAGACAGTCGGGAAGTCGTCGTGCTAAGGCCCCAAAGGACCAGCACCCCAGAACAGCAACCGTCGCCGATGAAAATAACGTAGATCGGAAAGATCCAAACCGAAGACACACGAACGTAGACGAACAACGATGAGATCCGAGCACAAAATTTGACGTGCGATTTTAGAGCGATTTTATAGAATCGTGCAAATAAGAGAACCTAACAATCTATCCATATTTTACATGCTGGAATTTGATATCAAACATCTGAAAATTGTGGAAATCGGTGAAAAGAGTTGCGCAGATGTAAAAGGTTTTGCTAGTGCTATCACGTTACAAGTTTCTGTATGTTGGGTAACGTAGTAATTTCAAAATTTTCCTACGCACACGCAAGATCATGGTGATGGTATAGCAACGAGAGGGGAGAGTGTTGTCCACGTACCCTCGTAGACCGTAAGCGGAAGCATTATGACAACGCGGTTGATGTAGTCGTACGTCTTCACGATCCGACCGATCCAAGTACCGAATGTACGGCACCTCCGTGTTCAGCACACGTTCAACTCGATGACGTTCCCCGGGCTCCAATCCAGCAAAGCGTCGGGGATGAGTTCCGTCAGCACGACGGCGTGGTGACGATGATGATGTTCTTCCGGCGTAGGGCTTTGCTTAAACTCCACGACGATAGGACCGAGGTAGAATATGGTGGAGGGGGGCACCACACACGGCTAAGAAACGATCCGTAGATCAACTTGTGTGTCATGGGGTGCCCCCCTGCCCCCGTATATAAAGGAGCAAGGGGGGGAGGTGGCCGGCCCTAGGAGGGGGCGCGCCAAGTGTGGAGTCCTACTAGGACTCCCTAGTCCTAGTAGGATTCCACCTCTCTTGTTGGAGTAGGAGAAGGGGAAAGAGGGGGAGAGGAAGAAGGAAAGGGGGGCTGCGCCCCTTGTCCAATTCGGACCAGAGGGGGGGCGCAGGCCTCCTTCCTTTTGGCCTCTCTCCTCTATTCCCGTATGGCCCAATAAGGGCCATATACTCCCCGGCGAATTCTCGTAACTCTCCGGTACTCCGAAAAATACCCGAATCACTCGGAACCTTTCCGAACTCCGAATATAGTCGTCCAATATATCGATCTTTACGTCTCGACCATTTCGAGACTCCACGTCATGTCCCCGATCTCATCCGGGACTCCGCACTCCTTCGCTACATTAAAACTCATAAACTCATAATATAACTGTCATCGTAACCTTAAGCGTGCGGACCCTACGGGTTCGAGAACTATGTAGACATGACCTAGAACTCTTTTCGGTCAATAACCAATAGTGGAACCTGGATGTTCATATTGGCTCCTACATATTCTACGAAGATCTTTATCGGTCAAATCGCATAACAACATACGTTGTTCCCTTTGTTACCGGTATGTTACTTGCCCGAGATTTGATCGTCGGTATCCAATACCTAGTTCAATCTCGTTACCGGCAAGTCTCTTTACTCGTTACGTAATGCATCATCCCGCAACTAACTCATTAGTCACATTGCTTGCAAGGCTTATAGTGATGTGCACTACCGAGAGGGCCCAGAGATACCTCTCCGACAATTGGAGTGACAAAACCTAATCCCGAAATACGCCAACCCAACATGTACCTTTGGAGACACCTGTAGTACTCCTTTATAATCACCCAGTTACGTTGTGATGTTTGGTAGCACCCAAAGTGTTCCTCCGGTAAACGGGAGTTGCATAATCTCATAGTTACAGGAACATGTATAAGTCATGAAGAAAGCAATAGCAACATACTAAACGATCAAGTGCTAGGCTAACGGAATGGGTCATGTCAATCACATCATTCTCCTAATGATGTGATCCCGTTAATCAAATGACAACACATGTCTATGGTTAGGAAACATAACCATCTTTGATTAATGAGCTAGTCAAGTAGAGGCATACTAGTGACGTTATGTTTGTCTATGTATTCACACATGTATTATGTTTCCTATTAATACAATTCTAGCATGAATAATAAACATTTATCATGATATAAGGAAATAAATAATAACTTTATTATTGCCTCTAGGGCATATTTCCTTCAGTCTCCCACTTGCACTAGAGTCAATAATCTAGTTCACATCATTATGTGTTTCAACACCAATATTCACATCTGTATGTGATTAATACACATAGTTCACATCGTCATGTGATCAACACCCAAAGGGTTTACTAGAGTCAATAATCTAGTTCACATCGCTATGTGATTAATACCCAAAGAGTACTAAGGTATGATCATGTTTTGCTTGTGAGAGAAGTTTAGTCAACGGGTCTGTCATATTACAGAGTCGTATGTATTTTGCAAATATTCTATGTCTACAATGCTTTGCGCGGAGCTACTCTAGCTAATTGCTCCCACTTTCAATATGTATCCAGATTGAGACTTAGAGTCATCTGGATCGGTGTAAAAGCTTGCATCGATGTAACTCTTTACAACGAACTCTTTTATCACCTTCATAATCGAGAAACATCTCCTTATTCTACTAAGGATAATTTTGACCAATGTCCAGTGATCTACTCCTAGATCACTATTGTACCCCCTTGCCAAATCAGGGCAGAGTATACAATAGGTCTGGTCCATAGCATGGCATACTTTTATAAAACCTATGACTGATGCATAGGGAATGACTTTCATTCTCTTTCTATTTTCTGCCGTGGTCGGGTCTTGAGTCTTACTCAATTTCACACCTTTGCAACACAGGCAAGAACTCTTTCTTTGACTATTCCATTTTGAACTATTTCAAAATCTTGACAAGGTATGTACTTATTGAAAAACTTATCAAGCGTCTTGATCTATCTCAATAGATCTTGATGCTCAATATGTAAGCAGCTTCACCGAGGTCTTTCATTGAAAAACCTTTTATTCAAGTATCCTTTTATGCTATCCAGAAATTCTATATCATTTCCAATCAACAATATGTCTTGCACATATAATATCAGAAATGCTACAGAGCTCCCACTCACTTTCTTGTAAATACAGGCCTTTCCAAAAGTCTGTATAAAACCATATGCTTTGATCAACTCATCAAAACGTATATTCCAACTCCGAGATGCTTGCACCAGTCCATTGATGGATCGTTGGAGCTTGCACATTTTGTTAGTACCTTTAGTATTAACAAAACCTTCTGGTTGCATCATATACAACTCTTCTTTAATAAATCCATTAAAGAATGTAGTTTTTTGACATCCATTTGCCAGATTTCATAACATGTGACAATTGCTAACATGATTCGGACAGACTTAAGCATCGCTACAGTTGAGAAAATCTCATTGTAGTCAACACCTTGAACTTGTCGAAACCTTTTTGTGACAAGTCGAGCTTTGTAGATAGTAACACTACTATCAGTGTCCTGTCTTCCTCTTGAAGATCCATTTATTTAACATGGCTTGCTGATCATCGAGCAAGTCAATAAAAGTCCATACTTTGTTCTCATACATGGATCATATCTCAGATTTTATGGCCTCAAGCCATTTCGCGGAATCTGGGCTCATCATCGCTTCCTCATAGTTCGTAGGTTCATCATGGTCTAGTAACTTGACTTCCAGAACAGTATTACCGTACTACTCTGGTGCGGACTGTACTTTGGAAGACCTACGAGGTTCTGTAGTAACTTGATCAGAAGTTTCATGATCATCATCATTAGCTTCCTCACTAATTGGTGTAGGAATCACTGGAACTAATTTCAGTGATGAACTATTTTCCAATTCAGGAGAAGGTACAATTACCTTATCAAGTTCTACTTTCCTCCCACTCACTTCTTTCGAGAGAAACTCCTTCTTTAGAAAGGATCCATTTTTAGCAACGAATATCTTGCCTTCGGATCTGTGATAGAAGGTGTAACCAATAGTTACTTTTGGGTATTCTATGAAGACGCACTTCTCCGATTTGGGTTTGAGCTTATCAGGATGATACTTTTTCACATAAGCATCGCAGCCCCAAACTTTAAGAAACGACAACTTAGGTTTACTGCTAAACCACGGTGTCGTCTCAACGGATTTAGATGGTGCCCTTTTAACGTGAATGCAGCTGTCTCTAATGCATAACCCCAAAACAATAGTGGTAAATCAGTAAGAGACATCATATATCGCATCATATCCAATAAAGTGCGGTTACGACGTTCGGACACACCATAACGTTGTGGTGTTCCAGGTGGCGTGAGTTGTGAAACTATTCCACATTGTTTTAATTGAAGGCCAACCTCGTTACTCAAATATTCGTCTCCGCGATCAGATCGCAGAAACTTTATTTTCATGTTACGATGTTTTTTCCACTTCACTCTGAAATTCTTTGAACCTTTCAACTATTTCAGACTTATGTTTCATCAAGTAGATATACCCATATCTGCTCAAATCATCTTGTGAAGGTCAGAAAATAACGATACTTGCCACGAGCATCAACACTCATTGGATCGCATACATCGATATGTATTATTTCCAATAAGTCAGTAGCTTGTTCCATTGTTCTGGAGAACGAAGTTTTAGTCATCTTTCCCAAAAGGCACGGTTCGCAAGCATCAAATGATTCATAACCAAGTGATTCCGAAAATCCATCTTTATGGAGTTTCTTCATGCGCTTTACACCGATATGACCCAAACGGCAGTGCCACAAATAAGTTGCACTATCATTATTAACTTTGCATCTTTTGGCATCAATATTATGAATATGTGTATCACTACGATCGTGATCCAACAAACTATGTTCATTGGGTGTATGACCATCGAAGGTCTTATTCATGTAAACAGAATAACAATTTATTCTCTAACTTTAAATGAATAACCGTATCGCAATAAACATGATCAAATCATATTCATGCTCAACGCAAACGCCAAATAACATTTATTTAGGTTTAACACTAATTCCCAAAATATAGGGAGTGTGCGATGATGATCATATCAATCTTGGAACTACTTCCAACACTCATCGTCACTTTCCCTTCAACTAGTCTCTGTTTATTCTGTAACTCCTGTTTCGAGTTACTAATCTTAGTAACCGAACAAGTATCAAATACTCAGGGGCTACTATAAACACTAGTAAGGCACACATCAAACACCTGTATATCAAATATACCCTTGTTCACTTTGCCATCCTTTTTATCCACCAAATATTCAGGGCATTTCCATTTCCAGTGACCATTTCCTTTGCAGTGTAAGCACTCAGTTTCAGGATTTGGTCCAGCTTTGGTCTTCTTCACGGGAGTGACAACTTATTTGCCATTCTACTTGAAGTATCCCTTTCTTTCCCTTTGCCCTTTTCTTGAAACTAGTGGTCTTGTCAATCATCAACACTTGATGCTCTTTCTTGGTTTCTACCTTCGTCGATTTCAACATCACGAAGAGCTCGGGAATCATTTTTGCCATCCCTTGCATACTATAGTTCATCACGAAGTTCTAGTAACTTAGTGATGGTGACTAGAGAACTCTGTCAATCGCTATCTTATCTGGAAGATTAACTCCCACTTGATTCAAGCGATTGTAGTACCCAGACAATCTAAGCACATGCTCACTAGTTGAGCGATTCTCCTCCATCTTTTAGCTATAGAACTTGTTGGAGACTTCATATCTCTCAACTCGGGTATTTTCTTGAAATATTAACTTCAATTCCTGGAACATCTCATATGGTCCATGACATTCAAAACGTCTTTGAAGTCCCGATTCTAAGCCGTTAAGCATGGTGCACTACACTATCAAGTAGTCATCATATTGAGCTAGCCAAACGTTCATAACGTCTGCATCTGCTCCTGCAATAGGTCTGTCACCTAGCGGTGCATCAAGAACATAATTCTTCTGTGCAGCAATGAGGATAAACCTCAGATCACGGATCCAATCCGCATCATTGCTACTAATATCTTTCAACACAATTTTCTCTAGGAACATATCAAAATAAACATATGAAAGCAACAACGCAAGCTATTGATCTACAACATAATTTGCAAAATACTACCAAGACTAAGTTCATGATAAATTTAAGTTCAATTAATCATATTACTTAAGAACTCCCACTTAGAAAGACATCCCTCTAATCCTCTAAGTGATCACGTGATCCAAATCAACTAAACCATAACCGATCATCACGTGAAATGGAGTAGCTTTCAATGGTGAACATCATTATGTTGATCATATCTACTATATGATTCACGCTCGACCTTTCGGTCTCCGTGTTCCGAGGCCATATCTGCATATGCTAGGCTCGTCAAGTTTAACCTGAGTATTCTGCATGTGCAAAACTGGCTTGCACCCATTGTAGGTGGACGTAGAGCTTATCACACCCGATCATCACGTGGTGTCTGGGCACGATGAACTTTGGCAACGGTGCATACTCAGGGAGAACACTTCTTGATAATTAGTGAGAGATCATCTTATAATTCTACCGTCAAACAAAACAGAATAAGATGTATAACAGATAAACATCATATGCAATCAAAATATGTGACATGATATGGCCATGATCATCTTGCGCCTTTGATCTCCATCTCCAAAGTACTGTCATGATCTCTATCGTCACCGGCACGACACCATGATCTTCATCATCTTGATCTATATCAATGTGTCGTCACATGGTCGTCTCGCCAACTATTGCTCTTGCAACTATTGCTATCGCATAGCGATAAAGTAAAACAATTATTTGGCACTTGCATCTTATGCAACAAAGAGACAACCATAGAGCTTCTGCCAGTTGCCGATAACTTCAACAAAACATGATCATCTCATACAACAACTTATATCTCATCACGTCTTGACCATATCACATCACAACATGCCCTGCAAAAACAAGTTATACGTCCTCTACTTTGTTGTTGCAAGTTTTACGTGGATGCTACGGGCTGAGCAAGAACCGTTCTTACCTACGCATCAAAACCACAACGATAGTTCGTCAAGTTGGTGCTGGCATTCCATCGGCTGCTCCGGAAAATTGCAAAGCTACAACGTGTCAATCGTTGACGCTGGCGTCCCTTTTAGTTCAGGGGCATTTGGCGAATTTATCTGGCACAAATGGGGCAGATCTGTAAAACAAACCGAGATAGAATCTAGTTTCAAGTTTTTGTTTCTACGTTAACTATGACAAGCACGTAATCGCTCACCTTCTTTTTTTATGGATCATGTACCTTTTGAAAGTAGAGCTAACAACTGAAATCATGATAACTTACTTTTCATTCAGAGGACTTACTTTTTTTTTGCAAAAACTTCCAATCTATTCATCTTCAATCATGGCAGTACAACGAATACCAGAAATAAAAATTACATCCAGATTTGTAGACCACCTAGTGACGACTACAAGCACCGAAGCGAGCCGAAGGCGCGCCGCCGTCATTGCCCCTCCATCGCCGGAGCCGGGCACAACTTGTTGTAGTAGACAGTCAGGAAGTCGTCGTGCTAAGGCCCCAAAGGACCAGCACCCCAGAACAGCAACCGTCGCCGATGAAAAATAATGTAGATCAGAAGGATACAAACCGAAGACACACGAACGTAGATGAACAACGACGAGATCCGAGCACAAAATTTGACGTGCGATTTTAGAGTGATTTTATAGAATCATGCAAATAAGAGAACCTAACAATCTATCCATATTTTACATGCTGGAATTTGATATCAAACATCTGAAAATTGTGGAAATCGGTGAAAAGAGTTGCGCAGATGTAAAAGGTTTTGCTAGTGCTATCACGTTACAAGTTTCTGTATGTTGGGTAACGTAGTAATTTCAAAATTTTCCTACGCACACGTAAGATCATGGTGATGGTATAGCAACGAGAGGGGAGAGTGTTGTCCACGTACCCTCGTAGACCGTAAGCGGAAGCATTATGACAACGCGGTTGATGTAGTCGTACGTCTTCACGATCCGACCGATCCAAGTACCGAATGTACGGCACCTCCGTGTTCCGCACACGTTCAGCTCGATGACGTTCCCCGGGCTCCAATCCAGCAAAGCGTCGGGGATGAGTTCCGTCAGCACGACGGCGTGGTGACGATGATGATGTTCTTCTAGCGCAGGGCTTCGCTTAAACTCCGCGACGATATGACCGAGGTGGAATATGATGGAGGGGGCACCGCACACGGCTAAGGAACGATCCGTAGATCAACTTTTGTGTCATGGGGTGCCCCCCTGCCCCCGTATATAAAGGAACAAGGGGGGGAGGTGGCCGGCCCTAGGAGGGGGCGCGCCAAGTGTGGAGTCCTACTAGGACTCCCTAGTCCTAGTAGGATTCCACCCCCCTTGTTGGGGTAGGAGAAGGGGAAAGAGGGGGAGAGGAAGAAGAAAAGGGGGGCTGCGCCCCTTGTCCAATTCGGACCAGAGGGGGGGCGCAGGCCTCCTTCCTTTTGGCCTCTCTCCTCTATTCCCGTATGGCCCAATAAGGCCCATATACTCCCCGGCGAATTCTCGTAACTCTCCGGTACTCCGAAAAATACCCGAATCACTCGGAACCTTTCCGAACTCCGAATATAGTCGTCCAATATATCGATCTTTACGTCTCGACCATTTCGAGACTCCTCGTCATGTCCCCGATCTCATCCGGGACTCCAACTCCTTCGGTACATCAAAACTCATAAACTCATAATATAACTGTCATCGTAACCTTAAGCGTGCGGACCCTACGGGTTCGAGAACTATGTAGACATGACCTAGAACTCTTTCCGGTCAATAACCAATAGTGGAACCTGGATGTTCATATTGGCTCCTACATATTCTACAAAGATCTTTATCGGTCAAACCGCATAACAACATACATTGTTCCCTTTGTCATCGGTATGTTACTTGCCCGAGATTTGATCGTCGGTATCCAATACCTAGTTCAATCTCGTTACCGGCAAGTCTCTTTACTCGTTACGTAATGCATCATCCCGCAACTAACTCATTAGTCACATTGCTTGCAAGGCTTATAGTGATGTGCATTACCGAGAGGGCCCAGAGATACCTCTCTGACAATCGGAGTGACAAAACCTAATCCCGAAATACGCCAACCCAACATGTACCTTTGGAGACACCTGTAGTACTCCTTTATAATCACCCAGTTACGTTGTGACGTTTGGTAGCACCCAAAGTGTTCCTCCGGTAAACGGGAGTTGCATAATCTCATAGTTACAGGAACATGTATAAGTCATGAAGAAAGCAATAGCAACATACTAAACGATCAAGTGCTAGGCTAACGGAATGGGTCATGTCAATCACATCATTCTCCTAATGATGTGATCCCGTTAATCAAATGACAACACATATCTATGGTTAGGAAACATAACCATCTTTGATTAATGAGCTAGTCAAGTAGAGGCATACTAGTGACGTTATGTTTGTATATGTATTCACACATGTATTATGTTTCCTATTAATACAATTCTAGCATGAATAATAAACATTTATCATGATATAAGAAAATAAATAATAACTTTATTATTGCCTCTAGGGCATATTTCCTTCACTGTATTTTTTTAGTCCACCTTATTATAAGGTTTGCCGACAGCATATTTTTTGCACGCAAGGCTCAAGTATGTGATACTCCTGATGCATGGAGCTCAGGAATATAACTTTGATAACTGTAAACGTTATTTTTTTTACAACTTGAGCACATTGCATATCTACTTATCATAAGAAATCAAATCTCTCCTACATTTTTTTAATAAATCTCAAATCAAACTCGACTCAAGAAACGATAACAAAAAATGCAGTCATGCTTGTATTTTTTTTAACAAGGGAAGGGTTTAGAAGGACCCAATATTGCACTAGTCACTATAAAAAAATACACTTCTGTGATGATACGTGTTTGTCATAGTAGGTCGTGGTTTTTGTCATGCATGTACATCCACGACAAATTTATGACAGAATCAAGATAGTCATACATGTGCTGTCGTAGAAGTGTTCCATGACATTACCAAAATTATCATCACGGAAGTGTCCACTTCCATGACAATAAATCGCGCGTCACAGAAGTGCTTTCGTCAAGGGTGACTGACACGTGGCATCCACCGTAACGGAACGCCGTTAAGCTATCGGGTCGGATTTTGGATCCGATAACCCGTTAACAGCCCCGACCAATGGGAAATTTCCACGTGTAAAATTCTGATTGGCCGAAGGGAACACCTGTCAGCTCCGCGTTGGCACATGTGGCACTCATCCAACGGTCAAGATGGGCCTATGGTATGTTGACACGTGGCCCGGCCCAAAAGTGGCCCACAAAGTTTAAATGGGCCAGCCCAACTGAAGGCCCATAAGATTTAGCGGACCATAATGGGCCGGCCCAGCTAAAGGCCCACAAAATTTAGCGGACCATAATGGGCCGGCCCAGCTAAAGACCCACAAAATTTTGCGGACCACGATGGGCCGGCCCAGCTAAAGGCCCACAAGATTTTGCAGACCATAATGGGCCGGCCCAGCTAAAGGCCCAACATTCCCTGTCAAATCGGCGCGACAACGGCCTGGTCTAAACTTGTCATCAATGCGGCCCATGGTTACTTCTGGCCCGTTAACAGTCCGCTAAGTAATTGGGTCGAATTACGGCCCGGTGTATTTCCGGCCTGTTAAAGGTCCGGCTTCATTTGGGCCCATTTACAGGCCATCAAAACTTTCAGCCCATAAACGACCGTGAAGGATTTGGTTCATATTCGGCCATGTCTGTCATTCGGCCTGTTAGAGGCTCACTATACATTTGGGCCACTTTCGGCCTGTTGTCATTTTCGGCCTATTAACGCCAGACGTAAACCATGGGCCATATGTGGCCCAACGTCATATCGGGCCCATTAACGGCCCATATAAAAATGACGATAATCTAGCCCGACCGAAGTTCCGGCCTGTTAAAGGCCTGTGTATTAGGTCGGCGCATTTACGGCCCGTCCGAATTTTGGCCTGTCAAATATCTGCATCGTAAATGGGCCACCATTTCGGCCTGGTAAGTCCAGTGGGTTATTTGGCACAATCAGGGCCCAATCTCACTTTCGTTCTATTAAAGGCCCGTGTTTTTATGGGCTCGAGATATTTACACCTGTAAAGGGCCTATTTTTACTGAGGGCCCAAATTATGTTTAGGCCTGTTAAAGGCCCACTATGGGCACATGCCTACAAGAAAAATTTGAAAGCTTATGCTAATTTAAGCCCAGATATTTTTAGTGGGCTACATGCCAATTTCGGCCCGTAATCGTTTTTAGCCCAATTGGAATGGGCCCGATAAATGTTGGCATGTTGGGCTCCTACGAAGCTTTCGGCCGAATACATTACTAAGATAAACCTACACTATACAAAAATGGCGTCGTAATTACTGCAGCCTGTGGCAGCATCATAAATGTTGTATCACAACAAAATAAATTCCAATCATACAACAAAAGGCCTGTTGGCATAAAGTTACAGTGCTTCCAGATAAAAGCACCATCAGATGTATAGAAGCACAGATCATTTGACCTGAGTGCTAATGTTTCAGGCTGTAGAATCTGATGGAGCAGCACGGTCTCCACCTTTTTTCTGCCATTGCTCTTCAACAATGAAGCGAATGTCTGATAGTCTGGTTTCAAAACCATTCATATCTTGACGACATTTCTCAACCACTATTCTTGTTTCCGAAACAACGTCCATTAGGGATTGGACTTGTGTCTGGAGCATAGATATATCACTCTGTCTAGTAGGAAGATTTTGTTCAGTAGGCGATTTGGACGAGGTTACCTTGACAACCAACCCAGAATTACGCAGGAAGGTGCTTTTTGCACTGTTAGTGGAGAGATACTGACGCACTGCAGCAAGAGGTGACATTGTGCCTGTAGTAGCCTCGTCACCTTCAGGTGGTTGTGGTTGTTCAATCATTTGTTCCATAGCTTCCTAAAAGTTTGAACTTGTAGATTAGTGTGCTAGATAAGTTACTAATGAGACAAAAACAAACAAAGTAGGTTAAACGTTTATACATAACTTATTTTGGTGAACTACTGTAATACATTAGCATGTATTGTAGTGCCAACTACATAATAAAATCACTTTCGGAACATATGTTCATGTAGCATGCCTACTGTATTGTCTATTCCTCACATTCGTTGACATCTAAGGATAAAGAGACATGGTTTAAAGTAGGATGACATAGTATGACATCATTCATATCATGGGCAAACAGATATAAAACAAACAGGCTATTTTATCATTGTGTGCACACGTGAACATAACAACTAGATTACAGATCAAGACCAAAAGAATATCCTTCATCTCTTTTAAACCATGTAAGGTGAAATGATACGTTAAGACAATTGTGTATAAAAGTGAACAGAGTAACTGACATTGGCTGCAAACCAAGTAGTTAAATGAACACATCACAGTACCAATCAGTTCAAGGCAGGAGGAGTAAGGACTTACAACAGCGGCTTGAGCTGGTGTGCTCACGCCCTTCATCTTGCTGGTGTGGCAATGCTTGAAGATTTGCACTGCATTCGGTTCAGGTTCTTTTTGGTCCGCACGGGCTTTCCTCTGTATTTGGAATAAGTCAATATAGATACGATAATATTACACAAAAAAAGAAGGAAGTAGCAGCTATTTGCAAGAGCCTCGCAGTGTGCAATATAGCTACGAGATCCTGTTGTCTGTTGGAATTTCACTTTAGAACGGTTGGTTTTGTTCTTCAAACAGTTAGCCTAGAAGAAGATACACTTGTAAGGCACATACATAAATACAAGTTCAATATGTGGTCTGATCAAATACATATAGCCTACCTGATACTTTGGATCAGACCAGTGTTTAACGAGGGCTCTCCAGTCTTCATCTGTAATATATTCCACTGGAGATGTTTGGGCGATTTCATTGTTAGCCTTGCCTTCAAAGTGAGATTTTCTAAGGTGGTACCGATACTGTCGCAGAGCAGACTGAAAAACATGAGTGCATGCTTGTTTAGTTGCATCATCTTTCGGATCCAACTTAAACCTTATCTGTTGAAAAAAGAATGTGAGTCTTATTAGGAGGAAGCTAGAAAGTATGGGACAGAGCAAGACAATATTACTAATTGCGATGAATAACATTACTTACGGATAAATGGTCAAGGAAGGTGTTAAACATGGTATTGTCTTTCTCATTCCTGTACTGGATCCATGTTGGGAGGATACGCGCATGACACCTAACGGCAACGGCTGCCTCTGGTACTAACTTGACTGACTCTGTAGCATCGCGTGGCCTTTTTAAACCTGTCTCAAAATGGATCTCCATTCTTCCTCCTTTAGATTTTGTTAATCTATCAAGCATTATCCCTGATGTCTGTTTCCGCTTGCGCTGTGGTGCTAGTTCAACAACGAATATGGAAAGTGTTAGTGTACATCAAACTGTGAGAGTACATATAAAGGAGCATGCAACTGCAACTTGACTCGGTCAGGTACCGTCTTGGTGTTGATGCTCATGAGGTTCATCTGATCTTGCCAAGTCCTGTTGTGTCAGCAGTGCTTCGGGAGTAGTGTTAGGTGTGAAGGCAGCTTGGGAACTGGCCAGTTCCGGAGCAAGCAAACGAGTAACTGGTTGAGATGCTGGTACAGTTGAAGCGGATGCTGCAGCTAGTGGAGCAGGTGATACTGTGTTTGTAGATTTAGCCGGTGGACTTGGACCTTTTACTGCACTATAAGTACCAACAGAATCTCGACGGCAGAACCTTTTCCGTTTCACCTGACGAGTAACAACACTCCCTACTATATTATTTTCCTTACTCTTTTTTGACTTTGCCATGTCAAGCTGTACCCACAACACAAAAGAATAAAACCACTCTTCAGAACTGATTGATGCATGATACAGACAAGCAATACTTTGATGTAAGACAACCGTATGAGGATGGAATATGCAAGAAAAACAGGACGGCATGACATATTCACAGCTACGATGTGCAAACTAAGCAGAAGGATTTTCAAGAAAATAGAAGTAATGCAAGCTAGACATCATATGAAAGATGCAACCAATATTACTCTGCCAAGTTAAAAGTGTCTTGTCATAAGTGGCAATTTAAAAAATTAGAAGCAGTACAACATAGAAATCAATGCAAGATGCAACCACTATCAAACTGCCATGTTAAAAGCGTCCAATCATGAGTTACTGATGCGGGATACACAACAGCAGTACTTTGATGTAAGAACATGGTATGATAGATAGATGTAGTGTATTCTAGACACAGAAAGCCATGTCATATGCACATGTATAACATATAAACTCAGCAGGTGCAATTTAATCAAAATAGAAGAAATACAGGCTAGACAACATATGCAACATGAAACCAATTATCACACTGTCAACTTAGAGCAAGCACCTGCGATGGTGGAGTGTGGGAGATGAACTCATCATGTAGACTTGAGACTTCGACTTCATTAGCAGTAGCAGTGGCAAATCTAGAGAGTCTCTGTTTGCGTCGGTGCGGAGTACCACCAACATCCCCTAACTTACTCTTTTCCTTCCTATTTTCTGATATTGCCTTATGAAGTCAAAACCACAAGAAGATGAATAAAATTAGCTCTGCATAACTGGTTGATGCATGATACAGACGGACACTACTTTGATGTAAGGCAAGCGCAGGATAGGAGGATGGAATATATACAAAAAAGACAGCATTTCATATTCACACGTACGATAGGAGGATGGAATATGTATGAAAAAACAGTAAGCGAAAGGCATTTCAACAAAATTAGAAGAAATGAAAACTAGGCACCATATGAACATGCAACCAATATCACTCTATCAAGTAAAAAGTGTCTCGTCGTAAGTGCCATTTCAAGAAATTTGAAGCAGTACAAGCTAGAAGACAATGCAAGATGCAACCTACATCACAGTTCCAAGTTAAATGTGTCTTATGGGTAAGTGATCGTTGCAGGTATAAGTTGTAAGATACGCTGATGAAATTCTACATAATCAGAAGCAATACAAACTAGACATCATACGGAAAACGCAACCACGTATAACAGTTCCAAGTAAGAGCAAGCACCTGTGATGGTGGAGTAGGGGAGATGTGCTCATCATGTACACGTATGTTCTAGAAACAGGAACACGTGTCATATTCACAGGCATTATGTGTAAAGTAAGCAGATGCAATTCAAGTTAGAAGCAATACAAGCTAGACATCATACGCAACATGCAACCACATATAATAGTGTCAAGTTAGAGCAAGCACCTGTGATGGTGGAGTAGGGAAGATGTGCTCATCATCTACACAGCTACGTTGACTGTCCAGCCTTGTGTTGTCTTGCGAATCTTGTTGGGAGGATGGCGGAGTAGAATCTTTAGAGACCCCCTGTTTGAGTTGCTCCGAAGGACCACCATCATCCACTCCCGGACTAATTTCCTTCAGCTGTAATGATTTTGCATTGTGAAGTCAAACCGATAAGAAAAAGGAATAAAATCCGCTCTTCAGAACTCATTCATGCATGATACTGATGAACACTACTCGGATGAAAGGCAAACACATGATGCGAGGATGGAATATGTACAAAAAAGTGGACGGCTTGACATATTCACACCTATGATGTGGTAACTAAGCAGAAGGCACTTCAACAAATTAGAAACACTGCAAGACACCATATGGAAGGTGCAATCAATATCACTCTGCCAAGTTAAAACTGTCTCATCATAGGTGGCGTTCATCAAACTAGAAGCAATACATGCTAGAAATCATATTCAAGACGCAAACCAATATCACACTGCCAACTTAAAGGTGTCCCATCATAAGTGACTGATGTAGGATACACAAGATGAGTAGTTTCATGTAAGAAAATGGTGTGATAGACAGATATAGTATGTACCAAAAATAGGAAAGCGTGTCATATTCACATGTATCATGTGTAAGCTAAGCAGATGCAGTTTACACTAATTAGGAGCAATACGAGCTAGACACCATATGCAACATGCAACCAGATATCACACTGCCAAGTTAGAGCAAGCACCTTGGATGGTGGAGTAGGGGAGCGGAGACTTGGACCATGTAATGCACTATCAGTACAAGGAGAATCGGTACAGATGCTCCGTTTACGTTGCTGCAGAGGACCACCATCATCGCCTTCCTTACTCTTTTCCTTCCTCTTTCTTGATTTTTCCTTGTCAAGTCAAACCCACAAGAAAAAGGAATAAAATTTGTTCTTCAGAACTTATTGATGCATGATATTGACGAACACTACTTTCATGTAAGGCAGCCACATGATAGGAGGATGGAATATGTATGAAAAACAGGATGACGTGACATATTGACATGTATGATGTATAAAGTGTAAACTAAGCACAAGGTGCTTGAACTTGTTAGAATCGATGCAAGCTAGAAACCATATGAAATATGAAACCAATATCACTCTATCAAATTAAAAGGGTGCCCTAACAAATGTATTTGACCAAATTAGAAGCAATACATGGCAACAGACTAGAAATAATATGCAATATGCAATGAATAAAGGTGACTCATCGTAAGTGATGGATGCAGGATACAGAAGAGAGGTAGTTTCATGTAAGAACAAGGTTAACACATAGATGTAGTGTGTACCAAAAATAGGAAGGCATGTCATATTCACAGGTATAGTGTGTAAACTAAGCAGATGCAATTTACCCTAATTAGAAGCATTACAAGCTAGACACCGTATGCAACATGCAACCACATATCACACTGCGAAGTTGGAGCAAGCACCTGTGATGGTGGTGTAGGGGAAGTGTTGTCTTCAGGTACAGAGCAACGTTCAGTATCTTCATTTAGGCTTGCTGTTTCTTGAGAATCATGTGGAGATGATGAAATTTCATTCTTTATAAGAGTATTGCGTCTCATATTAACCCACGCGCATGACTGTCTCATCATAAGCGATAGACGCAGGATACACAAGAATTGTAGTTTGATGTAAGAACATGGTGTGATAGGCAGATGAAGTATGTACCAAAAACAGGAAGGCGTGTCATATTCACATGTATAATGTGTAAGCTAAGGAGATGCAATTTAACAAATTAGGAGCATTGATGAGGGATACACAAGAAAAGTAGTTTGATGTAAGAACATGGTTAATAGAAAGACGTAGTATGTACCAAAAATAGGAAGGCATGTCATATTCACAGGTATAATGTGTTAAGTAAGCAGATGCAATTTACCCTAATTAGAAGCATTACAAGGTAGACACCATATGCAACATGCAACCACATATCACACTGCCAAGTAAGAGCAAGCACCTGCGATGGTGGTGTGGGGGAATTGCGGTGATCAACTAGAGAGCTACGTTGACTATCTTCATTTAGCCTTGCTGTTTCTTGGGAATCATGTGCGGAGGATGACACTACACTCTTTAAACGAGTAGGGCGTCTCACAGTAACCCACCCGGGTGACTGTCTCATCATAAGTGATTGACGAGGGATACAAAAGAGCATTAGTTTGATGTACGAACATGGTTAATAGACATATGTAGTATGTATCAAAAACAGGAAGGCATGTCATTATCAAAGGTATAATGTGTAAAGTAAGCAGATGCAGTTTAACCAAATTGGAAGCAATACAAGCTAGACACCATATGCAACATGCAACCACATCTGACAGCGCGAAGTTAAAGCAAGCACCTGGGATGGTTGTGTGTGGCAATTGAGATCATCAACTGCAGAGCTACGTTTACTGTCTCCAACTGCTGACACTGCACCCATTAGAGCGTTGAAACGCTTAGTGCTTATCTTCGAATTACACTGGAGCGACTTCTGTCTTTTCTTTTCTGCATTCATCAACACACTGCGTCAGAGTCTGAAATACCCATGCATAAAAAACAATAGTGTGAGTATGGGTGAAGTGTGTGCAAAATTAGTACAGTGTAAAGGTAGCAGATAGCAGGTCGGTGAGAAATAAATGACGGGAGACATATGATAGCTCTACAACATGCATGTCACACTCAATTACTACAGGATTCTATGAAAATAACAGTCGACTGAAAGCAAATAGGTCAGTCCATTTTTTCTGCACCATCCGATGTACAAAGAACAGGCAGATCACTTTCATCTACCTCCAGCCAGTCAGTGTTGACGATCTTCCTTGAAACGCCAGCGACCATCGGCCCAGTATTCCTCCCCTGCCTGCGCCCTCCCCTCGACCTCACTGCACCGCCGTGCTTGGCACCGCGCCCGGCCATCCATTCAAGCCCAGCCGACCTCCAGATTGGGCACAAGCAGCTCCTGCGCCCCACACCCCTATGATAGACACCGATGCGCCGCTTCCCCAGGGAACGGGCTGACTAGGTGCTCCGCGCGCCTAAGCAGGTTCTGCTTCTTTTAATTGCGGTTCGACTGACCCTGAATTGAAATCCAGGCGGGCTACTGACCTCTAGCAAAGGTGAAATAGTAAAAGGGAGGAAACCTTGTGCATTTAGTATCACGAAGAAGATGCAGTAAGAAGCGCTCAACTAGTTTCTTTCGTGGGATGAATACGGTGTGAGCGGAGACGTAAGATTTGCACGAATAAGGGAAGAGGAGTACCTCTTTCTGCTGGCAGTGCTGTGTCCTCCTTTTGTTTTTCCGACGATCTTGTTGTTCACCGAAAACCAAAAGTTGTGGAGGATGGTGCAGCCTTGGCCAAGTTGTTGAGTGTGGTGCGATGGCCGTCCGCGGCAGCGGGGAAGCAGATCCGAGACGGCGAACGACGGCGTAGCGGGAACAGCTCCAACGCGCTGGACGGTTGCGACAGTGGAGCCGCAGTAGTGAGGCGCAGGACGGCGTGGTCGGAGTGGTGCTGGTACGGTGCACATCGGCGTCGGCATCGTGGAGGCAGCTCTGCCTCGGCTTCAGCTGCTAAGTCCTTGAGGGTGTTGCGGTTGCAGTTGCGTTGGACGATGACGTCGGGGTACTGGCTCCAGCGTGATGGAGGAGGGCGGCGGTGGATTGGCTGCTATGGGGTGGAGACGGAGGAGGTTGGGGTTTCACGGCTGGTGGAGAGGGCGTTTTCGCACCCACGGAGTATGAATGGGGAAATGGAGGGAGGCGGGAAACTAAGGGGGAACAATATTTCGGTTTGAGACGCGCTTGTTAGAAATTTGGGGAAGTTACAAACTTTTTCCACATCTAAAATTCGGACATATTGCGGGTTGGGGGTAGGACAGTCATGTCAGGTGTCCCAAATGTGGGCGGGATAGATTTCGGCCGAGCGCATGGGTGTTTAGGCGCCCACGGCGTATGAATGCTTCTCGGAGGCGGTTGAGACTGGCGTCTTGGTGAAGTTACAAACCTACCCCGGTTTAGACCTTTGGACATCGGGTCGATAGGCTACACAGGCCAGAGTCAGGACAGTAATTTCCTACCACCAAAACATTAGTCTCGCGCGGTTTCGAGTGACCAGAGGCCTATTTGGCGCTTCGTTCAATATTTGGGAGCAGAAGCATTAACGTTTTTGGTTCTCTTGAATTGAACTTTCAGGATTTGTCAAACTTCACAAATCTTTACTCTTGAAAATCCTAAATCTACGATTATTTTGGAATGGAGGGGGTACATTTTAATATACATTGTACATGAGTATATATTAAAAAATATGCAACTTACCTCATTTCATGCATGGTTCCAGGTATAATCTACTTGGTTGCAAAAAAAAGTTAGATATGCGTATGAATATATATAGCATGTTCAAACTCACAACAAAGATTGATGCCCCCTTTTACATCTGATTTACAAATGCCATATCTCGGGTTCGAATAGATGAGTGCACTTCCTATGAATTCGAATCTTCGAAACCCCCTTTATGTTGAATTCGACATGTATTTTATTTCGTAGCTAGCAATTTGGAATGTATCCATGCAAGTGACAAATGTATAAAGTGCTTCACACTAACAACATGGAGTGCACTAATTAATGTTTATATATGAATTGCAAAAGCATCCATTGCCTGTATTTCAAACCGCTCTCACTCTATGGATCGATAATATAAAATAAACACATGCACATGCTAGAATTCAATAGAGTATGGGTGTCTGATAGACCAATTTTCGTCCATACGCAAATTTGCAAAATTCATGATCTCATCCAAATATAATAATGCCATTTATATTTTAAGTTAAAGCGTAGAACCGCCTTTTACACGTAGATGCACTATGCCTCGCCCCGTTCTCACAAACGCGTTATCTCTCTCTCTATCTAACGCATAAGTGCACACACTTTATATGCATCAGCATTTTTCTTTCACACATGCTCACAATCTCTCTCAGGGTGTCGGGGTGTCTCATGCACATGCTCTCTCTGTTTCTCTCTCTCTCTCTTTCTGACTACTATGTACCACTCTTTTCACTAATCTCAGTTGGAAAACACTATTTCTCTCACATGCATATATACACATGCACGGTCTCTACTAGCCCTCTATACGCACATATATGTGCCTACGTGTCTCCCGCACTCACATTATCTTTACGCCTCTCTCGCACACATTGCCCCCCCCGACACACCTCTCTAATAGTAGTTGGCAGATATGATTTCATCATATCATTCGGTAGGATATCCCTGGCTGTTAGGCTGGATGGTAATACGAGGCAAAGTTTTACCCTAGTTCGGATCGGACCCTTACAGTTGAAAAAAGAGTCTACTCCTGGTACTGTATATTAGTGATAGGGGTGTGTACAAAGTACACGTGAATACCAGGCATTGTGCGTGTGTGTATACTATCGACAAACTAGCCCCCAAGCTTGTATAACATACTAAGGGCCTAGGGTTACAAATCATATATAGTCGGCTTATCACCAGTGGGGATAGAGTCCTCCGCGACTCTGGTAGCTTCGTGTTGTACGCCGAGTCCTCCACATGGGTCTCCGTATAACACGTCTCGGTCCAACCTATATGTGGCGCGGGATGGAACCGACCCATGAGTCTTCATGTTGACCCACCACAACTAGAAATGATGTGCCCACCACACCACACACGCAATCAGCCACTAAGAAAATAAGCATATACAATAGTACAACGGTATCTAGCTCACGATACATCTCCATATTTTGTTGATGACACTGACGGACTTTGCATTTGATGCGTGCTCCGTATTTTGTTGACGACACTTACAGTCATTGTATTTGAAGCGAAAGCACGATATGGTCACTGGACTTCAGAATAAGCTCATCACGGTCACCACATACATTTTGTCGTGCTAACCAACATGTGGTTGGATGGTTAGAGGACAGTAGTTTCTCGAGCCTACCAAGGTTAAAGTCCCGGTGCTCGCATTTATCTTGTGTTAATTTCAATATTTTCCGGTGATGTACGTTCAGTGGGAGGAGACGTTCCACTCGACTACGAGGCACCTATGGTGACTTCGTAAAATCTCAAGATCATATATGATGGCCCACTCTCTCAAAGGTGCTCATAGGGGTAGGGTTCGCATGTGTGCGCCTATAGCGGTGATTGCTTGCGCGTATATATGAGCCCTTGCGTCTGTACCGTGTTAAACAAATACATGTCATGATTATACTGTCACTGGCTCACCCGTACAACTCCGTATTTTGTTGATGACACAATCAATTGACCAGTCAAACGGCAAAACTAGTGTTGCACCATCGGGGCGCGTAACCATGGGGCCCACCTGTCAGCCTGTATATGAAAGAAAGAAATGATAGTTTGAGTATGTACTGTGTTAATAAAATAGGAGTACATTTTAGGGTGATCATACGGTCATTGGCTCACCATACAGCTCCGTAATTTGTTGATAACACGATCAATTGACCAGTCAAACGGTCCACATTCAGCAGCGCACATTACCATAGGGCCCACCCATCAGCGCATATATGAAGGACACAAATGGTAATAAACTAGTGGTCGGTGGGTATTCGAAGTCGTGAGACCTCTGGTTGGCAGTCACCGGCGGTTGGGGGGCGTTCATTGGGCGGTGGGGTGGGGATCCCCGGAGAAAAAGCTCGGCACGGGGGGTGGGGGGGAGGGGGGCTAGAGGGATGGCCGGTGCGGCGGTGGACCGGCGGTGGGGAGTGGTTTCGGGGAGGGCGGGCCGGCCGCGGGCAGCGGGGGTGGGCGGTTCGGCCGGTGGTGGCTGGCGGCTCAGGGGGGTGGAGTTTGATGATAAACTGAAGGCCCTTGATTTCATATCCAACGACTTGAAAATCTAATAACCAGAGATAAAAAAAGTCAGTCGACTGACGTGTAGCCTCACCCCACACATACACATGCACGCACGCAAGACACGCACGCATGTATAGGCGTGCAACACTGACACGTACACATAACGTACACACGCACGCATGCTGGCGTGCAACACTGACACGTACACATGCACTCACGAACACACGCACGTACGCACCCATGCATGCAACACTGAAACGCACCCTTGCACGCACGCAACACTCGCATGCCTGCATGCACACAACACACGACGCAAGACACACGCTCAACCTATACGTGCATGCACCCTTTGTTAAGGACATGGATTGTTACGGGTATTAATCAATCTTATCTGTGATAAGCAGAACATTGATGTTTTCATCGGTCTTCATGAATCACAACGTATCGAACGGGCTATCAACATAGTAGGCTTAACTACATGAAAAAGATGACGTCACACTCAATGAACAATCATCGGTTTATGAAATGCCCGCTTCTGACTGCCCTGGCCCACCAAAGGTTCCTCTGCTATGCGCTGCCTGCGTTGGGTCACTGACATGCAGGCCATGCACCCAAAGAGCCCACACGTCAGTGGAAGAACGACGCGGTGTCCTAGGTCAGAGTCGAGGGCGCCACTCGCGGCACGCCCGGCTGAACACGCCCCTGTGCCGCATTCAAACGCCTCCATGAAACCCGCCCGTGTGGAAGCCGAGAAACCCACTCTGGACACACGTCCATTCATGACCAGGCCTGCGTTAAACGCAACACCGGCCGAGCTCCTCCCATCCGCCGTCTATTTAATCTCCTATTTAAACGAGGCCAAACGCCGGCCAAGAATCACACACCTCCGCCGCTCCCCTATCTCCTCCACCATTTTGTCCACTCTTACAATGGCTTACGAAGAGTAGTTATTCCGCATCCAAGCCGACTGGGTAGCCCGCCGGATACGAGCTATGCAGCTCGCTGATCCACCTCCCTTCCCTCGCCCGACGGAGCCAGTTGCCGCCCCAAGCCAGCGCGCGGTTCAACAACTCGCATCTCCAGGCCAACTCGACGAGGAGCAGCGCACGGGCGTCGTTGCTGCCGTCCACGCCGCCGCCTCGTACCGCATCTCCCGTTTCTGTGGCCGAGACTCCCATGCCCGCAGCCGCGCCATGCAAGCAGCGATAGAAGCCGGGTGCGCAGAGAGCGACGAGTCGGTGGCCAGCGCCTCCACGTCCGCCGCCATCATCGAGGAGAAGTAGAACACGGGAGGCCGCCACCGCTTGGGTCCCATGAAGGCCACCGTGGAGGCGATGCCGGCGTACACAGCAGGTGTCTTGCTGGATCCTTTTGTTGTGAGGACCTTCGTCGACCCCGCATGGGCTCCACGGAAGAGGGGAATGTTAGGATGAACTCGAGCTGGTGTCGGCCATGGCGAAGTAGTGGTCGGTGATGAACTCGAACCGGTGCCGGCCACCATCATCTTCGGCACCAGCCAATGATATCAATTGGGCAATGGGGAAGCGAGCTGTCCTTTGCACTAAAGCATATACCTCCGGGGCTCCCGGCAGTCCGGTGATCGTGCTGCCGGACATGAGGAACACAAATCGATTGGCGGGCGACCATTTAGTCCAGGTATTATATACCTGTGCCATCCAGAACTAGCACCGCGTAGTTCATTTGAATGTAATGAAATCCGTCATGTTTGTGTGAAAACGCGGTATTTTATATGATTTCCATCGTTGTTTATATGAATATCAGTTTGTCTACGTGTTTGCGTGAATTTCGTCCGGTTGGTTGAGTTGTTGTCATAATGTGTGCGGCTACGGTTGGATGGCGTAATTTGCGGGTCGCTGGTCGGTCTGCGGGCGGCTCAGGCGGCATTGTGGGACAAAAAACACAGCTCGTGCGAGCTCGTCTCCAACGTGTGCGCTGGAGGATATATGACAGCATGAGCACCCGAGCCATTCCTCGTTCATCGGTGGCAAAGGCACCGGTGGACAAAAGGGTCGCCAATATTTTGGCTACCCCGGGCAAGATCCAAACATCCCCTCCCAACAGATTCAAATCCCTCGTTCGCCGTGGAATTTTGCCATGTGTTGTTTTCATGGACTAGCAAGGTGCCCGTGCATTGCACGGAACATCAAGATGCATTTTTTTACAAACTCCCGCATGCATGCAAGGGATAATTAATGTCCTCCTTTGCTAGTACCACGAGGCAAACGCCATTAATATTGCATCGATTAGTGTTAGTGGCCTTGTATATCTGCAAATTGTAATTTTGATAGCGGCCCCTTGTATATAAAAATGGAGGGAGAAATATGAGAGATAAGGTGAGGAGGAGTGGGGCATGGTGCCGTGGTGGTGACTGGTGCTCGGACTGGGCGGAGGTATGGGGATGGACGGCGCATTATGTTTAGGTTTGTATCTCTCTCACACACACCCACGTAGGTGGGGGACGTGCACGAAGAGAAGAGGTGCACGCACGGCGCGCGTACTCCCGTCTCTTTCCCAACCACACCCGCGCGGGTACACGGTGGAGCTCATTTCTGTACGAAAAAGGCAGCCCACGTGGTAATTTGGCACGTGTACTGGTTGTCCACTTGGTGGAGGGAGGATCGTCTACCATGGGTGAACAAACAAATTGCGACTTGACGCATTATGTTAAATTAAAAAAGAGGCAAACCATGTGGGGCCTACCTAGAGGCAAGGCTCTATACACTGGAGTACTTTTGATGTGTCCCGTCAACTCACAGAACGAGGAGAAACTTGCTTAGTACGCCGTCTCCCCCGCGCACGGGCGCGGTGGCTCGCAGGATGAGGTGAAGCTTGCTACTCCCTCCGGTCCTCTTTTGTTTGCGTCTAAGACTAGCCACAATGGGTAGTAACATACACTAGTAACATACACATATCCCTAGACTATGTTACTACCTTCATAGTAGGTAGTAACATAAGTGTGGTAACATGCAAAGCTTCATTTATTAGGTTATAGACTCATATTGCATTGGGACATGTGATGTTACAGTAACTAGCTAAGTTACTATAACTATCTCTTTCCTTAACTCACTGCCACATAAGCAAATTTGCTAAGTTAGACTCGATGTTACTGCTGAAGTTACTCCCACTGTGACTAGTCTAAGGTGAAGCCAGGATACCAAGGAGCGATTGTTTCGTTTGAAATTGGACAGTTCTATCCCTGATGTGCTACCGAGAGAGGCTGGGGTTAGTTTTTCTAGGCATGCATACCATTGGTTGAGCCTGCCCCACACCGGAATTCTCGCGCTGCATGCATCTCTCTCTCTTTCAAGTCTGCATGCGTCTCACTCTTCCATGCCTGCATGTGTGTCACTCTATCAGCATGCCCACGCCTTGGGAAGGGGCGATTGGTATGGGAGAGAGAGTTGGGAGTTACTGCGGCTGCACATGCAGTCAAAGCGGAACAGATGGGAGGGGTACCAGTGGAAAGAGCGGGGTAAAGAAGCTAAGGTGCAGAGCTTTGAGGAAAAAACTGAATTTTCTTAGGTGCAAACCAAAAAGGACCAGAGGGAGTACTACTGTACGCCTTTACGCCCGCTCCCTTGCCCACGCGCGCGGTGGCTCGCAGCACGAGGAGAAATTTTTACTGCTCCCTCCGTTTACTCCTCGTCCCTACTAGTACGTACGTACTTTGGTTAGTATTCCCTCCATTTACTTATACAAGGCCACTATAAAAAAATACATTTTGCATCTATACAAGGCCACAAATAGTATTCGAGCCTTTCCAGTTTATGGCTCAATTTCAAAATCTCTCCAACCAAGGTAGACGGTGAGTGGTCGAATTAATTTCGTAGTTTGCACAACACGGTCGTTTTTCTCAAGAAGTTATGTTTACCGAGGCATTAATTAGAATGAATGCATGAATGACCACTAAATTTCCATGAACTTGTACATGCATTGGTTAGTTTCCTCTTGACACTGCTTGCGTCGGGTGATCTAACGCACCTCGAAATCCAACATGTAATAGTACTACTACTAGTATAGTAGAATTGAGACTTATCAAACAGAAAAACGAATATTTTTTAGATGAGCCCTATAAACCCTAGTGGGTACGTACTCCGTAAAAACAGATTTTTCCAAAACTAAGTCGCTCCCTTTCATGAATTATGTAGTATACTCCTCCGTCGACGCTCCCTTTCATGAATTTTGTACTTCCTGTCGCCGACATGTGGGACATATAGCAACCGGGTTGACGTGTCAAGCACCAAATAACAGTGCAGAACAGCAGGGGGACGCACCCCACTCGTACCGGCCCAGTAGTAGTAATGAGCAATGAGACGTCAAATCACAATGCCGCACCTTCCCAGACGAACGAAGCAACCATTATTTCACACTTCGGTTCGACATCATCTCAAACCACGTACATCGCGTTGGTACATCATGACACGTGGGACCGCATGACAGGCCATGCTCCCCCGCCGATCGCTCGGTAAAATCACCTCATTTTTACTATACTTCCTCCGGATCGGTTTACTACATGGCATGCACGTCGTTCTAGGTTGAGAATTTAACTGGCTATATATATATATATGTGTGTGATGAACAGTACGCTAGACGTTTAAAAATGTATACTTTTGTACAGTAGTACTACCTCCGGCCTGGTTTATTAGTCCCCTATGTAGTTTGTGCTAAATTTTGACCAAAGATTTAACTGACAAAATGTTAGTGCATGTTAACAAAAATTATAACGCTGGGTTCATATTCGAACATAGTTTTCAAATATATAATTTTTTGTGACATGCATGACCATTTTGTTAGTTAAATTTATGGTCAAAATTTGGCACAGATTACAATGAGGACCAATAAACCAGGATGGAAGTAGTACTCCACTATCGATGGATTGCGCCATGGAGCAAAAATTGAATTTTTTAAAAAAAGGTGGTACATATAGAGAGCGTTCGTCACCAAATTATGCATATAGTACTATGAAAAAAGCTAGTATGTGCTTAATTGGGGTGCTAAATTCTATTAAAGAAATACTAGTACTAGTATGTACATACTAAAGAGTTAAAGTAACGAGAAGAAACATAACATAGTTCTGCTGGGGGCTCAGCACAACACACCCCTCAAATTAAACTAAGCACACCTGAAATTAAACTATGCAACTAATCCGGTAGACACTGCATTAGAAGTTTAGAACCACCATAATGCAACGACACTGCCACCTTACTCGGAGTCCTCATCCACGTCCTCGACTTTGTCCTTGTCCCTCTTCCTCTTGGCCGATACTTCTTTGCTTGACCCGCCAACTTGGCTGTTGCTCTTCATCGAACCCTTGTAGATATTGAAACAAAGGTAGCCATCCATTGCAGCATACTGGATGTGGTCTATATCTAGTACATTCCGCTGCCATGCATGACGATGAAACGTGTATGGAGGTTTCTCCAGTTTACCGTACGAAGGATGGACCATGGCTCCTGCCAGGGTCAGCACTGAAGGCTGATGAGAGGGCACCAGCCGATTCTTCTAGAGGTCGAAGGGGTTGCCTACAACGAGGCCTATCCGACGCAGGACTTCTTTGTCGTTCTTAAAGTCTACAGTAACGAATTTGACTGTTTTGTCCTCGAGGAAGTTCTTAAAATCCTGGCACTCAACATCGGCATGGCATATGTGGTAGACCAAGCAAACGTTATGTACGCAAACCTGGATCATGGCGGGCTTCTTCCTCTCTTCGTCCTTTAGATCCTTCTCTCGTCCCACGACCGTGGTGTACTCAACATCTAGCCCAACGACCCACTCATCATGTGAGTTTTCGAACATGCGTCTGAAGCGAGAAAGGCATCCTTTCACCGTCGCAGAAGTACGGGTGTAGATGACGTCGAACTCATCGCCGGTGATGGTTCTAACCTTGTACTCACCGCCGATCGGGGAGATTTGGGATGCTATGGATTTGGGAGGAGGGTTAGGATTAGTGGAACTGTCGTAATGTACTAATGTGAATGGACGGGACGACTAGGAGCGAACCATCGTAGTATTAAAGGACGTGCAGGGACGAGTAGGAGCGAACTGCCAGCGTGCGAACGGCAGGGTAGTGGCTTTCCATTCTCCCATGATACGGGCTTCCGAGAGCCCTTGGATCTGAGATCGAACGGTTGCATGGGGTGATTCTAGACCTATGGGTGAATATCCTATCCTGGAGGGTTATTCTTAAAATTTTCAGCAACTTAGCATGCGACCATTTGATCTCAGATCCAAGGGCTGCCAGCAGCCCGTATCATGGTCGCGCCTATCACGACCGTTGCGTCGCTCGCGCGGTCGCGCCCTTGGAGATTTAACACGGTGCGTTAGGCTATCTGATGTTGGCATGTCATACATAGTCATCACTTAGTCACTCATACTACAACAAGGTTGGCTATAAGTGTGTTTTTACTCCTCTCTATCTCTTTCTTCATACTCCCTCCGTCCCATAATATAAGAACGTTTTTGACACTAGTGTAGTGCCAAAAACGTTATTATATAATAGGACACAGGGAGTACTAGTATTTATTGCATTTGCCAAGGAGTGACCTCTTCCAATGAAATGGTGTTGCTAAGTTTGCTTCATTTAATTAGCTATAGACTCAAAATTGTCTTTTCACCTAGGTACACGCGCTTAGCACTGTTTCTTCCTTGGGTCACCAAACTAGACTCTCTCTTCTTGATTAACTTGCCACATCAGACTTTATGCCTATGTGGCAAGCTTAAGCACCTATAGGAGCAAGTAAGTACAATAGTGCGCTTTACATGGCATTTTTACATATGTGGAGGAAAGAGAGGGAAGGAAAAAGTGGAAAAGTGGGCTCTCATGCAAGAGCCAGCCTCTACTACTACATGGTGGAGCATTGGGAGAGGCACCTGTGTGGAGGTGGTCAGGAATCAGGAGACTCACGCCGGTTGTAGCATCGCAGTTAAAATGATAATGGCAAGTCAAATCATGGGGCCCCACCTGTCCAGCAGTAACTCGCTGTCAAATCACACAGCCCTACGTTTGTAGCAGCCTACTCCCTCGTCTTCTCGCATCTCTGTCGAACCGACTAGGCGGGACTGCCCCGCCTACCGCACAGGAAAAGCCCCGCCCTCGACTTTTAAATACAATTACTCCCTCCATCTAGGTGAGTAAGTCATCTTACGAAAACCAAATAATCCCAAAATACTAAGGCGCGGTGCATTAACTTCTACCTCGTTTCTTGTTTCTTCACATATCAACCAATAAGAATGCAATGATATACTTTTTGTGACATAGTAACTCATATTTAGTTAGTCAAATGGATGACCTAGAACTACATTCAGACCCTATAAACCGAGACGCCTACAAGTAAAAAACCGAGACGGAGAGGGTAGTTCAGCACGTATCTTTTTAGATCAATATGGTCGGGATTCACCAAGGAGCAAAACCAAGTGGTAGGCTGCTCCTGTCATGTTGGCGTAGCAACTCAAGCAGGGTCAGTCCGCACACGAAATGGCGACACACTTAACAGGACCCCTTTGGCAGACATGTGGCTCATCCACCATCTTGTTCCATGTGCAATGCACCAAATTACAGTTCGGAGCAATGGTTGGAATTGGAGGCACCCCGGTCGTAGCGCCGCAGTAGTAGAAATTGAGCGACGAGGGGTCAAATCACAAAGCCCCACCTTTCCCGCATTAAGCTGGACGGACGAAGCAACCATCATTTCACTCTAGTGCGCAAGAGCATAAAGAAAAGAGAAAACAATGATGCGTGCGGCAGCTACCTAGGGCACCCTAGGGTAGGGGTCTCCACTACAGATCCTTTTTTTGAAAGCGTCTCCACTACAAATCGGCTTCTCCCTCCTCCTCTTGAAGAAAACCGATGATGAGTGTGGCAGTAGGGTTTGTAGGAGTACTACGACGTGCGGGCCACGTCGTAATAAACGGGTTCGAGTCGACGCCTTAAATATGTGTTGGCCGCTTGGTTTTACGGGAACGAGGCAGCATTTTGGGTTCGGGGACCAGTGGAGATATAGCACGCACAAAAAATTGTGGACGTAGGTTCGACCGAAAGGCAATGATGCATGGGCCCTGCATTTTGATATACCCGGGGCCGCGTGAAATTTGCTACTCTACTCAAAACTAGTAAGGTACACATGTATTGAATGCATGAGATTTCGAAACCAAATTATGAATAAATACACACTATAGCATGTAAAGCTTTGAGTCATATATGCATGATGTAGATGTTCGTTTAGTTCTTATAGTTGATCTCATTCAAAATCGATTAGTTTTATAAAAATGTTAAGATTCATGGGGTTGTGCATTGTAAATCATAAAGTAAAAAACAAATAATGGCAATTCATTTAGAAAAAAAATAATCAATTATGATACAGAAGATTCTAGAACAAAGGAGAAGTGCTTGTGTTTTGAGGTTTGTGCATTATGCTTAAGTTCAACCATGGAGTCTTCTAAATTGTACATGTGGCATATCTGGTGGAATGTTGATGATATCCAACGGCCAGTAGTGCTCGGATTTGCCCATCTCTACACTGTCGGGTTAGCTTCATCCAGCGACCATCTTTCAAAGTTATTGGCACACTATATAGTTCTTGTGCCATAGTTGCATGTTTTGAAAAAAAGCTACTAGTGGGTTGTACTATCTATTTAGGAATAGAAAATGTATACATGGAAGTTGTAGGGAAAGAGATGACATGGAGGATCTCAATTCCTATGAGTAGGGATTGGAAAAGAGATGTCATTTGGTTCACATCATAGGAACTTTTCTATTGAATCTAGAGATGACATGTATATCAATTCCTATGAGGAGGGATTAGTAAAGAGATGTAATTTGGTTCATATCATAGGAACTTTTCTATTGAATATACGCTAATGTTTATTTTCCTTTGAAATTAAGGGAGTACAGGAATCCATTCATATGAGCCAAGTGGCTCTAAAGCTATAGAAATGATATCATGTTTATTTCCTTTGAAATGTAGAGTATATGAATCTATTACTATGAACCAATTGGCTCTAAAGGAAAAAAATCCTATAAAAATCATATCATATAGAGTTCCTATGATATTCCTCGACACTAAAGGATGGTTGAAATTGCTGCGGGTGATACGATGGTCTTTCTTTGTAGACTCCTCACCCATCTTTATAGTTACCTCTCAAAGATGAATGAAATGATATATACATGGTATTCTACATGTGCAATTTGGTACATGAAAACTCGGTAAAAGTTTGCGAGGTTCTAATTTTCAATAAAGCTATACGCACTGCATTTCGGAACGGAGGGAGCATATGGCAGTTGCTAACACTCACGTGGAAGATTTGTGTGTAGGAGGAGTGTCTGTTCTGTTAAATGAAATGGCAAAATTGACACTGTCGGATGCCGATCTAACGGTTCTTACGGCATTCGTCAGGAAAAGGCTTGTGGCGAACGTTTGTCGGATAATGATTTACGGACACATGCATTGCATTGATACGTGCCCCCCTCTCTCTCACGCACACGCACCCTCAAGAGTCACAACTCTCTCCAGTCCTCTCACAGACTCGCACGTGGCACCCATCGTCTATCTGCAGGTAGACGTCACGCACATATGTGCTCTTCACACCCTACCCTCAGAACTTATAAAAAACAAAAGACGGCGCGCACATTTTATTTTAGCTCACAAGTCACACACTTATATTATTACTCTTGCAGCGAACGTTCTTTGGACATAGTATATATTATACTCTCACGAAGAGAAGCGGTGCACGCACGCACTAGTTCTCTCACACCCACTCACGGGTACACGTAGGAGCGCATTTTTTGAAGCCGGTACAACAAAATCACTCCACTATATATAAAAGCAGGAGCCTTAGCGCTTGCTTTACTAGGGTTCTTCTCGTTCACTCTCTCATGCTCTCCAGATCTAAGCAACACATAGGTGGCCACACTCTCTCTCTCAGCTCACGGCTGGTCACAAATCCGGTCGGACAACCTCGACCAGGGTAGGGGGTGTAGGTGCATCGTTCACGCTGTCGTCAGCGGCGAGGGAGGAGACCAATGGCTGCCCGCGCGTCCCGATCGGCGGCCGTGCCGTTCTCTCCGAGAGAGCGCCGGCTCGGGAGGGCCTCTGACCCCTTCTTCCTCCCTGCGGTATTGTGGCCAAGATGTGGCCTCCCGACGCCGTCTTTGCCACATGCCGACGACCCTCAGGTATATATTCCTTCGAAACCTGCCTTGCTCTACTGCCCCAACTCTTCCCCCTTCATGTGGATCCTTTTCTACTTCCGTCCGCTGTTCCAAAGCCACCTAGACTTCTACTATTATTAGAAGTAAAGCTAGTTCATACAGTCAACTCAAAGCATTGGTTCAAACAGGGAATAAAGTGGGAAAGCTGTAGCATGAATCTAAGACTTGGTTCTAAGAGGAAACGGGGGAAAGTAGTAATATCTGTCACTGTTTAAATAACCGTATTTCGTATTTGCGCAAACGGGGATGTCTGTCTCCATATCGTTTCGGGATGTATGTCTCCGTATCGTTTCTATCCGCGCAATCAAAAGCACACACCTCTGTTTTAGTACAACTTCGCAAAATGAGATGGATATCGCTCGTTGCCGTCGTCTAGCCTCCAGTCTTCAAGGTATTCCTACATTGGTAGTAACTAAGGTAGAATGACCAACGCAATCTAAAAGAAGCTGATTCGTACGTTTTACTTCCTGATTGCAGTGCAGGGATGAGCAAAAACAACTGCATCCTAGCCCAGAATGCACTTTCTGCCAGTTCTTCCACGGACCGAGGACTAGCTGGCACGGCTGCACGACGGTTTTTTGGACAGGTGCGCGGACAAGAGGCATTGTGGTCTGCTTATTTCTGCAAATAATGGTGCTTAAATTTAGTGGAATGCACAAGCATTTCAACTAGTTAGTACACTGCATGGTTCAGTTCAGCATTCCAGCTGAGACCACAATTATAATTGGTTATTCTGGAATGAGAGAACCTAACCCTAGATGGGGCCAACAAGAAAAAACCAGAGTGAACTCCAGGAAATTTAAGCCTGCCGGGAGGCCCTTTGCTCAGAGAAGCCTTGCTTGTTTTTTCCTGATTTGTAAACCTTCTCACAACTTTGTCTTTTGCTGTGAACTAGTATATGTTTGTTATGTTCTATGAATCATTGAGATGTATAAAACTGCTTAACTTGTGCTTTTCAAGATTTTTATGAAGACAAGTTTAATGTGAGTGTTCCACATGAGCGCTGGACTAGCGTTGAACGTTTGGAATTTATTACATTGTGGCCTCAATTAACTGCATGAACCACTGTAACAAGATACATAGTTGCTTATATGTCAGATAGCAGATTGTTGATTGTTAGCTGGTCGATAGCCTAGTGTTGAAGCGAGCTGAGCCAATGTGTCGTGTTTTGCACAACTGCTTACAAGTGGGGTAGCACCAACAGTGTTCACAAGTACTACTTATGTATACGTCGATGCACGGTTCTCGAACGAGTGCTCTATTTCATCAAAACACACACTACTCGTATGATAAACCGTGACAACTTATGTCTTACCATGCCATATTCATGAAAAAACTAATGAGGACGCATCTGTTTCGGCAACAATTATGATGGTTCTCACATGATTCATGGGCACACAAAAGTAGCAGCAGTTCCCATAGACGGATTCAAACAAAGTACTAGCCCCAGAGGGGTCGATAACAGGCAAGGTTCGTATAATTAGACACAATCCAAACTACTATTAAACACTAGCTGGGGCAACTATTTCATGCCTCGATCTAATTTGGGCTGGACACAAGACGGACCTTGCCATGAACATCATCGAGGACGTCCCGTAGCAGCTCAATCCTGTGAACCTTCATGAAGACAACCTTGTGGCCTTGCCACTGATAACTTGTTTGTGGAGGCATGCCACGTCATCTTCTTGTGTAAGCTTGACAAGAATAGTATACCTCACAAACGAAGGAGTAGCTTTGAACTTCTTGTGCTTCAGTACACCCTGGACAACACGCCTGACAACAATGAGGCTGGAATACACCTCTTCATTGGTATAACCGCAAATGGCTTCCAGGATCCAACAGCCTAAGATCTCTGTTTTCCCATTGCGTATATTCAGGTCGTCCGCCTCATAGCGAGTGACATGCACAACCACACAATCCTTGTCTGCATCAGGGCTCTAATTGAAACAGAAACAAATTCTGAATTACTTTTCAGTATAAGAAACACAAGTTATTTAAACCACTATGTATAGCATGGCATCGAAGCTAATAAAATTTTGCATTATTAATCACCACATACTTCCTTTTCTAAAAAAAATCACCACATACTTAGATGAAGAACCGCAATCGAGATCGGCAAAGAAGGAAATCACCTTGGGCAGCTCAGCGGGGGGGGGGGGGTACATCCTCGAAGTGGGAAAACTGCTCCTGCAGTGCCACGGGGTTGTAACCTCAAACGGGGCGTTGACCATCTCAGTAGTGGCCATGAGCATATCTGGGGTCGGCTCGGTGGTTGCCTCCATCTTCTTGGAGCTCTCTGTCTCGTGGGGATCAGCCTCCCGCGTCTGCTCCAATATCGGCAGATCTTTGCCTGGTTCTCCTTGGTCCATCATGAAACTGACGAATACTAGGAGACCACTGAAAGGAAAACACAATCGCAATGACAATGAAGCAAAAAAGAGAGTGAGGATCGGTTACTGCTTTGCAAAAGTTCTTTTTTTTTCTCTGAACAAAAATGTACCAACATCATGGATCCGCTTACCTTCCCTTCGTTGGGAGAGAAGAACAGTGGCAGATGCGAGTGTTGCCTTTCTTGAAGACGGTGAGGGAGAAGGGGATTCAGCGAAGAGTGAAATGATGCTTGCTTCGTCCGTCAAACTTAGACTGCGGGGAGGTGGGGTTTTGTGATACGACGACTTGTTACTGCCGCGCTACGACCGGGTTGACTCTCCACCTGCATACTGCCTTCTAGTTTGGTGGATGGCATTTGGGCCCGCGCGCTGCATGGCCCGCATGTCGGTGAACAAAAGTAGAACGGCATTCAGTAGAGGGAGACGTTTCGATGATCTAGGAGGAGCCAGAAGCGGTAGAGTGTCTCCACTATACTAGTAGTAATTGTTTTTTTGGGTAGCTGTAGAGTGTCTCCACTGTACTAGTAGTAATTGTTTCTCTGGGCCCAAAACAAAACATATAATCCACACTAGTAAATAGTAAAATCAATTCAAAAGGCGCTACCCACACCCAGCACACCGCCCCGCCCCCCAAAACCCCGTGTGCTCTTCTTCCTCCTCGCTCCCACCCACCTCATGTCAGCTCGCTCCACTCGTACCCCCGAATTCCTCACCTCACTCCTACAGAAAACCCCAGCTCCCCTTCTTCCTCACTCCTACAGAAAACCCCTAGCTCCCCTTCTTCTTTGCTCGCACTACAACTAGGCTCGTCATTCGTTACTCTGCTCAAATCCATGAGCGCGACGTGACGCCCTCGAGGAAAATGGAGTTGGATGACCCCAGCGCCAAGAAGATGAGGCTCCCGCCAGCGGCGACGCCTGTTGTAGATCCCGCACCCGGCAACTCGGGGAGAAGCGGCGACCCCGCCCCCACCGGATCCCAGGAACCCGTAGAATCTCGGGTGGACCGTATCAGCGATCTCCCGGACGCCGTCCTTGGGGAGATCATCTCGCTTCTCCCCACCAAGGATTGCTGCCACACCCAAGTCCTCACAATTTGGTGGCGCCCTCTATGGCACGTCGTGCCCCTTAATCTCGACTGTCGTCAGCTATCTCTCTTCAATGATTTTGAAATACCCAGAGCCATCATCTCCTCCCACCAGGGCTCCGTTCAAAGCCTCTACATCCCGTCATGCTACCTGAGCAAGCATACCATGCCCTGCACGGTGGACGCCTGGCTGAAATCCCCTGAATTCACAGAACTACAACTGCTTGAGTTCTACTATTCCCCTGGAAATCACATACCACATACCGAACGCCATGAACTTGTGCCCTCAACACCGATGTCCATCTCGCGGTTTTCCTCCTGTCTCCACACCGCCACCTTTACGCTGTGCTACCTACCAGACAATCTGGTACTAAACCTTCGACTCCCATTTCTCAAAAAACTTTCACTTGTGCGGGTTCGTATATCGGATGCCTCATTGCACAGCATCATCCACTCCAGTTGCCCTGCGCTGGAGTGCTTGGTGCTTGTTTTCACAGTTAGAATCGGTTGTCTCCAAATAAAGTCGCCTAACCTTGTAAGAATTGGAATTTCTTTTGATGGAAGGCAGCTCATCATCCAAGATGCCCCTTCACTTCAAAGCTTGATCCTTGATTCTAGTTATTCACCGTTGCAAATAACCGTCCTCTCTGCGCCTAAACTGGAGACCTTGGGAGTAATACATGATCTCTGTGCTTATTTCAATATGGTGTTTGGCTCCACAGTTCTTCAGGTACTTTATATTATCATCTACACTTGTAACCATAAGCTGCATTTTAAATTTCTGCGCATAATTTATATATCATCTTGGAGTACACATTTTGTACTAATATTATGTTCTATGCTCAATGAAGAGTTTCTCCATGGATGGCCTATCAATGGTGCTGGATTTTGTCAAGATCTTATATATCCAAATGAATAGTTTTGATCTGAACAAGATTATTGGCTTGCTGCAATGCTTTCCATGTCTGGAGAAGTTGTATATAAAGGTGATAATTTCACGCACATTGGAAGCCCGCATATAGTGTACTAGAATTAACCGTTCAGCTGTTGCTCTTTCGACACTCTTCTTTTAGACCTTAACTGTTTTCAATCTTCATGTCTATTTAGGAAACAAGACGGGGTAAGAAAGTTATAACGAATCGGTGGATTCGTAAGCATCGGGATTTTCTCACTTCTCATGAGATTCGATTGAAGACAATAACGCTAGAACGATATGTAGCCAACCGTGCAAACACAAGATTTGTCACATTCTTCCTGCTGAATGCGAGGTTACTATTGTCCATCAGGCTTAACTTTATCAGCAGCATGGTTTTGACGGATGGGTATGTCAAAGAGCAAAAAAAGGAGTTTTAGGTGGGCAAAAGAGCTTCTGAATGTGCCGGGCTTCTATTTACAACATATTGTGGTCATAATCCAGTAAATTTTACGACCGAGGATGTTCATTCTATGGACCTGGCCGATCCATTTGACTGTGACTACCGAAAACAGTGCTGGAGTTAGATGTTGTTGCCCTTTTCAATCTAGTTTTTTTTGTAAACCTGATGAACAATCAACCCTCATGCTTTTGTACAGTTTGTAAGCTGGAGTTAGATGTTCCTTCTCTTTTCAACTCGGCTGTGACTGTCATATTTTCTTTGAAACAAGGCAAATGGCTTGCCATTCGTTTAATTTAGAGTGAAATATTGTAACAAATCACAACCAAGGAAAATAACATCACTCACGCCGGTTGCTTGAGCTCACTGTGCATTATAGAAGCCAAGTGATTAGCCCTCACCTGCACCCACAAACTTATTTCGAACTAGCACATCAAATGGGCTGTAAATTTTCATAGAAAAGGCTGCATGACCGTGACAGATTTGGATTCTGACATTTGGGACCCGCGAGGAAATAGCCTATCCAAGGTGGTGTCGACTTACTAACCAGTCAACAAACGATTCTGCCTACCAGCCGTTGGATTGACATCCAACATCTGTCGTGTATCTTCTATCTCTTGTCTTCTTCTTCCTCCAGCTGCCCAAACCAAACCACCCCGTCGGCTCCGCCTGCTCCCGCCTCCCATGGCTGGTTGCTCCTCCACCGCCCTACCGTACGTACCCTCCAACGTTGGCCAGTCCCCCCCTCTATTCCCCCACACGTCCTGTTATTCTCCGGCGATGTCAGCCCCAACACGCACCCGTGCCCGAACCAGTCAACCATCATACTCCCCTCCGCCAGCGACTGGACCGGCGCATCTTCAACGGCTCCTGTTCGTTCCGTCCGAGGCCTCGCCGTCGTCCTCCGCCTTGCGGCCTTGGTTCGCTCGCCGTGCGCAGTGCGCCGCCCTCTTCCGTTGTCAACGTCGTCAACAACCGAGAGGAACAAGGAGATGACTGTACGTGGAGAGGATGACAGTAGGGACCCACCAGTGTCATGGCAGTACGCAAGCAAGTGCCTCTATAGTACAAGCCCAAAAATATGGTTCCTCCTAGTCCTAATGGTTGGACATCTGGGGCTCACGCCATTGTCAACGTAGTCAATAAACGAGAGAATTACACTATGAGCGGCTGACACCAGGGATCCAACAAGTCGCGCAGTTTTTTTTGAGGAACAAGCAGTTGTTATTTATACTAGTTTTAGCGACAGACCAGGGTAACAACGGGGCTGTGCGGGGGCTGTGGCCCGTCTAGCCAGGGTTTTATTTATGTTTACCACTTCATGAGCCCAGTTGTGTTTTTTTCTTGCTGAAAATGGCTAGCCCAGTTCTATTTTTTTAAGAAATACCCAAACAAGGCCTACTTGCTTTATCGGCCCTGCTGGGCTGCAAATCTTTCAAGATGATGAGAGTTTCATTCGGTTTGCCCAGAAATGGCCTGTACATTTGTAAAACACATCAAACCGGGAATTAGTTTCATTTTTTTCATTACAAGATCTTAAATTCCATTGATTTTTATGCGTGGACAATTGTTTGGATTTTATATTTATATAAATTATTTTTCAAAATAGTTTGAATGTGAATCGATATTTCTGGATTAAAATAGTTGACCGCACCGAAATATGCAAAATTATGTATAGTTTTTAACCGTGGCCACAATATCGGGTGTAATGCTAACAAAAAGAAGATGGGCTCCAAAAAAAATCTTAAGAATTAACAAATGGGTTGTACATTATTAGAAATAATGGCAGATGGGCTGTATGGTGTTTTTCACAGATTTGAGGCTGACTTGTGCGCCTACTACAGGTTGACGCGTATGCTTTCATAAAAAAAAGGTTGATGCACACGCAACGCCCTGTCAACTTAGTTAACACACGAGAGCAGTGACTGTTGGATGTCCATCCAACGGCGATCGTGCTTCTTCAATCTCTGTTCTTCATGCTCCAGCCGCTCAAACAAGCGCCGGAGGGACTGCCTGCTCCCTCCTCCCGCGGTCGGCTATGCTGCCACGCAGGCCTCACGGCCCCACCGTACTCCCATCGCTGGCCTAGCCATCCCTCTACTCACCCACACATGCTGTTATTCTCCGGCGACGGCAGACGGACCAGTAAACCCTCGTACTCCTCCGCGTGGAAAACAACTGCCGAGTATTCCCTGGCTCCGTGTCGTTCCCTTCCTAGGCCTCGCCGTCATCCACCTCCCTGGTGCTCTCGGCGCGGCCTGGTCAACGTGGTCAATGAACGATATCCATCGGAAGTGGACTGTACGTGGAGAGGCTGACAGCTGGGTCCACGGCCGCACGCAAGGAAATGCCTCCTTATTACGCGCAAAATAATGATTCCTCCACCTGACAGCTAGGACCCACAGGAAGGGCCTCTGTATTTCGCAAAAAAAATGTTCCCCCCGCTGACAGGTCAGACCCACCAGCTATATCTTCGCACGCAAGGAAGTGCCTCCTTATTACGCCCAAAAAAATGAATACCCCCTGCTAGCTGGGACCCACCATATTGTTGGGCTGACTTGTGGGCCTACTAAGTTGACGGGGACGGAGGGCTTTGTCAACTTAGTCAATACTCCAGTGACCGTATGATGTCCATCCAAACGCCATAGTGCTTTTTCAACCTCTGGTCTTCTTGGTCCAGCCGCTCAAAGCAGCGCCGGTCGTGCCGTCCGCTCCTGCCTCCCGTGGCCGGCTGTAGTACCGCCTGCTCCTGCCTCCCGTGGCCCAGCTCCGTGTCGTCCCCTTCCTAGGCCTCGCCGTCGTCCACCGCCGTGGTGCTCTCGGCGCGGCGTGGTCAATGTGGTCAACGACCGACTTCCATCGGAAGAGTACTGACAGCTGGGTCCACGGCAGCCACAATGAAGTGCCTCCTTCTTACGCAGAAAATAATTATTCCTCCACCTGACAACGGGGACTCACCGGACGGGCCACCAGTATTTTGCGAAAAAAATCATTTCCTCCTGACTGCTGGGACCCACCAGATGGGCCACCATATTTCGTGAAAAAATGTTCCCCCCGCTATCAGCTCTGACCCACCGAAAGTGCCTCCTTATTATGCACAAAAAAATGAATACTCCCCCGGCTAGCTAGGACCCACCTTGGTGGGAGGCTGTCTTGTGGGCCTACTAAGTTGACGGGGATGAAGGGCTTTCTCAACTTAGTCAATATGAACGATTTTAGCTCCAGTGACCGTACGATGTCCATCCAACGGCCGTAGTGCTTCTTCAACCTCTGGTCTTCTTGCTCCAGCCGCCCAAAGCAGCGCCGGTCGTGCCGCATGCTCCTACCTCCCGTGGCCGGCTGTGCTGCCGCGGAGGCCTCACCGCCCCCTACTATTCCCACCGCTGGCCAGGCCCTGCGGCGATGGCAGCCTCACACCGCAGTCGAACCAGTAAACTCTCATACTCCTCTCCACGCGGGCTTCCACTGCCGCGTCTTCCCCGGCTCCGCGTCATCCCCTTCCAAGGCCTCGTCGTCGTCCACCGCTGTGGTGCTCTCCGCGCGGCGTGGTCAACGTGGTCAAGGAACGACTTCCATCGGAAGAGTACTGTACGTGGAGGGGCTGACAGCTGGGTCCACGGCCATAGCCCAGTTTTTTTGTGATTTGCCAAGTAAGTCGCTTTGTCAGGCCTGTTGGACTGCAAATCTTTCAAGACGAGGAGAGCTTTCATTTGGCTGGCCGAGAAAATGGCCCATCAGTAATGAGAAATGGGTTGTACATTTTTAAAACACATCAAACCGGCAATTAGTTTCAAATATCTTTTTTTTTCATTTCGAGATTTTAAATTACATTAATTTTTATGCGTGGAGAATTTTTTGGATTTTATATTGATATACATTTATTTTTAAATTCAGTTTGAATGTGAGTCGAAATTTCGGGATTAAAAACAGTTTGGACCTCACTGAAATATGCAAAATTTCGTATAATTTTTTAACCGTGGCCACAGTATGGGTTGTAATGCTAACAAAAAGAATATGGGTTCCAAAAAAAAACCTTAAGAATTAGCAAATGAGCTGTAAATTATTAGAAATAATGGCAGATGGGTTGTATGCTGTTTTCCACAGATTTGAGGCTTTCCTAAAAAAAAGGTTGACGCACAAGCAGTGACTGTTGGATTGCCATCAACGGCCGTCGTGCTTCTTCAATCTCTGCTCTTCCTGCTCCAGCCGCTCAAACAAGCGCCGGCGAGACTGCCTGCTCCCTCCTCCCCGTGGCTGGATCTGCTGCCTCGCAGGCCTCACCGCCCCACCGTACTCCCATCACTGGCCTAGCCATCCCTCTACTCACCCACACCTGCTGTTATTCTCCGGCGACGACAGATGAACCAGTAAACCCTCATACAGTCGTACTCCCCTCCGCGTGGGAAACAACTGCCGAGTCTTCCCTGCCTTCGTGTCATTCCTTTCCTAGGCCTCGCCGTTGTCCACCGCCCTGGTGCTCTCGGCGCAGCCTGATCAACGTGGTCAACGACCGACATGCATGTGAAGTGGACTGTACGTGGAGAGGCCGACAGCTGGGTCCACCGCCGCACGCAAGGAAATGCCTCCTTATTACGTGCAAAATAATGATTCCTCCACCTGACATCAGGGACCCACCGAAAGGGCCTCTGTATTTCGCGAAAAAAACATTACCGCCGCTGACAGCTCGGACCCACCAGCTATATCTTCGCACGCAAGGAAGTGCCTCCTTATTACGCACAAAAAAATGAATACTCCGCCTGTTAGCTGGGACCCAGTATAGTGGCAGGCTGACTTGTGAGCCTACTAACTTGACGGGGACGGAGGGCTTTGTCAACTTAGTCAATAATATGCACGATTCTAGCTCCAGTGACCGTACGATGTTCATCCAACGGTCATAGTGCTTCTTCAACCTCTGGTCTTCTTGCTCCAGCCGCTCAAACCAGCGCCGGTCGTGCCTCGTGCTCCTGCCTCCCGTGGCCGGGTGCGATGCGGCGGAGGCCTCACCGCCCCCTACTACTCCCACCGCTGGCCAGGCCATCCCTCTACTCACCCACACCCATGTTATTCTGCGGCGACGACAACCTCACCCTCGTACTCCTCTTCACGTGGGCATCCACTGCTGCGTCTTCCCCGGCTCCGCGTCGTCCCCTTCCTAGGCCTCGCCGTCGTCCACCGCCGTGGTGCTCTTGGCGCGGCATGGTCAATGTGGTCAACGACTGACTTCTGTTGGAAGAGTACTGTGCATGGAGAGGCTGACAGCTGGGTCCACGGCGGCCGCAAGGAAGTGCCTCCTTATTACGTGCAAAATAATTATTCCTCCACCTGACAGCAGGGACCCACCGGACGGGCCACCAGTATTTTGCAAAAAAACGTTTTCCCCCTGACTGCTGGGACCCACCAGCTACATCTTCGCACTCAAGGAAGTGCGTCCAGGCAAAAAAAAACCAAAACGATTCGCCCCCCTAACTGCTAGGACCCACCAGCTACATCTTCGCAGGCAAGGAAGTGCGTGACAGTCGGGACCCACCTGGTCGAAGCGTACGTAGCGTTGTCATTCTCGTCGCGAAAGTGTACATACATACTTGTCGATGTAGAGGCACGCACGTGTTGTAGTAGAGGCGCGCACGTGTCGATGTAGAGGCGCACACGTAGCATGTACACGTACGTACAACGGTGTGGGTGCAAGAAAGAGAATACGACCACGTACGTACATACGGGCAGGGTCTCGAACGCCTACTCGCGCATACGTACATGGCTGGGTCAGAACGGAGAAACAGCGTCGTCATCGTGTTCATGGGGAGGCAACAGAATGCGTCGTGTTCATGGGGAGGCAACGGAATGCTTCGTCTTCATCGGGAGGCAACGGAACGCGTGGGAGCCAACCGGCTTGGACGGAACAGGCGATGGAAACGAGGCCTGGCGTACCGCAGAACGGAGGAAACGGACCTCCTACGTTCGGAACGGGGTCCTGTTGATCGGGAGGGGTGTGGCGTACCGCAAAACGGAGGAAACGGACCTCCTACGGTCGAAACGGGGGTCTTGTTGATCGGGAGGGGTGTGGCGTACTGCAAAACGGAGGAAATAGACCTCCTACGGTCAAAACGGGGGTCCTGTTGATGGGGAGGGGTGTGGCGTACCGCAAAACGAACGAAACGGACCTCCTACGGTCGAAACGTGGGTCCTGTTCATCGGGAAGGGTGTGGCGTACCGCAAAACGGGACTCCACGGGATACTGTTCATCTCCACCGTCGACCTCCTCCAGCCTCCACGGGCTACCGTCGACTCCTCCAGCCTCCACGGGCTCCTGTTCATCCAGCCTCCACCGCGCGCTACTCCACCGGCTACTGTTCAACCACCCCTCCATCGTCTACTGTTCATCCAGCCCTCCACCGTCTACTGTTCATCCAACCCTCCATACCACGGGGTCCTGTTCAACCACCCCTCCACGGCCACCCCTCCACCGTCTACTGTTCATCCAGCCCTCCACACCACAGGGTCCTGTTCATCCGGAGGCAACGCCACCGCTCACTGTTCATCCAAACCCCCCCGCAACGCTCACTGTTCATCCAATCGATCGGCTTCAGTTAGCAGCAGTAGCGAAGGAATCGCTCCATCGGGTTCAGTTAACGGCCATCAATCGATCGCTCGGGTTCAGTAACGCGTAGCCTACAGTGCAATTGCTCGGGTTCAGTTAGAGCCCAACGCCTCGCTCGGGTTCAGTTAGAGCCAACACCTCGCACACACGCGCGTACGTGTACGAGAGAAACGCGCATCGCTCGGCCCCCGACCTCCCACCGTAACCGGCAACTCCTCGAAATTTTCCTCCCCCTCGCTTCTACCACGATTTTTTCCGTCATGGACGGCCCAAAGAATGTCATGCAGCGGCCCGCCCAGGACGAAAAACCCATTTTCTGTCATTATTTTTTGTCATAGAAGTAGGAGCCCACCACATCTATGATGATACCGGGTTTTGTCACAATTATCGTCATAGAAGTGTCATATGTATGACAGAAAAAAAATCGTTCGGCCCAAAATGTCACGGATGTGTCTTTTTTTTGTAGTGAGTTAAAGCGGTGGACAATATATCTTACAAACATGACCCAAAAGAAAGTGGAAATGACACCCAGATAGAAAACTAAAACGTTATCTGGTCCAAACTGCTCCCCGATCGATCCAATTTTCTCCAGCACCATGAGAAGAAGCACTTGGTCCGACGCGCCTATGTACTGTGCGCAACTCATACTCTGCTTCGAAGCAGCACCACCTTCCTTACTCGTCGAAGGAGCTCGTCCAACCGTCAAGTGTGTTGTAGTTCCTTCAGAACCATAATCAATTGTGCTTAGGATCCACATAAAGGCATCAACTGCTAGCAGATCCACGCCTAAGGCCTTTCTCCAGATTAGGGGACAACACTGTTGTCGTTGGAAGCTCGGATCCGACGAGGCATAACACCAGGGAGCAAAGCCGAGGCATACCTTCCCACCTAACATTCCTCCATCTCAGTATTGGCGGAAAAGCAAGAAAAATACCATATAAGCGGCTCCATACGATGCAACCTTGTTCTTGTTCAAGCAGGATTCACCAGATCCATCACCCCCGCTTTGCCTCCACCATAGATAATGAGCAGATGGCGACATCGACAACCAGCGCGTGTTGCACGCAACAATAGACTGCAAACGACCAAAATAACGCCAACAATCCTAAGGTAAACTTAGGCCAAAGCCTACTTCGTAAAACTTTGTACATGGGCGACCCGACCTCCTCCCTCCGTCTTCCGGCGACGTGGCCCCTAAGGGCTAATTTGGTTGTTAGAACAGTAAACCCTAGACAGGAAACCCCGACAGGGAGATTTCCCTGCTCAATTGTGATCCCCGGACCACCACGGATAAATTCTCCATTGTTGTTTGGACACTAGAAGGAGAGGAAGGGAGGGAGGGGATAGGTGGGGGAGAAGGAGGGAGCTTACCTTTGTCGGGGTCACCTTCGGACGTGAGAGCGAGCAAGCGAGGGATTTCGTACCCGACCTATCAAGACATGGAACTCTCTCCCAGGGAAACGACCGTGGAAAAGGTCGGGCTCCCACCCGCGCATTGGTGTCCAAATGGCAAGGTGAATTTTCTGGGCTACACCGGCCCGTGGTTTCCTGGGCCAGGGAATGGACGACGTTCCCCCCGGGATGCGGGGCTACCAAATGAGCCCTAAAGGAGGAGGGATGGAGGAGCATGGGAGAGGACAAAGACTCACAAAGAAGGGAGGGGAGGAGAGAAAAGAGAAAAAAAAAGTTGGGCAAGGGAGGGATAGAAATGAGAGCCATCCGCCGTCGTGTTAGTGTTCTAGGTCCATTTCACTTTCGAAAAGAATGAACTACTGCTCATGACATAATTTTCCATTGTTTATAGTATATGCCAAATCTCAACCGAAAATTTGTTTGTCAATGTACTCAAGTTTTTCAGAAATTGTGGTGACTTTTAGTAAGTAGTTGGATGATGCAAATCCAAGCGTGGGAAAGAATTTCACCGCGGCGCGCGAGCTCGTGACAGCACCGATTGGGAAGAACTGAACAAAGAAGGATGCGAGTTGTATAATCAGCACATGGCAGCGATACCGTATTTCGAGGCATGGGAACAAGCTGGATGGGGATTAGTATTATTTTATTTGTTTTCTCGGAGAATTAGGAGGGTCAAACCAAGCTCTGTGCAACCCAGGTTTGCACGTCAAAAAGGACCCCTCTCCTCCTTTTTACGTAGTAGATTATAGAAAAACAAAACAAGAAAAGCAGCAGCTGGTCAGAGGTCGAATTATTTTGCGCGTAACGTGCGCTCCATGCCGCGGCCCTGCTGCAGCACGCGTAGCAATCTGTAACTTGGCTTAATCGACTTACTAATCGCGTCACAGGAATAAGAAAAAATGGACTCTAATCTCACGCGTTCATGTAGACTTGGCATTTCCCTAGGTTTGACGAGCATGACATAGTACCAAACTATAATACGGGCGGCTACGGCCGGGGCCGGATCGCTCGTAATCTTTTGGGAAGACTGCTGGTTAATTTTTCGGAAATGCCGGAAACGGTTCAGTAATTAACGCGTCCGTTAATTATTAATTCATTAATTTTTCCCGAGCAGCAAAAATAAAATATAGACAACATGCATAGCTCTGTCCTCGGCTCGGCTCATTCCCGCAGCCCGCGGCACGGCGCGGTGAGCAAGGAGGAGGAGCGCGTGTGGGTCTCTTCTTCTCAGGCTCATACAAGTGGTAGAAGAGCTAACCTTATAAAGAGGTGCAAGTCTCTCTCAACTTTCGGGTGGGACTAAACTTTAGTCTCACTCACACCACTCACATGTGTGCATGAATGAGCCAAGAGAATTTCAGAAGCAAATTCCAACAACCCCCCATAAAGTCTCATTGGCACATCTCATTATTTAGTTCCAAAACATTGTTTATATACCGGTGCTTAGTGAAGACTGTAAAGTTGAACTTCCATTTAGAGGTTTATGCTAGACTAGATCACAACTTGAGTAATGGACTATGCCTTGAACTACAAGTTTTCTGCGATACTAGTTTCACACAAATTCTTGACCGATACTAGGCCGCCGCAAGGCTTCCCCACAGGTGGAGCGTATACGTCATACTCTAGGGCCTTTCATGAATTTACTACAGAACACCCAATTCTCACAGACTGCGACGTTAACAGTCAAATTCATATTGGTGCGTTCCTCAGGAGATGCTCTGCAGGACAACATCTCTGCTTACTCAAATAAGCCACTTGGAACACATTAAGATAACTATCAACCTGCTATGCAGATCAGGAGAGTATTGCATCTTCACGGAGTGGGATAATTGAAATAGGGATACTCTTCTCTTAGCTGACCAACAGCTTGTCTCCCACTTCTACTTCACGGGATCTCCGATCACATAGAGTGGGTTACCACTATGGATAACTCATGCGGTGGGTCTCAAATCCATCTCCATCGATGCATTATCTATCACATTATGTGAAACCCTTTGTGAAGGGATCTGCCAAGTTTTTCGACGTTTGGATATAATCCAACGTAATATCTCCGGAGTTCCTCAATTTTCTGGCAGATTTTAGTCTCCTCTTCACATGCCTTGAGGACTTCATATTATCCTTAGAAATGTTTATCTTAACGATCACAGTTTGATTATCACAGTTCATCAGGATAGGGGGATTGGTTTTTCAACCATAGGTAAGTCCATCAATAGCTCATGAAGTCACTCTGCTTCAACAGTGGCAGTGTCTAATGTTGCGAGTTATGCTTCCATAGTTGACCTCATTAAGATGGTCTGCTTGCAAGACTTCCAGGAAACAGCGGCACCACCAAGTGTAAAAACATAACCACTTGTGGCCTTAATCTCATCAGCATCAGATATCCAGTTTGAGTCACTATAACCCTCCAGTAGCCTTGGATACCCGGTGTAGTGAATCCCACATCTCGTAGTGCCTTTCAAGTAGCGCATAACTCTCTCAAGTGCACGCCAATGATCATCTCCCAGTTTTGACACAAACCGACTCAGCTTGCTCACAGCAAAAGAGATGCCAGGCCTCGTGGCACCCACCAAATACATAAGCAATCCAATAACCTAAGAATACCTCAGTTGATCACTAGCAATCATTTAATTCTTCGAAGCAACACACTAGCATCATATGGAGTTGGAGAAGGCGTGGAGTCGCTATACCCAAAATGACTCAAGATCTTTTCCACATAGTGAGACTAAAGTAGTGTGATCCCACCATTCTCACCTCTCAACAGCTTGATGTTTAAGATGACATCAGCTACTCCTAGATCATGCATCTCAAAACAACGAGATAAGAAATCCTTAACCTCCTTGATTAGATCAAGTTTGGTTCCAAAGATCAGTATGTCATCGACATACAGACAAAGAATAACTCATTCGCCCCCACCATGGCGATAGTACACACACTTGTCACCATCATTTACTACAAACCCGACAGTAGTTAATGTTCTTCCGAACTTCTCATGCCACTCCTTAGGAGCTTGGGCCATATAAATACTTTAATAACTTGCACACCTTTCCTTCCTGACCAGGTACTACAAAACCATCTGGGTGATCCATGTAAATTTCCTCCTTCAGCTCTCCATTGAGGAAAGCCGTCTTAACGTCAATTTGATGAACGAGAAGACCATGTAAGGCAGCCAGTGATAGTAGCACCCGAATAGTGGTCAGTCTAGCCACGGGTGAGTAAGTATAAAAGAAGTCTTCACCTTCTTTTTGGGTATAACCCTTAGCCAGATGTCGTGCCTTGTACTTTCAATTGTACCATCAGGTCTAAGCTTCTTCTTGAACACCCACTTATGTCCTACAGGTTTGCACCCATAAGGACAATCAGTGATCTCCCAGATTCTGTTAGCTAAGATGGAATTCATCTCGCTACGAATAGCTTCCTTCCAGTAGTCAGCATCAGGAGATGCATAGGCTTCTGAAATAGTCATGGGTGTGTCATCCACGAGGTACACAATGAAATAATCACCGAAGGACTTTGCAGTCCTCTGTCTCTTACTCCTTACAGAAGTTTCATTGTCACCCTCAACAGGATTCTCAACGTGTTCCATCGCAATGGTGGGTTCAGGAATTACAGCGAATTCCTCACTAGATGGAGTAGGTATATCCTGATTTGATGAACTCGACATATCCTTCATAGGAAATATGTCCTGAAAGAAAATTGCATAATTAGACTCCATAATCGTACCAACATGCATGTCGGATACCTCTGATTTTATTATCAAAAGTCTATAGCCAATGCTCTGAAAAGCATAGCCCAAAAGAACACAATCCACAGTTTTTGGTCCAAGCTTGCGCTTCTTGGGAATTGGTATATTGACTTTTGCCAAGCAACCCCAAGTACGTAGGTAAGAGAGTTTCAACATTTTCCTTTCCCATTCCTCAAATGGAGTCATGGTCTTATGCTTTGTGGGAACTCGGTTTAGGACATACATGCAGTCATTAGCGCCTCCCCCCACCATTCCTTGGAAAGACCCGATGTGTCTAACATGGCGTTAACCAAATCAGTTAGAGTTCGGTTCTTTCTTTCGGCCACCCCATTCGACTGAGGTGAGTAGGGAGGCGTCCTCTCATGGATTATACCATGTTCCGCACAAAACAAATAAAATTCATTAGAAAAATACTCTCCACCGCGATCAGACCTTAGCCGTTTAATTTTCCGATCAAGTTGGTTCTCCGCTTCAGCTTTATAGTTTTTGAAGAAAGTTAAAGCCTCATCTTTACATTTCAGAAGATACACATAACAATATCTAGTGGAGTCATCAATCAATGTAATGAAGTATCTCTTTCCAGCTTTTGTCAACACGCCATTCATCTCACAAACATCAGAATGTATAAGCTCTAGTGGCGCCAAGTCTCTTGCCTCTACAGTCTTATGGGACTTGCGAGGTTGCTTAGCTTGCACACATACTTGGCACTTGGAGCCTTTGACAGTAGGGATATTCGGAATTAAATTCATATTGGCTAGCCGCGTCATGCAACCAAAGTTAATATAACAAAGTCATGAATTGTGACGCCCCAGATTCAATCGTACACTAATCATGCACGCAAACGTGTACGATCAAGATCAGGGACTCACGGGAAGATATCACAACACAACTCTAAAACATAAATAAGTCATACAAGCATCATAATACAAGCCAGGGGCCTCGAGGGCTCGAATACAAGTGCTCGATCATAGACGAGTCAACGGAAGCAACAATATCTGAGTACAGACATAAGTAAACAAGTTGCCATAAGATGGCTAGCACAAACTGGGATACAGATCGAAAGAGGCGCAGGCCTCCTGCCTGGGATCCTCCTAAACTACTCCTGGTCGTCGTCAGCGGCCTGCACGTAGTAGTAGGCACCTCCAAAGTGTTGGGGAACATAGTAATTTCAAAAAAATTCCTACGCACACGCAAGATCATGGTGATGCATAGCAACGAGAGGGGAGAGTGTGTCCACGTACCCTCGTAGACCGAAAGCGGAAGCGTTATGACAACGCAATTGATGTAGTCGTACGTCTTCACGATCCGACTGATCCAAGCACAGAATGTACGGCACCTCCGAGTTCAGCACATGTTCAGCTCGATGACGATCCCCGGACTCCGATCCAGCAGGGTGTCGGGGATGAGTTCCGTCAGCACGACGGCGTGGTGACGATGATGATGTTCTACTGACGCAGGGCTTCGCCTAAGCACCGCAACGATATGACCGAGGTGGAATATGGTGGAGGGGGGCACCGCTGACGGCTAAGGAACGATCACGAAGATCAACTTGTGTGTTCTAGGGTGCCCCCTGCCCCCGTATATAAAGGAGCAAGGGGGGAGGCCGGCCGGCCCTTGGGGCGCGCCAAGGAGGGGGGAGTCCTCCTCCTAGTAGGAGTAGGACTCCCCTTTCCTAGTCCAACTAGGAAGGGGGAAGGGGAAAGGAAAGAGTGGGAGAGGGAGAGGGAAAGAGGGGCCGCGCCCCCTCCCCTCGTCCAATTCGGACTCCCCATGGGAGGGGGCGCACCACCTCCTGGGCTGCTGCCCTCTCTCTCCCCTCAGGCCCACTAAGGCCCAATACTTCCCCGGGGGGTTCCGGTAACCCTTCCAGCACTCCAGTTTTCTCCGAAATCACCCGGAACACTTCCGGTGTCCGAATATAGTCGTCCAATATATCAATCTTTATGTCTCGACCATTTCGAGACTCCTCGTCATGTCTGTGATCATAGCTGGGACTCCGAACAACTTTCGGTACATCAAAACATATAGACTCATAATGAAACTGTCATCGTAACTTTAAGCGTGCGGACCCTACGGGTTCGAGAACTATGTAGACATGACCTAGAACTGTTTCCGGTCAATAACCAATAGCGGAACCTTGATGCTCATATTGGCTCCCACATATTCTACGAGGATCTTTATCAGTCAGACCGCATAACAACATACGTTGTTCCCTTTGTCATCGGTATGTTACTTGCCCGAGATTCGATTGTTGGTATCTCAATACCTAGTTCAATCTCGTTACCGACAAGTCTCTTTACTCGTTCCGTAATACATCATCTCACAACTAACTCATTAGTTATAATGCTTGCAAGGCTTAAGTGATGTGCATTACCGAGAGGGCCCAGAGATACCTCTCCGATAATTGGAGTGACAAATCCTAATCTCGAAATATGCCAACCCAACAAGTACCTTCGGAGACACCTGTAGAGCACCTTTATAATCACCCAGTTACGTTGTGACGTTTGGTAGCACACAAAGTGTTCCTCCGGTAAGCGGGAGTTGCATAATCTCATAGTCATAGGAACATATATAAGTCATGAAGAAAGCAATAGCAGAAAACTAAATGATCAAGTGCTAAGCTAACGGAATGGGTCAAGTCAATCACATCATTGTCCTAATGATGTGATCCCGTTAATCAAATGACAACACATGTCTATGGTCAGGAAACATAACCATCTTTGATCAACGAGCTAGTCAAGTAGAGGCATACTAGTGACACTCTTTTTGTCTATGTATTCACACGAGTATTATGTTTCCGGTTAATACAATTCTAGCATGAATAATAAACATTTATCATGATATAAGGAAATAAATAATAACTTTATTATTGCCTCTAGGGCATATTTCCTTCAGTCTCCCACTTGCACTAGAGTCAATAATCTAGATTACACAGTAATGATTCTAACACCCATGGAGTCTTGGTGTTGATCATGTTTTACTCGTGGAAGAGGCTTAGTCAACGGGTCTGCAACATTCAGATCCGTATGTATCTTGCAAATTTCTATGTCTCCCACCTGGACTAGATCCCGGATGGAATTGAAGTGTCTCTTGATGTGCTTGGTTCTCTTGTGAAATCTGGATTCCTTCACTAAGGCAATTGCTCCAGTATTTTCACAAAAGATTTTCATTGGACCCGGTGCACTAGGTATGGCACCTAGATCGGATATGAACTCCTTCATCCAGACTCCTTCATTTGCTGCTTCCGAAGCAGCTATGTACTCCGTTTCACACGTAGATCCCGCCACGACGCTTTGTTTAGAACTGCACCAACTGACAGCTCCACCGTTCAATGTAAACACGTATCCAGTTTGCGATTTAGAATCGTCCGGATCAGTGTCAAAGCTTGCATCAACGTAACCATTTACGATGAGCTCTTTGTCACCTCCATATACGAGAAACATATCCTTAGTCCTTTTCAGGTATTTTAGGATGTTCTTGACCGCTGTCCAGTGATCCACTCCTGGATTACTTTGGTACCTCCCTGCTAGACTTATAGCAAGGCACACATCAGGTCTGGTACACAGCATTGCATACATGATAAAGCCTATGGCTGAAGCATAGGGAACATCTTTCATCTTCTCTCTATCTTCTGCAGTGGTCGGGCTTTGAGTCTTACTCAACTTCACACCTTGTAACACGGGCAAGAACCCTTTCTTTGCTTGATCCATTTTAAACTTCTTCAAAACTTTGTCAAGGTATGTGCTTTGTGAAAGTCCAATTAAGCATCTTGATCTATCTCTATAGATCTTAATGCCCAATATGTAAGCAGCTTCACCGAGGTCTTTCATTGAAAAACTCTTATTCAAGTATCCTTTTATGCTATCCAGAAATTCTATATCATTTCCGATCAGCAATATGTCATCTACATATAGTATCAGAAATGCTACAGAGCTCCCACTCACTTTCTTGTAAATACAGGCTTCTCCAAAAGTCTGTATAAAACCAAATGCTTTGATCACACTATCAAAGCGTTTATTCCAACTCCGAGAGGCTTGCACCAGTCCATAGATGGATCGCAGGAGCTTGCACACTTTGTTAGCTCCCTTTGGATCGACAAAACCTTACGGTTGCATCATATAAAACTCTTCTTCCAGAAAACCATTCAGGAATGCAGTTTTGACATCCATCTGCCATATTTCATAATCATAAAATGCGGCACCTGCTCACATGATTCGGACAGACTTAAGCATCGCTACGGGTGAGAAGGTCTCATCGTAGTCAACCCCTTGAACTTGTCGAAAACCTTTCGCGACAAGTCAAGCTTTATAGACAGTAACATTACCGTCAGCGTCAGTCTTCTTCTTGAAGATCCATTTATTTTCAATTGCTTGCCGATCATTGGGCAAGTCAACCAAAGTCCACACTTTGTTCTCATACATGGATCCCATCTCAGATTTCATGGCCTCAAGCCATTTTCCGGAATCTGGGCTCACCATCGCTTCTTCATAGTTCGTAGGTTCATCATGGTCTAGTAACATGACTTCCAGAACAGGATTACCGTACCACTCTGGTGCAGATTTTATTCTGGTTGATCTACGAGGTTCAGTAACAACTTGATCTGAAGTTTCATGATCATCATAATTAACTTCCTCACTAATTGGTGTAGGTGTCATAGGAACAGATTTCTGTGATGAGCTACTTTCCAATAAGGGAGCAGGTACAGTTACCTCATCAAGTTCTACTTTCCTCCCACTCACTTCTTTCGAGAGAAACTCCTTCTCCAGAAAATTTCCGAACTTGGCTACAAACGTTTTGCCTTCGGATCTGTGATAGAAGGTGTACCCCACGGTCTCCTTTGGGTATCCTATGAAGACACATTTCTCCGATTTGGGTTCGAGCTTATCAGGTTGAAGCTTTTTCACATAAGCATCGCAGCCCCAAACTTTCAGAAATGACAACTTTGGTTTCTTGCCAAACCACAGTTCATAAGGCATCGTCTCAACGGATTTTGATGGTGCCCTATTTAACGTGAATGCGGCCGTCTCTAAAGCATAACCCTAAAATGACAGCGGTAAATCTGTAAGAGACATCATAGATTGCACCCTATCTAGTAAAGTACGATTACGACATTCGGACACACCATTACGCTATGGTGTTCCGGGTGGCCTTAGTTGCGAAACTATTCCGCATTGTTTCAAATGTAGACCAAACTCGTAACTCAAATATTCTCCTCCACGATCAGATCGTAGAAACTTTATTTTCTTGTTACGATGATTTGCAACTTCACTCTGAAATTCTTTGAACTTTTCAAATGTTTCAGACTTATGCTTCATTAAGTAGATATACCCATATCTGCTCAAATCATCTGTGAAGGTGAGAAAATAACGATATCCGCCACGAGCCTCAACATTCATCGGACCACATACATCTGTATGTATGATCTCCAATAAATCAGTTGCTCTCTCCATAGTACCGGAGAATGGTGTTTTAGTCATCTTGCCCATGAGGCACGGTTCGCAAGTGCCAAGTGATTCATAATCAAGTGGTTCCAAAAGTCCATCAGTATGGAGTTTCTTCATGCGCTTTACACCGATATGACCTAAACGGCAGTGCCACAAATAAGTTGCACTATCATTATCAACTCTTCATCTTTTGGCTTCAACATTATGAATATGTGTATCACTACTATCGAGATTCAATAAAAATAGACCACTCTTCAAGGGTGCATGACCATAAAAGATATTACTCATATAAATAGAACAACCATTATTCTATGATTTAAATGAATAACTGTCGCGCATCAAACAAGATCCATATATAATGTTCATGCTCAACGCTGGCACCAAATAACAATTATTTAGGTCTAAAACTAATCCCGAAGGTAGATGTAGAGGTAGCGTGCCGACTGCGATCACATCGACTTTGGAACCATTTCCCACGCGCATCGTCACCTCGTCCTTAGCTAATCTTCGCTTAATCCGTAGTCCCTGTTTCGAGTTGCAAATATTAGCAACAGAACCAGTATCAAATACCCAGGTGCTACTGCGAGCATTAGTAAGGTACATATCAATAACATGTATATGAAATATATAAGGATGGCAATTTTATCCATGGACATGGATACCCATGGATATCCGACCCGAATGGATAGGGTTTGGATATGCTTTTGTGTCCATGGGCGGTGCCCAAACCCGACCCGATTGCTCGTGGGTAGGACATGGATGTAATCTTGTACCCGTGGATATATCCAAACCCGACCCGATAGTATGACTTATTGGGCAAATATCAGCTAACCCTACCCCACACTCACATGTCCTGCTGCAATTTTACACTTTGTTATCTAAAACATGCAAAAGAAATTGCACAATCCCCATCGTAACTTTTAATAGTTGACATTCAATCCCATCCATAACATACTCCAACACCCCTTCTCTTATTTTTGTCTCCTTGTTAAATGACTCATCATTGTCATATATTAGAAAAAAAATCCGAAATGATATTTGGTTGTTAGTGGGTGTTGATTTACCATAAGTTAATGTTTACCGTAAGTGAGGCCTAGCCTGCCATGAGGTGAAGATTGGATGAGCTTATGTTAACATTGTATTATGTCTTATTTCTATGTCTTGGGAGGACCCAATGGATATCCAGTGGGTATGGATATCCGATGGGTTTGGACATGGATACAATTTTTCACCCATGGATATTTTCATGGTTGGGCAAAGACTGTCTTCATGGATATGGATATGGATTAGATATTTTTCAACCCGGTCCAAACCCGACCATTGCCATCCTTACACATATACCTTTGTTCACCTTGCCATCCTTCTTATTCGCCAAATACTTGGGGCAGTTCCGCTTCCAGTGACCAGTCTGCTTGTAGTAGAAACACTCAGTTTCAGGCTTAGGTCCAGACTTGGGTTTCTTCTCCTGAGCAGCAACTTGTTTGTTGTTCTTTCTTGAAGTTTACCTTCTTCTTCCCTTTGCCCTTTTTCTTGAAACTACTGGTCTTGTTAACCATCAACACTTGATGCTCCTTCTTGATTTCTACCTCCGCAGCTTTTAGCATCGCGAAGAGCTCGGGAATAGTCTTTTCCATCCCTTGCATATTGTAGTTCATCACAAAGCTCTTGTAGCTTGGTGGCAGTGATTGGAGAATTTTGTCAATGACGCTATCATCGGGAAGATTAACTCCCAGTTGAATCAAGTGATTATTATACCCAGACATTTTGAGTATATGCTCACTGACAGAACTGTTCTCCTCCATCTTGCAGCTGTAGAACTTATTGGAGACTTCATATCTCTCAATCCGGGCATTTGCTTGAAATATTAACTTCAACTCCTGGAACATCATATGCTCCATGACGTTCAAAACGTCGTTGAAGACCCGCTTCTAAGCCGTAAAGCATGGCACATTGAACTATAGAGTAGTCATCAGCTTTGCTTTGCCAAACGTTCACAACATCTGGCGTTGCTCCAGCAGCAGGCCTGGCACCCAGCGGTGCTTCTAGGACGTAATTCTTCTGTGCAACAATGAGGATAATCCTCAAGTTACGGACCCAGCCCGTGTAATTGCTACCATCATCTTTCAACTTTGCTTTCTCAAGGAACGCATTAAAATTTAACGGAACAACAGCACGGGCCATCTATCTACAATCAACATAGACAAGCAAGATACTATCAGGTACTAAGTTCATGATAAATTTAAGTTCAATTAATCATATTACTTAAGAACTCCCACTTAGATAGACATCCCTCTAATCCTCTAAGTGATTACGTGATCCATATCAACTACACCATGTCCGATCATCACGTGAGATGGAGTAGTTTCAATGGTGAACATCAATATGTTGATCATATCTACTATATGATTCACGCTTGACCTTTCGGTCTCCGTGTTTCGAGGCCATATCTGTTATATGCTAGGCTCGTCAAGTTTAACCTGAGTATTCCGCGTGTGCAACTATTTTGCACCCGTTGTATTTGAACGTCGAGCCTATCACACCCTATCAACACGTGGTGTCTCAACACGAAGAACTTTCGCAACGGTGCATACTCAGGGAGAACACTTCTTGATAATTTTAGTGAGAGATACTCTTAAAATGCTACCGTCAAACAAAGCAAGATAAGATGCATAAAGGATAAACATCACATGCAATCAATATAAGTGATATGATATGGCCATCATCATCTTGTGCTTGTGATCTCCATCTCAGAAGCACCTCCCTGATCACCATCGTCACCGGCGCGACACCTTGATCTCCATAGTAGCATCATTGTCGTTTATGCCGTCTATTGCTTCTATGACTATCGCTACCGCTTAGTTGTTGGAAATATGCCCTAGAGGCAATAATAAAAGGATTATTATTATATTTCCTTGTTCATGATAATTGTCTTTTATTCATGCTATAATTGTATTATCCGAAAATCATAATACACGTGTGAATACTTAGACCACAACATGTCCCTAGTGAGCCTCTAGTTGGCTAGCTCGTTGATCAACAGATAGTCATGGTTTCCTGACTATGGACATTGGATGTCGTTGATAACGGGATCACATCATTAGGAGAATGATGTGATGGACAAGACCCAATCCTAAGCATAGCACAAGATCGTGTAGTTCGTTTTGCTAGAGCTTTTCCAATGTCAAGTATCTCTTCCTTAGACCATGAGATCGTGTAACTCCCGGATACCATAGAAGTGCTTTGGGTGTACCAAACGTCACAACGTAACTGGGTGACTATAAAGGTGCACTACAGGAATCTCCGAAAGTGTCTGTTGGGTTGACATGGATCGAGACTGGGATTTGTCACTCCGTATAACGGAGAGGTATCACTGGGCCCACTCGGTAGTGCATCATCATAATGAGCTCAAAGTGACCAAGTGTCTGGTCACGGGATCATGCATTACGGTACGAGTAAAGTGACTTGCCGGCAACGAGATTGAACGAGGTATTGGGATACCGACGATCGAATCTCAGGCAAGTAACATACCGTTTGACAAAGGGAATAGTATACGGGGTTGCTTGAATCCTCGACATCGTGGTTCATCCGATGAGATCATCGAGGAGTATGTGGGAGCCAACATGGGTATCCAGATCCCGCTGTTGGTTATTGACCGGAGAGCCGTCTCGGTCATGTCTGCATGTCTCCCGAACCCGTAGGGTCTACACACTTATGGTTCGGTGACGCTAGGGTTGTATGAATATGAGTATGTAGCAAACCAAATGTTGTTCGGAGTCTCGGATGAGATCCCGGACATCACGAGGAGTTCCGGAATGGTCCGGAGGTAAAGAATTATATATAGGAAGTGATGTTTCGGCCATCGGGAAAGTTTCAGGGTCACCCGGTATTGTACTGGGACCACCAGAAGGGTCCCGGGGGTCCACCGGGTGGGGCCACCTATCCCGGACGGCCCCGTGGGCTGAAGTGAGAGGGGAACCAGCCCCTAGTTGGCTGGTGCGCCCCCCCTTGGGCCCCCCTGCGCCTAGGGTTGGAAACCCTAGGTGGGGGGGCGCGCCCCACTTGCCTTGGGGGGCACTCCACCCCCCTGGCCGCCGTCCCCTTGGGAGATTGGATCTCCCAGGGCCGGTGCCCCCCTGGGTGCCTATATAAAGGAGGGCAGGGGGGAGGGCAGCCGCACACTGTGTCTTGGCGCCTCCCTCCCCCTGCTACACCTCTTCCTCCTCCTGCAGCAGCTTGGCGAAGCCCTGCTGCAGTCCTGCTGCATCCACCACCACGCTGTTGTGCTGCTGGATCTTCATCAACCTCTCCTTTCCCCTTGCTGGACCAAGAAGGAGGAGACGTCATCCGCTCTGTACGTGTGTTGACCGCGGAGGTGCTGCCCGTTCGGCACTTGGTCATCGGTGATTTGGATCACGGCGAGTACGACTCCATCATCACCGTTCTATTGAACGCTTCCGCACGCGATCTACAAAGTGGTATGTAGATGCAATCTCTCTCCCATGACTCGTTGCTTAGATGAACTCATAGATGGATCTTAGTGAAACCGTAGGAAAAATTTTAATTTTCTGCAACGTTCCCCAACAGTGGCATCATGAGCTAGGTCTATGCGTAGTTCTCTATTGCACGAGTAGAACACAATTTTGTTGTGGGCGTAGATCTTGTCAACTTGCTTGCCGCTACTAGTCTTTTCTTGCTTCAGCGGTATTGTGGGATGAAGCGGCCCGGATCGACCTTACACGTACGCTTACGTGAGACAGGTTCCACCGACTGACATGCACTAGTTGCATAAGGTGGCTAGCGGGTGTCTGTCTCTCCTACTTTAGTTGGAGCGGATTCGACGAAAAGGGTCCTTATGAAGGGTAAATAGAAGTTGACAAAATCACGTTGTGGTTATTCGTAGGTAAGAAAACGTTCTTGCTAGAACCCAATTGCAGCCACGTAAAAGATGCAACAACAATTAGAGGATGTCTAACTTTTTTTGCAGCAATTGTCATGTGATGTGATATGGCCAGAAGTTGTGATGAATGATGAATGATATATTGTGATGTATGAGATCATGTTCTTGTAATAGGAATCACGACTTGGATGTCGATGAGTATGACAACCGGCAGGAGCCATAGGAGTTGTCTTTATTTTGTATGACTTGCGTGTCATTGAAGAACGCCATGTAAATTACTTTACTTTATTGCTAAACGCGTTAGCCATAGAAGTAGAAGTAGTCGTTGGCGTGACAACTTCATGAAGAGACGATGATGGAGATCATGGTGTCATGCCGGTGACGAAGATGATCATGGAGCCCCGAAGATGGAGATCAAAGGAGCTATATGACATTGGCCATATCATCACTACTTTATATAATTGCATGTGATGTTTATTATGTTTATGCATCTTGTTTACTTAGAACGACGGTAGTAAATAAGATGATCCCTTATAATAATTTCAAGAAAGTGTTCCCCCTAACTGTGCGCCGTTGCTAAAGTTCATCGTTTCGAAGCATCACGTGATGATCGAGTGTGATAGATCCTTACGTTCACATACAACGGGTGTAAGACAGTTTTACACATGCAGAAACACTTAGGGTTAGCTGTCAGGACCCCGATCCTAAGTCACACCGATCTAGCACGTAACACATCATATCACTTTGTGGCCTGACGCACGGTATTCCCACGGGTGCCACCTTACCTGGCCCGGGACCGTTTGCGCCTTTTGGCTCACGTATATGATAGTGCCGCTAGCATCCATATGACAAAGAACCCGGGCTGACATGGCTAGTCGTGAACCCAAAGTGGCACTAACTTACAGGGACAGGCATACATGACCCAACAACGAACGTGTCGGTCATCATCGAGTGAATCCGGGCTGTAGCAACTGGGCTAGCAGGACTCTGGTGAACCGGGCTGTAGCGGGCTAACAGGACTCCGGAATTCATCGCGTGACATTTCCCCGAGGGGACAGACACAGGAACGAAGAAGGACACATGCCGGCCAGCCTAAGTGTTCCGGAGCAGTAGCAAGCTACCATGGCTCAGTGGAAACACTAGGAGACATTTCCCGGTAAGAGAGGCTACTAAGGATAAACAACTAGATAGTCAGATCCCACACAAATCAAGCATTTCAATAACATACACACAATATGCTCGATATGTGCAAATACAACATGGCATCACAACATGACTCTACGACTCAAGTATTTATTCAATAGGCTCCGAGGAGCGAGATATTACAAACATGGGTCTCATGACCCAACACTCAGAGCATACAAGTCAAAGCACAAGCGGAAGCTTAACATGTCTGAGTACAGACATCTACAAATGAAAAAGGCTGAGAAGCCTGACTATCTACCAGATCCTGCCGAGGGCACAAGATCATAGCTGAGCTAACAAGCTAAACGTCGAAGTCCACGCGGTACTACTAGCGAGACTGAAGTCTCTCTGCAAAACATAAATTAAGCAACGTGAGTACAAATGTACCCAGCAAGACTTACATCAGATCTAGCTACATATGCATCGTTATCAACAAGGGGATGGTGGGGTTTAACTGCAGCAAGCCAGCTTTGACTCGGTGGCTATCCTGAACTACGACTGCAATGTAACTCTTTTGAGGTGGCGCACACGAGTCCACATATTCACCATAACAATACACCACTATGTATCCGCTCCCGTCTCCCTACGAGAATGCCATCCATAGCACTCACACTTATCTTGTGCATTTTAGAGTATCCACTTTCACTTGTCTATGAACTATACAGGCAACCCAGAAGTCCTTTACCGCGGACACGGCTATTCGAATAGATCATATTAACCCTGCAGGGGTGTACTTCTTCACACACGCTCTCACCACTTACCGCCGTTTACACGACATGTACTCGACAACCTTCAAGCGGAAGCCCAGCGAGGGTGTCGGCCACGACCTGACTAACCATACAAGTCTCTCGTCCAGGTTTATCGCCTATTCGGGTTCCATCCGCAAGGAGATCCGGCTGGGGTGTCGCTCACGGCCCCAAACGATGTGAGCAGGGTTCCCAAGCCCACCTCGACGGGTGGATCTACGCTTGGTACACCGTGCCATGGTGCCTAGTCTGTCCCAAGCCCACCTGTACCGGTACCACTTGGTAGACTACTAACACAACCTACAAACACCAGAAACTAGTTGCAACTCCTGGACAGAGATCAAGTTGATTAATAAGTCGAGAGAGCTTGGAGCGCCCGAAGCCCAATGTGTGGTAGTAACTGTTCATGGGTCACAAACACAGAAATCAGTTCCTGAGGACGGCTGCAATGAGACAACCCACCATGTACTCCTACATGGCCTCTCACCGCTACCTTTACCAAATCGTGTTCACACACTTAGCTCTCAACAGAAGGACATGTTCACACACCTCCGATTCATCCCCGGTGAATCAGACCTGACACAACTCTAAGCAATAGCAGGCATGACAACAAGCATGAATGAGTAGGCACATCAGGGCTCAAACAACTCCTACTCATGCTAGTGGGTTTCATCTATTTACTGTGGCAATGACAGGTCATGCAGAGGAAAAGGGGTTCAACTACCGCAGCATGTAACAGTTGAATCGGTGTTGTCCTAATGCAGTAAAAGAGAGCAGGAGCGAGAGAGTAGGATTGTATCGGAATGAACAAGGGGGTTTTGCTTGCCTGGCACTTCTGAGGATAGTATAGCTCTTCATCGGTGTAATCGAACTCATCGTTGGAACCACGTCTAGTGAGAGGGGACAAACACCGACAACAGAGAAAGAACACACGATCAATGCAATGCACAATATGATGCATGATCATGACATGGCAATATGCTGTGATTTGAGCTAATGCAACTAGCAACAGGTTAAATGAAGTTGGTTTGAATCTAAGATTCAAATTCAAACTCCATATATGACATTTCAAATGCCATTAATTCAATTTGTGATATACAGTAGCTTTAGGTTGCTCAAACATGCATGAAAATGCCATAAACAGATTCTTTGGATTTTTCTGATCATTTTTCATATATAAATTATTTCATTTGGAGTTACGGTTGATTTTATATGATTTTTAGAAGTTTAAGCTATTTTCTGGAATTTCCTGATTTAAATTTAAATCCAGAAAGAATTGACTGCGTCAGCCTGACGCCAGCATGACGTCAGCGAGTCAACGGCCAGGTCCAGGTCAAACCTGACGTGCAGGGTCCACACGTCAGTGACACAGGAACTAATCCCGGTCAAACCCAGCGCTGACTGGGGTTTGACCAGGGGTGGGGCCCACTGTCAGTGGTTGTAGGTTGTTTAGTTAGCTGGGTTAGCTCCTAATGACGGAGCCACGTCGGCTCGCTGGAGTTTGGCCGGCGGCGACCATTCCGCGCGGCGGAGCTGCTACTGGGCGGCGCTAGGGGCTGCGTTTAGGTGCGGGGAGACCACCAGAAGGGAGCCCGTGCTCTTCCGCATCCAACGGAGCAGGAAGGAGCGGGCGGGGTGCGTTGTACTCGCCGGAGTCGAGCTCACGGCGGCTGCCGGAGTTCGGGCGAGCTCGGGGTCGGTGTTAGGGAGCACAGCAGAGGGTGCGGATGGGTGCTATGGCCCCCTGGGGGTGCACTGAACATGGCTGCGTGCTCGGTTGCAGCTCTAGGCAACGGTGGCTACGGCGGCGACATGGCCGGCGGCGAAGAGCTCTCGGCTCCGACGGGTATCGGTGTTAGAGGAAGAAAACGAGTCAGGGGAGAGGGGGAAACGATGGAGGAGCTCACGTGGATCCCGTAGAGGTGGACGGCGAGCTCGAGGAAGGCCGAACGGCGACGAATTTGACGACGGCGATCCTCGGTGGCCGAGGAGGGGAACGGCGGAGCTAGCGGCATCCAGGGGCTTCCGGCGCCTTTCGTCTGGGTGAGGATGAAGAGGGAGACGAGGCGGAGCTTTCTGGAGCGTCGGCGAGGCGGGGCGGTGGCTATGGCCGCGGCGAACGGCGTCGGTGGCGACGAGCTCCGCTCGGGCAGAGAGGGAGAGAGAGCAGAGGAGAGGATGGGGACGAGAGAGTGAGCGAGGGGGTTCCAAAGGGGTAGCGTGGCAACGCTGGAGGTGTCTAGGCATCGGGGACGTAGGCAGGCAGGGTGGAGGTGGCCGGGGCGCGTGGGCACGCGCGGCGGGCACACGCCTCTCGTCCTTCTGGCGAGAGGAAAGGGACGACTGGCATCGGCCAGCTGGGTTGGGCCGTGCTGGGCCAGGCCAGGTGAGCGCCAGGTAAGTCTCTCTCTCTCTTTTATTTCCTCTTTTCTATTTTTCTGCAACTTTGTGGCTTTACTAAAGATATCTAGGCATTTTCAAAAATCACCAAACTGTGCATGCCCAATGTTTAGAATATATCCAACATGGAACATTTTGGTTTGGGATTATTTGGACATTTAAAATATTTACTAGCATTTAAATGCCCAAATGCAATTAACTAATGATTTAACCCAGTGACCCTCTGTTGTGCTAGAAAAGTGTGCGCCATTTTTGTCAGAGGTTCTAGACCAAGGCAAAGATGGTGAACATTTTAGTAGGGCATTTTGGGTTCATTGAAAATGATTTTAGTAAACCCTAGTTAGTTTAAGGGGGGGTGCTGGGGGTTCTGTCATCCCCAATTCAATTTAAATAAAATTTAAACATGATGCAACAAGATGCAAACACTAGGCAGCACCAGAAGCTAGGGATGTGACAACTCACCCCCACTAAGCAAAAATCTCGTCCCGAGATTCAAGCGTAGGGTAAGATGGAAGGGGAACGCAAACTAACACAATCTTCATAATCCAGGTGGCACTTCAAAGAACGTTGACTCGATCACCATCATTGTCTCGACGTCTTGCTTTGAGAACTCCAACTAACATGACAAAGAGAGGAAAAGGGAAAACTCTTAGCAGGATCGATCTTCTAGAAGACCGAACAACTCAGGATCAACTCACGGAGTGAGACATTAATACATCTCGCGGGCTGAGACACGAAGCAAACATCCAAAGGGATGGGGTGAAACAGATGAGGAAGGTTCACTAGGTAGACAACAATAAGAGGGTGGTGAACGGTTGTCAACGTAGCAAGGAGTTGAGTTGCCATGATACCACAACGAGACACCTTAGGGATGGTGACTCGTAGATATATCCCCTTAGGTGGCAAAAAGAATTACATTTGATTCAGAGATCATTGAAACTCTTTATACCAACCTAGGGCAATTCTCGAGCGATCGTTTGGAGGGGTTTGGTAGAATGGCACATCCGGATTAGAATAGATGATGTGGATTACCTTGTTGAAAACAACACAAGGGATGATTTCAGTAACTGGGGAGAAGCTCAACAGTAGAGAGTGAGCCCACTGTTTGAGAAGTTATAGCATAACCTAAGAAACTAGGAGCAACCCCAGTAGTGCTAATGATAACACCTAGCGCTTGCGCGTGCTCTCAAGAACTTGAGCATTTCCATATTCATCAAGGTTTTACCAATATCCCTGTCAAGGATCCTGGCAACACAACGTACTACCATGATGAATACCGGTGGAAGAGATGCAGATGCAAAGGAAGATAACACCTTCTCAGATTTCACCTTGGCGGGGCCAAGGGGACAAAATCTGGACGATCGACCGAGAGACATTTAGCACTCCGCTTCTAATGTTCTCCTTGATGTGCTAGCACAACCCATTTATTAAACTGGGTTGATATCTAGGACATCAAGTAAAGGTCGGACTTCAGGAACAGAAAAATCATAAGGAATAACTACGGAAGTAAATCCATAAGAAATCCTCATGGGGAGGTGGCCAACTTCCTCAATCAAGATACTATAATAATAGGTCTTCCGGCTGGGTGTGTTGGCCACGACATCCACTTAACCGGTTACAGAGAGACCATTATTATAGTTCTTGGGAAATGTTCCAACCATCATATCTGCCTGAGATTCAGATCTGGTTGGTGTCAGGATATTCCAGACTCATCGAGTCTAGGAAGAAAAATGAAAGTTTGCAACACAAATCGACGAGATGGCGTTGCGAGATTCTCGGGAAATGAACTACGATAGCAAGCTCCAAAACATGAGCTGGTTCTGCTACACACATGTGAACACGCTGTCCCAGACAAGCATGAGCACATGGTAGTCTTACAACGAAACACTACCGAGTTCTGGCTGGGAACCATCATCAAGGATTTCGAAGTCTTTACGCAAGTCCATGGATTAGATCCCAAGCATAGACTTCTTTTCCTTGAACAAGTCAATCAGTGGCTTGGTGTGCTAGGGATACATATAGAATGAAGGTTGCAAGTCTCCAAACCACAGAATACTTCGCACGTATGCATGACTGATTTGGGGTGATTCCAGAGGAAGCAACATTGACTTTCTCAAATCCACGGCGGCAACTTGCATCAAATGCACATGAATTAGAGGAAGTCACTTCTTCATCCGGGCATATGCTTCATGCACGGAACATGAAGATAATGCTTATAGAAGTTTCCAATACTAGCTGGATGTTCAACACGAATCATGGAGGGGATAAGGATGTTGTCGATGGGCTCAACAACAATTCATCCAGGTTTCCATATGAATGGAATTCCACAATTATATGAACAAGGTGATAGCACTGGTCAGACCAAAGGATGTAATGGTGTATGCCCGAGGGATCAACCACGAGTAAGACAACATTATGAATATCGTTGGTTCTGACTTGATTTGATGATAGCCCATACGCAAATCAAAGATTTGGGTAAGATAATAAATCCAACAATTGACACGAGGATCAGTCAATGAAGATATCATCTTTCTTCAACACGCATGCACAAGGATATCCCTTGGAATGAACTGAGTCGGACAAGCTTTTATCTTCCAACTCTCCAAGTTGTTGTTTAGCTTAACCAACTAGCTCAGGGTATCCAACACAGATTCTTGGAGTAAGGGTGGTTTACAAGAAAACCAACTTGATCACGAACTCAACATAGCGGTCAAGTGACGACCCGGTGACACTTCCGAGAAGATATCCGGAAAATCACGAACCACCGATATGTTATTAAGCTCGAGAACGATCTTGCTTTTCCGGGCAAGACGGTATGATCAATGGAGCGAGGGATTGGCACAATCCTAACTCATTGATCGAAAGGTGCATCGAAAATAAGGACTAGGTAGCACGATCAGTCTTAGAATGATGATTCAAGAACCAACATGCTAAGAATGAAATTATTGTCCTTTAACTACCAAGCAACAAGGTTGCTAGGAGTATTGATTTCACACATCACGATTCACTTGTCGACATTCCGGTTGCAACAACACGGGAACCGAGAAATGAATAATGATGGAGAGAGTATCACTTTATCAAGAGTTCATAGGATGGTGTGCAATTCCCGTGATATTCTTGATATAAAGATGGTAATACTCCAAGGTGGAGCAGAGCAAAAGCTGGTTAGTATTTATTCTGCGGAGCACAACTACTTTGACCCAATCCTGGATATGGATGGGGTACTGGAGTTTGTTTCTCCTAGTCATTCTGGAATAGAATGGCTTGATGGACCACAAGAGTAATAGGCATCGATGAACGAATGCACACATACTCTTGACTATCAATTGATAGACGAGGGTCAGAAGACAACTAAAGAGGGACAACTCAAAGGAACATACGATTTTCTGAGTTGTGGATGCATGGTTTAGCATGTCGAACGAAGTTCAACATATTTCTTCCGGATAATCCATGCAGAAAGGTAGAACTGGCAGAGCCACAATATAGAATGGAGAACTCACCGAGGATATTCCTGTTGTGATCTTTTGATCCAACAAACTTCTGCCATAAAGTGGTTCATAGTATTTGGAAGAAGGAAATACCACGAACTTCGAGGACTATCGCAAAGGTTACTAATAACCTAAAGGGACGAGCAAACACTATCAACATGAAGTAAGTAGGGTGGATCTTGGTCAAGAACCCAGGAATAGAATGCCTACTAACTAAGTGGCATCACGGGATGCTTTCGTGAATGATGGCCAGAATCATCACACTGGAACACAAAACATGGCTAGATCACTAGGTAATACTCCAAGACACCTAGGGCCATAATCATAATTCCAACATATATGTCAAGGCAATAGAATACCTCAACTCACCGATAGTGTGGTCAAACTGGCCCAAAGAGACATCAGAAACAGAAGGAAGGGATTTGCAAATGCATCAGAATATTGTAGAAACCTGGGATGACTCGGACAGCATAACGGCTGTAAATGCTCAAAAAGATTTGAGACATCCGGCAAAATGGTGGCATAGCCACTCAACATCACAATATCGAGGTTTCGAGATCAACAGTTAACATACAGAAGCAGTAGGAACTGAACTGAGGCTTGAGTCCATCAATACTATAAGTCTACGGATTAGTAACACGTGATCCTGATAGCAAGAAGAGAAAGCCTAGTTCCTTAACCCCGTAGGAAAGATAGGATGACTCAGATCAGAAGGGCATAAGATATAAGGAGTAAAAAGAGCCTTACGTTCCATCCCACAATCAATTCCCTTATATAACTAAAGCATTTCTAGACTCAACTTCGACCAGTTTGGCTTGGTAATCCTACAGGCAGTCAAGCTCTGATACTAAAGCTGTTAGGACCCCGATCCTAAGTCACACCGATCTAGCACGTAACACATCATATCACTTTGCGGCCTCACGCACGGTATTCCCACGGGTGCCACCTTACCTGGCCCGGGACCGTTTGCGCCTTTTGGCTCACGTATATGATAGTGCCGCTAGCATCCATATGACAAAGAACCCGGGCTGACATGGCTAGTCGTGAACGTGGCACTAACTTATAGGGACAGGCATACATGACCCAACAACGAACGTGTCGGTCATCAGCGAGTGAATCCGGGCTGTAGCAACTGGGCTAGTAGGACTCTGGTGAACCGGGCTGTAGCGGGCTAACAGGACTCCGGAATTCATCACGTGACATTTCCCCAAGGGGACAGACACAGGAACGAAGAAGGACACATGCCGGCCAGCCTAAGTGTTCCGGAGCAGTAGCAAGCTACCATGGCTCAGTGGAAACACTAGGAGACATTTCCCGGTAAGAGAGGCTACTAAGGATAAACAACTAGATAGTCAGATCCCACACATACGAAGCATTTCAATAACATACACACAATATGCTCGATATGTGCAAATACAACATGGCATCACAACATGACTCTACGACTCAAGTATTTATTCAATAGGCTCCGAGGAGCGAGATATTACAAACATGGGTCTCATGACCCAACACTCAGAGCATACAAGTCAAAGCACAAGCGGAAGCTTAACATGTCTGAGTACAAACATCTACAAATGAAAAAGGCTGAGAAGCCTGACTATCTACCAGATCCTGCCGAGGGCACAAGATTGTAGCTGAGGTAACAAGCTAAACGTCGAAGTCCACGCGGTACTACTAGCGAGACTGAAGTCTCTCTGCAAAACATAAATTAACCAACGTGAGTACAAATGTACCCAGCAAGACTTACATCGGATCTAACTACATATGCATCATTATCAACAAGGGGATGGTGGGGTTTAACTGCAGCAAGCCAGCTTTGACTCGGTGGCTATCCTGAACTACGACTGCAATGTAACTCTTTTGAGGTGGCGCACACGAGTCCACATATTCACCATAACAATACACCACTATGGATCCGCTCCCGTCTCCCTACGAGAACGCCATCCATAGCACTCACACTTATCTTGCGCATTTTAGAATATCCACTTTCACTTGTCTATGAACAGTACAGGCAACCCAGAAGTCCTTTACCGCGGACACGGCTATTCGAATAGATCATATTAACCCTGCAGGGGTGTACTTCTTCACACACACTCTCACCACTTACCGCCGTTTACACGACATGTACTCGGCAACCTTCAAGCGGAAGCCCAGCGAGGGTGTCGGCCACGACCTGACTAACCATACAAGTCTCTCGTCCAGGTTTATCGCCTATTCGGGTTCCATTCGCAAGGAGATCCGGCCGGGGTGTCGCTCACGGCCCCAAACGATGTGAGCAGGGTTCCCAAGCCCATCTCGACGGGTGGATCTACGCTTGGTACATCGTGCCACGGTGCCTAGTCTGTCCCAAGCTCACCTATACCGGGTACCACTTGGTAGACTACTAACACAACCTACAAACACCAGAAACTAGTTGCAACTCCTGGACGGAGATCAAGATGATTAATAAGTCAAGAGAGCTTGGAGCGCCCGAAGCCCAATGTGTGGTAGTAACTGTTCATGGATCACAAACACAGAAATCAGTTCCTGAGGACGGCTGCAATGAGACAACCCACCATGTACTCCTACATGGCCTCTAACCGCTACCTTTACCAAATCGTGTTCACACACTTAGCTCTCAACAGAAGGACATGTTCACACACCTCGGATTCATCCCTGGTGAATCAGACCTGACACAACTCTAAGCAATAGCAGCCATGACAACAAGCATGAATGAGTAGGCACATCAGGACTCAAACAACTCCTACTCATGCTAGTGGGTTTCATCTATTTATTGTGGCAATGACAGGTCATGCAGAGGAAAAGCGGTTCAACTACCGCAGCATGTAACAGTTGAATCGGTGTTGTCCTAATGCAGTAAAAGAGAGCAGGAGCGAGAGAGTAGGATTGTATCAGAATGAACAAGGGGGTTTTGCTTGCCTGGCACTTCTGAAGATAGTATAGCTCTTCATCGGTGTAACCGAACTCATCGTTGGAACCACGTCTAGCGAGAGGGGACAAACACCGACAACAGAGAAAGAACACACGATCAATGCAATGCACAATATGATGCATGATCATGACATGGCAATATGCTGTGATTTGAGCTAATGCAACTAGCAACAGGTTAAATGAAGTTGGTTTGAATCTAAGATTTAAATTCAAACTCCATATATGACATTTCAAATGCCATTAATTCAATTTGTCATATACAGTAGCTTTAGGTTGCTCAAACATGCATGAAAATGCCATAAACAGATTCTTTGGATTTTTCTGATCATTTTTCATATATAAATTATTTCATTTGGAGTTACGGTTGATTTTATATGATTTTTAGAAGTTTAAGCTATTTTCTGGAATTTCCTGATTTAAATTTAAATCCAGAAAGAATTAACTGCGTCAGCCTGACGCCAGCATGACGTCAGCGAGTCAACGGCCAGGTCCAGGTCAAACCTGACGTGCGGGGTCCACACGTCAGTGACACAGGAACTAATCCCGGTCAAACCCCGCGCTGACTGGGGTTTGACCAGGGGTGGGGCCCACTGTCAGTGGCTGTAGGTTGTTTAGTTAGCTGGGTTAGCTCCTAATGACGGAGCCACGTCGGCTCGCCGGAGTTTGGCCGGCGGCGACCATTCCGCGCGGCGGAGCTGCTACTGGGTGGCGCTAGGGGCTGCGTTTAGGTGCGGGGAGACCACCAGAAGGGAGCCCGTGCTCTTCCGCATCCAACGGAGCAGGAAGGAGCGGGCGGGGTGCGTTGTACTCGCCGGAGTCGAGCTCACGGCGGCGGCCGGAGTTCGGGCGAGCTCGGGGTCGGCGTTAGGGAGCACAGCAGAGGGTGCGGATGGGTGCTATGGCCTCCTGGGGGTGCACTGAGCACGGCTGCATGCTCGGTTGCAGCTCTAGGCAACGGTGGCTACGACGGCGACATGGCTGGCGGCGAAGAGCTCTCGGCTCCGACGGGTATCGGTGTTAGAGGAAGAAAACGAGTCAGGGGAGAGGGGGAAACGACGGAGGAGCTCACGTGGATCCCGTAGAGGTGGACGGCGAGCTCGGGGAAGGCCGAACGGAGACGAATTTGACGACGGCGATCCTCGGTGGCCGAGGAGGGGAACGGCGGAGCTAGCGGCATCCAGGGGCTTCCGGCGCCTTTCGTCTGGGTGAGGATGAAGAGGGAGACGAGGCGGAGCTTTCTGGAGCGTCGGTGAGGCAGGGCGGTGGCTGTGGCCGCGGCGAACGGCGTCGGTGGCAACGAGCTCTGCTTGGGCAGAGAGGGAGAGAGAGCAGAGGAGAGGACGGGGACGAGAGAGTGAGCGAGGGGGTTCCAGAGGGGTAGCGTGGCAACGCTGGAGGTGTCTAGGCGTCGGGGACGCAGGCAGGCAGGGTGGAGGTGGCCGGGGCGCGTGGGCGCGCGCGGCGGGCACACGCCTCTCGTCCTTCTGGCGAGAGGAAAGGGACGACTGGCATCGGCCAGCTGGGTTGGGCCGTGCTGGGCCAGGCCAGGTGAGCGACAGGTAAGTCTCTCTCTCTCTTTTATTTCCTCTTTTCTATTTTTCTGCAACTTTGTGGCTTTACTAAAAATATCTAGGCATTTTCAAAAATCACCAAACTGTGCATGCCCAATGTTTAGAATATATCCAACATGGAACATTTTGGTTTGGGATTATTTGGACATTTAAAATATTTACTAGCATTTAAATGCCCAAATGCAATTAACTAATGATTTAACCCAGTGACCCTCTGTTGTCCTAGAAAAGTGTGCATCATTTTTGTCAGAGGTTCTAGACCAAGGCAAAGATGATGAACATTTTAGTAGGGCATTTTGGGTTCATTGAAAATGATTTTAGTAAACCCTAGTTAGTTTAAGGGGGGTGCTGGGGGTTCTGTCATCCCCAATTCAATTTAAATAAAATTTAAACATGATGCAACAAGATGCAAACACTAGGCAGCACCAGAAGCTAGGGATGTGACATTAACTTGACGAGGCTAGCATGTACAAACATGGCCTCGGAACACAAGAGACCGAAAGGTCAAACATGAGTCGTATGGAAGATACGATCAACATGGAGATGTTCACCGATGATGACTAGTCCGTCTCACGTGATGATCGGACATGGCCTAGTCGACTCGGATCGTGTAACACTTAGATGACTAGAGAGATGTCAATCTGAGTGGGAGTTCATTAAATAATTTGATTAGATGAACTTAACTATCATGAACTTAGTCTAAAGTCTTTGAAAAATATGTCTTGTAGATCAAATGGCCAAGGCTCATGTCAACATGAACTTCAACGCGTTCCTAGAGAAAACCAAGCTGAAAGATGATGGCCGCAACTATTCGGACTGGGTCCGGAACCTGAGGATCATCCTCATAGCATCCAAGAAAGATTATGTCCTAGATGCACCGCTAGGTGAAGCACCCATCCCAGAGAACCAAGACGTTATGAACACTTGGCAATCACGTGCTGATGATTACTCCCTCGTTCAGTGTGGCATGCTTTACAGCTTAGAACCGGAGCTCCAAAAGCGTTTTGAGCGACACGGAGCATATGAGATGTTCGAGGAGCTGAAAATGGTTTTTCAAGCTCATGCCCGGGTCGAGAGATATGAAGTATCCGACAAGTTCTATAGTCGTAAGATGGAGGAAAACAGTTCTGTCAGTGAGCACATACTCAAAATGTCTGGGTTGCACAACCGCCTGTCCCAGCTGGAGATCAACCTCCCGGACGAGGCGGTCATTGACAGAATCCTTCAGTCGCTCCCACCGAGCTACAAGAGCTTTGTGTTGAACTACAATATGCAGGGGATGGTGAAGACCATTCCCGAAGTATTTTCAATGCTGAAGTCAGCAGAGGTTGAAATCAAGAAAGAACATCAAGTGTTGATGGTCAATAAGACCACTAAGTTCAAGAAGGGCAAGGGTAAGAAGAACTTCAAGAAGGACGGCAAAGATGTTGCCGCGCCCGGTAAGCCAGTTGCCGGGAAGAAGTCAAAGCATGGACCCAAGCCTGAGACTGAGTGCTTTTATTGCAAAGGGAATGGTCACTGGAAGCGGAACTGCCCCAAATACTTAGCGGACAAGAAGGCCGGCAACACTAAAGGTATATGTGATATACATGTAATTGATGTGTACCTTACCAGTACTCGTAGTAACTCCTGGGTATTTGATACCGGTGCCGTTGCTCATATTTGTAACTCACAGCAGGAGCTGCGGAATAAGCGGAGACTGGCGAAGGACGAGGTGACGATGCGCATCGGGAATGGTTCCAAGGTCGATGTGATCGCCGTCGGCACGCTACCTCTACATTTACCTATGGGATTAGTTTTAAACCTCAATAATTGTTATTTAGTGTCAAGTTTGAGCATGAACATTGTATCTGGATCTCGTTTGATGCGAGATGGCTACTCATTTAAATCCGAGAATAATGGTTGTTCTATTTATATGAGAGATATGTTTTATGGTCATGCCCCGATGGTCAATGGTTTATTCTTAATGAATCTCGAACGTAATGTTACACATATTCATAGTGTGAATACCCAAAGATGTAAAGTTGATAACGATAGTCCCACATACTTGTGGCACTGCCGCCTTGGTCACATTGGTGTCAAGCGCATGAAGAAGCTCCATGCTGATGGACTTTTAGAGTCTCTCGATTATGAATCATTTGACACATGCGAACCATGCCTCATGGGCAAAATGACCAAGACTTCGTTCTCCGGTACAATGGAGCGAGCAACCAACTTGTTGGAAATCATACATACTGATGTGTGTGGTCCAATGAGCGTTGAGGCTCGCGGAGGATATCGTTATGTTCTCACTCTCACTGATGACTTAAGTAGATATGGGTATGTCTACTTGATGAAACACAAGTCTGAGACCTTTGAAAAGTTCAAGGAATTTCAGAATGAAGTAGAGAATCAACGTGACCGAAAGATAAAATTCTTACGATCGGATCGTGGAGGAGAATATTTAGGTCACGAATTTGGTACGCACTTAAGAAAATGTGGAATCGTTTCACAACTCACGCCGCCTGGAACACCTCAGCGTAACGGTGTGTCTCAATGTCGTAATCGCACTCTACTAGATATGGTGCGATCTATGATGTCTCTTACCGATTTACCGCTATCATTTTGGGGATACGCTCTAGAGACAGCTACATTCACTTTAAATAGGGCACCGTCTAAATCCGTTGAGACGACACCGTATGAATTATGGTTTGGGAAGAAACCTAAGCTGTCGTTTCTAAAAGTTTGGGGATGCGATGCTTATGTCAAGAAACTTCAACCTGAAAAGCTCGAACCCAAGTCGGAAAAATGCGTCTTCATAGGATACCCTAAGGAAACCATTGGGTATACCTTCTACCTTAGATCCGAAGGCAAGATCTTTGTTGCCAAGAACGGATCCTTTCTGGAAAAGGAGTTTCTCTCGAAAGGAGTAAGTGGGAGGAAAGTAGAACTCGATGAAGTACTACCTCTTGAACCGGAAAGTAGTGCAGCTCAGGAAAATGTTCCTGTGGTGCCTACACCAACTGGAGAGGAAATTAATGATGATGATCAAGGTACTTCGGATCAAGTTGCTACTAAACTTCGTAGGTCCACAAAGACACGTTCCACACCAGAGTGGTATGGCAACCCTGTCCTAGAAATCATATTGTTAGACAACGGTGAACCTTCGAACTATGAAGAAGTGATGGCGGGCCCAGATTCCAACAAATGGCTAGAAGCCATGCAATCCGAGATAGAATCCATGTATGAAAACAAAGTATGGACTTTGACTAACTTGCCGATGATCGGCGAGCGATAGAAAACAAATGGATCTTTAAGAAGAAGACGGACGCGGATGGTAATGTCACCATCTATAAAGCTTAACTTGTCGCTAAGGGTTATCGGCAAGTTCAAGGGATTGACTACGATGAGACTTTCTCTCCCGTAGCGAAGCTTAAGTCTGTCCGAATCATGTTAGCAATTGCCGCATACTATGATTATGAGATATGGCAGATGGACGTCAAAACGGCATTCCTTAACGGTTATCTTAAGGAAGAGCTGTATATGATGCAGCCGGAAGGTTTTGTCAATGCTAAGAATGCTAACAAAGTATGCAAGCTCCAGCGATCCATTTATGGGCTAGTGCAAGCATCTCGGAGTTGGAACATTCGCTTTGATGAGATGATCAAAGCGTTTGGGTTTATGCAGACTTATGTAGAAGCCTGCGTTTACAAGAAAGTGAGTGGGAGCTCTGTAGCATTTCTCATATTATATGTAGATGACATACTTTTGATGGGAAATGATATAGAATTCAACATTAAGGCCTACTTGAATAAGTGTTTTTCAATGAAGGACCTTGGAGAAGCTGCGTACACATTAGGCATCAAGATCTATAGGGATAAATCGAGACGCCTCATAGGTCTTTCACAAAGCACATACCTTGATAAGATTTTGAAGAAGTTCAAAATGGATCAGTCCAAGAAAGGGTTCTTGCCTGTATTGCAAGGTGTGAGATTGAGCTCGGCTCAATGCCCGACCACGGCAAAAGATAAAGAAGAGATGAGCGTCATCCCCTATGCCTCAGCCATAGGATCTATTATGTATGCCATGCTGTGTACCAGACCTGATGTAAACCTTGCCGTAAGTTTGGTAGGAAGGTACCAAAGTAATCCCGGCAAGGAACACTGGACAGCGGTCAAGAATATCCTGAAGTACCTGAAAAGGACAAAGGACATGTTTCTCGTTTATGGAGGTGATGAAGAGCTCGTCGTAAAGGGTTACGTCGACGCTAGCTTCGACACAGATCTGGATGACTCTAAGTCACAAACCGGATACGTGTATATGTTGAATGGTGGGGAAGTAAGCTGGTGCAGCTGCAAGCAGAGCGTCGTGGCGGGATCTACATGTGAAGCGGAGTACATGGCAGCCTCGGAGGCAGCGCATGAAGCAATCTGGGTGAAGGAGTTCATCACCGACCTAGGAGTCATACCCAATGCGTCGGGGCCGATCAAACTCTTTTATGACAACACTGGAGCTATTGCCCTTGCCAAGGAGCCCAGGTTTCACAAGAAGACCAGGCACATCAAGCGTCGTTTCAACTCCATCCGTGAAAATGTTCAAGATGGAGACATAGATATTTGCAAAGTACATACGGATCTGAATGTCGCAGATCCGTTGACTAAACCTTTTCCGCGAGCAAAACATGATCAACACCAGAACTCTATAGGTGTTCGATTCATCACAATGTAACTAGATTATTGACTCTAGTGCAAGTGGGAGACTGTTGGAAATATGCCCTAGAGGCAATAATAAAAGGATTATTATTATATTTCCTTGTCCATGATAATTGTCTTTTATTCATGCTATAATTGTATTATCCGGAAATCGTAATACACGTGTGAATACTTAGACCACAACATGTCCCTAGTGAGCCTCTCGTTGGCTAGCTCGTTGATCAACAGATAGTCATGGTTTCCTGACTATGGACATTGGATGTCGTTGATAATGGGATCACATCATTAGGAGAATGATGTGATGGACAAGACCCAATCCTAAGCATAGCACAAGATCGTGTAGTTCGTTTTGCTAGAGCTTTTCCAATGTCAAGTATCTCTTCCTTAGACCATGAGATCATGTAACTCCCGGACACCGTAGAAGTGCTTTGGGTGTACCAAATGTCACAAGTAACTGGGTGACTATAAAGGTGCACTACAGGTATCTCCGAAAGTGTCTGTTGGGTTGACACGGATCGAGACTGGGATTTGTCACTCCGTATAACGGAGAGGTATCACTGGGCCCACTCGATAGTGCATCATCATAATGAGCTCAAAGTGACCAAGTGTCTGGTCATGGGATCATGCATTACGGTACGAGTAAAGTGACTTGCCGGCAACGAGATTGAATGAGGTATTGGGATACCGACGATTGAATCTCGGGCAAGTAACATACTGTCTGACAAAGGGAATAGTATACGGGGTTGCTTGAATCCTCGACATCGTGGTTCATCCGATGAGATCATCGAGGAGTATGTGGGAGCCAACATGGGTATCCAGATACCACTGTTGGTTATTGACCGGAGAGCCGTCTCGGTCATGTCTGCATGTCTCCCGAACCCGTAGGGTCTACACACTTAAGGTTCGGTGACGCTAGGGTTGTATGAATATGAGTATGTAGCAAACCGAATGTTGTTCGGAGTCCCGGATGAGATCCCGGACGTCACGAGGAGTTCCGGAATGGTCCGGAGGTAAAGAATTATATATAGGAAGTGATGTTTCGGCCATCGGGAAAGTCTCGGGGTCACCCGGTATTGTACCGGGACCACCGGAAGGGACCCGGGGGTCCACCGGGTGGGGCCACCTATCCCGGAGGGCCCCGTGGGCTGAAGTGGGAGGGGAACCAGCCCCTAGTAGGCTGGTGCACCCCCCCTTGGGCCCCCCTGCGCCTAGGGTTGGAAACCCTAGGTGGGGGGGGCGCCCCACTTGCCTTGGGGGGCACTCCAACCCCCCTGGCCGCCGCCCCCTTGGGAAATTGGATCTCCCAGGGCCTGCACCCCCCCTGGGGGCCTACATAAAGGAGGGCAGGGGGAGGGCAGCCGCACCCTGTGTCTTGGCGCCTCCCTCCCCCTGCTACATCTCTTCCTCCTCCCGCAGCAGCTTGGCGAAGCCCTGCCGGAGTCCTGCTGCATCCACCACCATGCCGTTGTGCTGCTGGATCTTCATCAACCTCTCCTTTCCCCTTGATGGATCAAGAAGGAGGAGACGTCATCCGCTCCGTACGTGTGTTGAACGCGGAGGTGTTGTCCGTTCGGCACTTGGTCATCGGTGATTTGGATCACGGCGAGTACGACTCCATCATCACCGTTCTATTGAACGCTTCCGCACGCGATCTACAAAGTGGTATGTAGATGCAATCTCTCTCCCATGACTCGTTGCTTAGATGAACTCATAGATGGATCTTAGTGAAACCATAGGAAATTTTTTAATTTTCTGCAACGTTCCCCAACATTAGTGATAAAGTAAAGCAATTACAGGGCGTTCGCATTTCATACAATAAAGCGACAACCATATGGCTCCTGCCAGTTGCCGATAACTTCGGTTACAAAACATTATCATCTCATACAATAAAATATAGCATCACGTCTTGACCATATCACATCATAACATGCCCTGCAAAAACAAGTTAGACGTCCTCTACTTTGTTGTTGCAACTTTTACGTGGCTGCTATGGGCTTAGCAAGAACCGTTCTTACATACGCATCAAAACCACAAAGATAGTTTGTCAAGTTGGTGCTGTTTTAACCTTCGCAAGGACCGGGCATAGCCACACTGAGTTCAACTAAAGTGAGAGAAACAGACACCCGCCAGTCACCTTTAAGCACGAGTGCTCGTAACGGTGAAACCAGTCTCGCATAAGCGTACGCGTAATGTTGGTCCGGGCCGCTTCATCTCACAATACCGCTGAACCAAAGTATGACATGCTGGTAAGCAGTATGACTTATATCGCCGACAACTCACTTGTGTTCTACTCGTGCATATGACATCTACGGATAAAACCTGGCTCGGATGCCACTGTTGGGGAACGTAGTAATTTCAAAAAAATTCCTACGCACACGCAAGATCATGGTGATGCATAGCAACGAGAGGGGAGAGTGTGTCCACGTACCCTCGTAGACCGAAAGCGAAAGCGTTATGACAACACGGTTGATGTAGTCGTACATCTTCACGATCCGACCGATCCAAGCACCGAACGTACGGCACCTCCGAGTTCAGCACACGTTCAGCTCGATGACGATCCCCGGACTCCGATCCAGCAGGGTGTCGGGGATGAGTTCCGTCAGCACGACGGCGTGGTGACGATGATGATGTTCTACCGACGCAGGGCTTTGCCTAAGCACCGCAATGATATAACCGAGGTGGAATATGATGGAGGGGGGCACCACACACGGCTAAGGAACGATCACGAAGATCAACTTGTGTGTTCTAGGGTGCCCTCCTGCCCCCGTATATAAAGGAGCAAGGGGGAAGGCCGGCCGACCCTTGGGGCGCGCCAAGGAGGGGGGGAGTCCTCCTCTTAGTAGGAGTAGGACTCCCCTTTCCTAGTCCAACTAGGAAGGGGGAAGGGGGAAGGAAAGAGGGGGAGAGGGAGAGGGAAAGAGGGGCCGCGCCCCCCTCCCCTAGTCCAATTCGGACTCCCCATGGGAGGGGGCGTGCCACCTCCAGGGCTGCTGCCCTCTCTCTCCCCTCAGGCCCACTAAGGCCCAATACTTCCCCGGGGGGTTCCGGTAACCCTTCCGGCACTCCGATTTTCTCCGAAATCACCCGGAACACTTCCGGTGTCCGAATATAGTCGTCAATATCAATCTTTATGTATCGACCATTTCGAGACTCCTCGTCATGTCCGTGATCATATCAGAGACTCCGAACAACTTTTGGTACATCAAAACATATAAACTCATAATGAAACTATCATCGTAACTTTAAGCGTGCGGACCCTACGGGTTCGAGAACTATGTAGACATGACCTAGAACTGTTTCCGGTCAATAACCAATAGCGGAACCTGGATGCTCATATTGGCTCCCACATATTCTACGAAGATCTTTATCGGTCAAACCGCATAACAACATACGTTGTTCCCTTTGTCATCGGTATGTTACTTGCCCGAGATTCGATCGTTGGTATCTCAATACCTAGTTCAATCTCGTTACCAGCAAGTCTCTTTACTCGTTCCTTAATACATCATCTCACAACTAACTCATTAGTTGTAATGCTTGCAAGGCTTACGTGATGTGCATTACCGAGAGGGCCCAGAGATACCTCTCCGACAATCGGAGTTACAAATCCTAATCTCGAAATACGCCAACCCAACAAGTACCTTCGGAGACACCTATAGAGAACCTTTATATTCACCCAATTACGTTGTGACATTTGGTAGCACACAAAGTGTTCCTCCGGTAAATGGGAGTTGCATAATCTCATAGTCATAGGAACATATATAAGTCATGAAGAAAGCAACAACAGAAAACTAAATGATCAAGTGCTAAGCTAACGGAATGGGTCAAGTCAATCACATCATTCTCCTAATGATGTGATCCCGTTAATCAAATGACAACACATGTCTATGGTCAGGAAACATAACCATCTTTGATCAACGAGCTAGTCAAGTAGAGGCATACTAGTGACACTCTTTTTGTCTATGCATTCACACAAGTATTATGTTTCCGGTTAATACAATTCTAGCATGAATAATAAACATTTATCATGATATAAGGAAATAAATAATAACTTTATTATTGCCTCTAGGGCATATTTCCTTCATAGAGTAGTAGTCGTCGTTGACGGTGGCGTCTGGATCCTGGGCTCCAACTCTGGTTGCGGCATCCGAGAAGAAGGGGAAAACAGGGGAAAAGAGGAAGCAAAGCAACCGTGAGTACTCATCCAAAGTACTCACAAGCAAGGAGCTACACTACATATGCATGGGTATATGTGTAAGGAGGCAATATGAGTGGACTGAACTGCAGAAGGCCAGAATAAGAGGGGGATAGCTAGTCCTATCGAAGACTACGCTTCTGGCAGCCTGCGTCTTGCAGCATGTAGAAGAGAGTAGAGTGAAGTCCTCCAAGTAGCATCGCATAGCATAATCCTATCCGGCGATCCTCCCCTGGTCGCCCTGTGGAAAAGCGATCACCGGGTTGTCTGTAGAACTTGTCTGGGTGTGTTTTATTAAGTGTCCGGTTCTAGTTGTCATAAGGTCAAGGTACAACTCCGGGTCGTCCTTTTACCGAGGGACACGACTATTCGAATAGATTAACTTCCCTGCAGGGGTGCACCACATAACCCAACACGCTCGATCCCATTTGGCCGGAAACACTTTCCTGGGTCATGCCCGGCCTCGGAAGATCAACACGTCGCAGCCCCACCTAGGCACAATAGAGAGGTCTGCACGCCAGTCTATATCCTATGCGCAGGGGTCTGGGCCCATCGCCCATTGCACACCTGCACGTTACGTGGGCGGCCGAAAGCAGAACTAGCCCCGTTAATACAAGAGCAGGCTTACGTTCCAATCTGGCGCGCGCCGCTCAGTCGCTGCCGTCACGAAGGCTTCGGCTGATACCACGACGTCGAGTGCCCATATCTTTCCCGTGTAGTTGGTTAGTGCGTATAGGCCAATGGCCAGACTCATATCAAATACCAAGATCTCGTTAAGCGTGTTATCATGAAGCAACCGCGAACGCGAACCAGGGCCAGGCCCACCTCTCACCTAGGTGGTCTCAACCTGCCCTGTCGCTCCGCCACAAAGTAACAGTCGGGGGCCGTCTGGAACCCAGGCCCACCTCTACCGGGATGGAGCCACCTGTCCTTCCAGCCCTCACATCAAAATCACTTGCGGGTACTCAACGAGTTGACCCGACTTTAGTCACCACATGAATAGTATGTATGTATAGTATATACCCGTGATCACCTCCCAAGTGATCACGACCCGATAGTATAGCAAGACAGACTGACAAGAATGTAGGGTCAATGATGATAAACTAGCATCCTATACTAAGCATTTAGGATTACGGGTAAGGTATCAACGACTGTAGCAACAATGACATGCTATGCAACAGAAAAGGAGTAACCGAACAGTAACATGCAACACTACTCTAATGCAAGCAGTATAGAGAAGAATAGGCGATATCTGGTGATCAAGGGGGGGGGGGGCTTGCCTGGTTGCTCTGGCAAGGAGGGGTCATCAACTCCGTAGTCGAACTGTGGGTCGTCGGCAGTCTCGAGGTCTACCGGAAAGAAGTAACGGAGGGGGAACACAATAAATAACAGAGCAATCAAAGCATCACAAAGCGTAACATGGCAATACGCGGTGCTAGGTGTGCCCTAACGCGGTAGTAGGTGATGCCGGCGAAAGGGGGAAACATCCGGGAAAGTATCCCCGGTGTTTCACGTTTTCGGACAGGTGATCCAGAGGGGGAAAGTTGCGTGTTCTCTGTTCTAGGGATGTGTGGCGGAAGAACGGGCCGCGTGTCCGGATTCGTCTCGTCGTTCTGAGCAACTTTCATGTACAAAGTTTTTCCATGCGAGCTACGGTTTATTTTATATTAATTTTCAAAAGTTTTAATTCATTTTTAGAATTAACAGAATTAATTTAATTAGAAAATGTTTATTGCGTCATCATGACATCAGCGGTCAGCGTTGACTGTTGACCGGTCAAACAGGGCAGTGGGGCCCGTCTGTCATTGACTATTTATCTAATTAGGTTATTAAGGTTAGTTAACAGGGCTAATTTGATTAATTAACAGGATTAATTAAGTTAATTAATTGGTTAATTAGTTAATTAATATTCTTTTTTTTCCTTTTAAACGTTACAGGGGTGCGGGCCCTGTTTGTCAGTGGCCCAGAGGCCTTAGCAGGCACCGCGCAGTGCGGTTACGAGCGTGTGGGCGCAGGGGCGCTGGCGCCCAGCCCGAACGAGCACCGATGCGGGAGCGAGCACCGGCAGCGGGCACCGGGCGACAAAGGAGCAGCGAGGCGCCGACGGCCTCTGCGACGACAAGGGAAGGGGTCCGCGGGCGCGGAAGGGCGCCGATGCAGCGCGGGCGCATGGACGTCGGAGATGGCAGTGTCGAGGCCGCGCGGGGTAGTGAGCAGGGGAGGGCGAGGTATGTGCAGGTGGTCGTGGACGAAGGGCACGGCCGGACGGCACGGCGCATGGCCAGGGCGCGGCCTGACCGCGATGAGCGCAAGGCCAGAGTGCACGAGGCGTGGTCGCGGGGCGAGGGAGAGAGGAGGACCAGGGTCCTCACCGGGATTCGTAGGGACAGGGCAGCGGGGTCGGGGTGGTCGACGGGGACGATGGCAAATAGGAAGAAGGCCGGTGGGAAGGAGGACGGGGACGATGATCCGGCGAGGCGGTGAGGGGCTCCGGCAGCGAGGTCCTCGGGCGATGGGCGACGCGGTCGGGAGTGACACGTCCAGATCTGGGAAAGGGGCGGTGAGGGTTGGTGGAGCCGATGAGGAGGAGCCGAGGGTGGAGCGGTGACAGCGTGGGCGATGGGGTTCCCCGGGCGGGGGCGTCTCGGTCGAACGCCACCCGGTCCAGATGGGATCGAGAGGTGGTGGGGGAGAGGAGGGAGGCCATGTGGGGAGAGTGGGGTGGATGGGGTTAGGGTTACGAGACCAGGGGCGTTAAGGGGAGTGACGATGGGCCAGTCGGGCCAGTGAGATGGCTGGCTGGCCTGGCGGCCTGGTGGCCTGCTGGGCTGAAGTTCAGCGGGGGGGGGGGGGTCCCTTTTCTCATTTGTTTGTTTGTTTTGTTTGCTTTTGTTTTTTCTTATTTTTCTTTACAATTCTTTTCTGTTTTTTTGTTCCTAATTATTTTGGTTTTGATAATATACAAAGTGGCACCTAAATTGATGTTTCAATTATGTCACAACCACAAAATGTTTCATCCAAAAATATTATAGCTTAGTATTTTACAAAATATAAAAGGCATTTAATTAATGGTTTTAGCTACTGATTTAATTAGTCTAGTGCATTTAAACATTTTATAAAAACTTGTTTTCTCCACCAATATATCTTATGAATTATTTGTCACAATAAGAACATTTTAGTTTTGACTTTTGAAAACTTTAATTGTTTGGCTTGTTCTTGAATTTGGATTTTGAACCCGTTTTGAACTAACGTGAGATTAGCAACAGTAACGGAGGTCACGTGGCATCATTAACAGAGGTTCACTGTAGCTTAATTATCTGGGCGTCACAATTCTCCTCCACTACAAGAAATCTCGTCCCGAGATTTAAGAGGTGGAAAACGGGGAAAAGGTCTGGTTACGAATGTAACAAATCTTCTCGGTCTTGGTTGTTCTTCTCGAAGAGGTCAATCCATAGCATTGATGTCTTCATTCCTATGTATCAATGCATCATGATGAAGTTGTCGTCCTTCCTTCAGGATCTTCACCGAACTTACGAAAGGATAAGAGGGGGAAAGCTCTATAAGGACGGGTTCAAACAAGATTGAGCATCGAACGGTTAACTTAGGGGAAGAAGCATAAGTGCCTCTCGAATTGAAACTTAAGAAGATATCAAGAGCAAAGTAAGAAGGTACCATGAGAAGTTTCAAACGGATAGGCAATCGTTCGATGTCAGAAACAACGGGCGAAAGGGGTCCAGAGCGACAAGATTGAGTATTGCGTCTGTTACCAGAATAGATCACTAGGAAGGTGGCCCGTGAATGACATATGAGGTCATGCACGAGGAATAACTTTGGAAACGGGGGTGTACAGGAGAGTCAGGTTTCGATCCTGTGGAGTTGTGGTTATGGGCCCACCATGTGGGTTGAAAGTAGGAAGGGTGGTGACATCTTCCATAGCCGCGACAGGGAGGCATGTCAGTGAATAGCTTGTCAGCTATGCCGGCAACAATGTCGGTACCAAGGACGGGGAACGAAGAGAGCAATTTTCCTGCTCGTTGAACGAGGCAAACCAAGTGGCAAAGTTCTCACCCATCGGTTGTTACCGGAATGTTATCGACAAATGCAACAGGGTCTTACTGACACAGTTGTACACCAACGTGTGTACATAAGCAAAAGAATATTACTGCTTAGATCATATGGATCACAAGGAAGGTTAAATAAATCAATGCAAAGGAAAATGTGATAATTGGATCAAATAGAACAATGGAAAGGAAAAGGTGTTTGACATATATACCAGGGGTACACCCTTTCCAAGGAGAAGCAGAGCATGATATCCATGGCAAGATATAACGTAGAAAACCTTTTAGGTAAGGGGAGAGAAATTTTATGACATTACCCAAACAACGGTATTTGGATAATGGACAAAGAAAATTTAGCATTGTTCTTCAAATTCTCTTATTGAAAATCGAAGTACCACAGACATGCTTCGAGATAGCATTGGCATGGTCTTCAAGCAAAGGTCAGACTTTGGATACACAAAGGATCCATCAGGAACAACTTATAGAATAATTTTTACAATTCCCTCATGGAAGAAATGGCTAACCTTGCCAAAATGGAACTATAATAATAGGCCCTTCGGCCAGGTGTGCTAGGCAAGACATCACCTTGCCGGGTCATATAAAGACCAATGTTATAACTCCTGGAAATATGTTCCAACCATCATATCTGACCGAGATTCAGATCTGATTGGTGTTAGGATACCTCAGAGTTAGGATGCCTGAGAAGAGAAAGGTGCAACACAAATTGACGAAATGACATTGCAAGATCCTCGAGAAATGAACTATGGGAGCGGGTTCCTGAAAAAATAGTTCATCATTAAACTAAGGCGAGGATGAGGAGGTGGCTGATGGACTCAGCGACATAGCATCGAGATTTCCAAAAGGATGGATTTCCACAATTATGTGATCAAGGAGATAACATTTGTCATATCAAATGATATAATGATGTATGCTCGAGGAAAAACATACACACTTAAACATTGGTTGAAAGTTGCACCTGAAATATGGCTTAGGTAGCATGACCGATGCTATAATGGTGATTCGATAACCAATGGTCTAAGAATGAATTATCGACCATTAACTTCGTAGCAATTGGGTTGATAGAAGGGCAAAATCCAAACAGCACCATTCACCTATTATTATTCCGGTTGGAAGCAACACGGGACCAAGAAATGAACGGGGATGGCGATAAGTATTACTATATCAAGAATTAATAGTTGGAGCAATTCTCTCAACATCCTTGACATAAAGGACAGTAATATTTTTTTGACATTTAAGGATAGTAATACTTCAAGGTAGAACATACAAACTGGATAGCAAGTTGCATCCATAACATGAACAAGTTTGTGATGAAAGGAAGGTAAAGATGTTGTCAATGGCAACTCAATTACCAAGCGATGAGGATGTCACTTACCATCATGAATTCGATTGATACCTCGGATGAAGTTAAGATGTTGACGATGATCACGGCACATTTTGTCGAGAGATTTCATGAAGATGTAATCGATCAGCGATGACAACAAGTCTAATGAATGATGAAGCGAAAGGTTATTAGAACCATGGGTAAGGCACAAACTCCAAAACAAGCTTGTCGTCCAAAGCGAAATGATATGATGAGGAAAGATCGACGTAAGCTTAGCTCGTCGTCAAAAATTGTTCTCTGGGAAGGACCCGGTAGCACAGTTAAAATTTAGCACGATAATGATATAGCCGATCAGGCTTGGGATGACTTGAAGGGTTATTAAACTCGTAAGAAACAAGAATTACTTAGAGTTATTGAATCAGAGTGCGGACTCGATTCACCAATTGGTGTCCCCGGTTGACGACAACCCATAACCCAGGAAAACTGGAAGTGGCGGGAATTAACAGTTGATGAAGAACCCATAAGAAGTTATGCAGTTCCATGATATTCGCAAGATACCAGAGTGTAATACTTGACGGCATATCAAAGTAGAGGTTGGAGTGGGGTATTGATCCGCAGAAGACAAATGCTTAAACTTGCCCGAGAAATGGGATCAAAGAAGAACAATATGGTCGGAACCATAGCTGCAAGGGATCCAATTTAATGACACCGGAAGAATTGCCCAAAGGATTAAATATTTTGCAAAAAGCTTTCATGATAAGTTCCACATCAGGTCCATGGGCATGAACACAAAGTTCAACGTCGACTCCCACTTCTTTAATGCACAACCTTTCATTCACTTCTCGTCTTCAGCGAAGTTGTGGTGTTGAAATTTTACTGACATAACACCAGTAGAGTATGACCTAAGGATGGCAATTTTATCCATGGACATGGATACCCATGGATATCCGACCCGAATGGATAGGGTTTGGATATGCTTTTGTGTCCATGGGCGGTGCCCAAACCCGACCCAATTGCTCGTGGGTAGGACATGGATGTAATCTTGTACCCGTGGATATATCCAAACCCGACCCGATAGTATGACTTATTGGGCAAAAATCAGCTATCCCTACCCCACACTCACATGTCCTGCTGCAATTTTACACTTTGTTATCTAAAACATGCAAAAGAAATTGCACAATCTCCATCGTAACTTTTAATAGTTGACATTCAATCCCATCCATAACATACTCCAACACCCCTTCTCTTGTTTTTGTCTCCTTGTTAAATGACTCATCATTGTCATATATTAGGAAAAAAATCCGAAATGATATTTGGTTGTTAGTGGGTGTTGATTTACCATAAGTTAATGTTTACCATAAGTGAGGCCTAGCCTGCCATGAGGTGAAGATTGGATGAGCTTATGTTAACATTGTATTATGTCTTATTTATATGTCTTGGGAGGACCCAATGGATATCCAGTGGGTATGGATATCCGATGGGTTTGGACATGGATACAATTTTTCACCCATGGATATTTTCATGGTTGGGCAAAGACTGTGTTCATGGATATGGATATGGCTTAGATATTTTTCAACCCGGTCCAAACCCGACCATTGCCATCCTTAGTATGACCCGTAGTAGTTTCCGGGTTCACACAGATTAGAAAAGGCATATGTCTAACCCATCGAGGCCTCTTAGGAACATATACCACAAACTTCAGGAGTAAAATAACTCAAGCTCGAATGCAGAGCATGGTTAACAAAAACAGAGGATACAGTTTACAAAAGGCATTATATATCAGGGGAAGAACTGGCAAGGTTATTGGATATGAAGGACACTATCGAATAATAACCAAGCAATTGGTCTCGTGGACCACAAGGAATCTGATGTGAGTATCGATACTCAATCAGAAGGAAAAAGAATGCAAAGGCATCAGATTATAGAAACAACTGACTAATTCAAACCTCAAATGAAAAATGAATTATGATTTCCAAATCAAGGGGTCAGAAGCAAACGCTCTGATAAAGGACGGATAAGTCGTACAGACTTAGGGGTACAATCATCGGCAATTTGATTGGTGGAGAACCAGCTCATGTTCTAAATGACGTCTAAGCCGGAAAGACAATTTAAAAGGATCAACTGATGATTGCGTGCATTCACACTCATGTTGATTCAACAGGATCAAAATGACGGTGTCAAATGAGACTAATGAATATTGCCGGATATATGGGAAGCATCCATAATGCAAGCAGAACTGCTGAGGGTTTTTGGAGGATTGAATAGTATTTTGAAGACCATTGTGAAACACTTGAATAACTGGGGATGAGCAGATTCTCAATAAGTGTAAGGAATTACCGTAGGGGTATTCACGTGGCAAAGAACAGCAAGGCAGTAGGCACAAAGTATTCTCGGAACAATAGAGAGGATTTCGAGGTATCTTATAATGATAAGATCAACATGAAAAGATTGTAGGAATGGCAAGTGTACGTGGTTATCCATAGAGGTTTATCGATGGATGGGAATTGCAAAAGCGATGGCACATAGCCTCGAGAGCACATCGTAGAGTATCTTCGGAATCTTCTGGTGCAGCAGGCGGTCATCGGTAACATGGGGCTCTCCGGATGGAAGTGATCACGAGATCCTAATGTTAGAGTTAGCAAAATTTATTTAACCCGAGTAGAAGAGAGATCAGAGTCCCAGAGTATAGACGAGGAGTAAAAGATCCTAATACAACCCAATGGCGATGTGGGCCCGTAAGCCACACAGCCATGTTAGTAAAAGTTTTTCAATGACTAGACTCGACTACAACCAAGGAGTTGGAAAGGGGGATTCCTATAGGCAGTCGGCTCTGATACCAACTTGTGACGCCCCCGATTCAATCATAAACTAATCATGCACGCAAACGTGTACGATCAAGATCAGGGACTCACGAGAAGATATCACAACACAACTCTAAAACATAAATAAGTCATACAAGCATCATAATACAAGCCAGGGGCCTCGAGGGCTCGAATACAAGTGCTCGATCATAGACGAGTCAGCAAAGCAACAATATCTGAGTACAGACATAAGTAAACAAGTTGCCATAAGATAGTTAGCACAAACTGGGATACAGATCGAAAGAGGCGCATGCCTCCTGCCTGGGATCCTCCTAAACTACTCCAGGTCGTTGTCAGCGGCCTGCACGTAGTAGTAGGCACCTCCAGAGTAGTAGTCGTCATCGACGGTGGCGTCTGGATCTTGGGCTCCAACATCTGGTTGCGGCATCCGAGAAGAAGAGGAAAACAGGGGAAAAGAGGGAGCAAAGCAACCGTAAGTACTCATCCAAAGTACTCGCAAGCAAGGAGCTACACTACATATGCATGGGTATATATGTAAGAAGGCAATATGAGTGGACTGAACTGCAGAATGCTAGAATAAGAGGGGGATAGCTAGTCCTATCGAAGACTACGCTTCTGGCAGCCTCCGTCTTGCAGCATGTAGAAGAGAATAGAGTGAAGTCCTCCAAGTATCATCGCATAGCATAATCCTACCCGGCGATCCTCCCTTCGTCGCCCTGTGGAAAAGCGATCACCGGGTTGTCTGTGGAACTTGTCTGGGTGTGTTTTATTAAGTGTCCGGTTCTAGTTGTCATAAGGTCAAGGTACAACTCCGGGTCGTCCATTTACCGAGGGACACGATTATTCGAATAGATTAATTTCCTTGCAGGGGTGCACCACATAACCCAACACGCTCGATCCCATTTGGCCGGACACACTTTCCTGGGTCATGCCCGACCTCGGAAGATCAACACGTCGCAGCCCCACCTAGGCACAACAGAGAGGTCAGCACGCCGGTCTAAGTCCTATGCGCGTAGGGGTCTGGGCCCATCGCCCATTGCACACCTGCATGTTGCGTGGGCGGCCGGAAGCAGAACTAGCCCCCTTAATACAAGAGCAGGCTTACGTTCCAATCCGGCGCACGCCGCTCAGTCGCTGACGTCACGAAGGCTTCGACTGATACCAGGACGTCGAGTGCCCATATCTTTCCCGCGTTGTTGGTTAGTGCGTATAGGCCAATGGCCAGACTCAGATCAAATACCAAGATCTCGTTAAGCATGTTATCATGAAGCAACCGCGAACGCCGACCAGGGCCAGGCCCACCTCTCAGCTAGGTGGTCTCAACCTGCCCTGTCCCTTCGCCACAAAGTAACAGTCGGGGACCGTCGGGAACCCAGGCCCACCTCTACCGGGATGGAGCCACCTATCCTTCCAGCCCCACATCGAAATCACTTGCGGGTACTCAACGAGCTGATCCGACTTTAGTCACCACCTGAATAGTATGTATGTATAGTATATAGCCGTGATCACCTCCCAAGTGATCACGACCCGATAGTATAGCAAGGCAGACTGACAAGAATGTAGGCCCAATGATGATAAACTAGCATCCTATACTAAGCATTTAGGATTGCGGGTAAGGTATCAACGACTGTAGCAACAATGACATGCTATGCAACAGAATAGGAGTAACCAAACAGTAACATGCTACACTACTCTAATGCAAGCAGTATAGAGAAGAATAGGTGATATCTTGTGATCAAGGGGGGGGGGGGCTTGCCTGGTTGCTCTGGCAAGGAGGGGTCATCAACTCGATAGTCGAACTGTGGGTCATCGGCAGTCTCGAGGTCTACCGAAAAGAAGTAACGGAGGGGGAACACAATAAATAACAGAGCAATCAAAGCATCACAAAGCGTAACATGGCAATACATGGTGCTAGGTGTGCCCTAACGCGGTAGTAGGTGATACCGGCGAAAGGGGGAAACATCCGGGAAAATATCCCCGGTGTTTCGCGTTTTCGGACAGGTGATCCAGAGGGGGAAAGTTGTGTGTTCTCTGTGCTAGGGATGTGTGGCGAACGAACGGGTTGCGTATCCGGATTCGTCTCGTCGTTCTGAGCAAGTTTCGTGTACAAAGTTTTTCCATGCGAGCTACGGTTTATTTTATATTAATTTTCAAAAGTTTTAATTCATTTTTAGAATTAACAGAATTAATTTAATTAGAAAATGTTTATTGCGCCATCATGACATCAGCGGTCAGCGTTGACCGTTGACTGTTCAAACAGGGCAGTGGGGCCCGTCTGTCATTGACTATTTATCTAATTAGGTTATTAAGGTTAATTAACAGGGCTAATTTGATTATTTAACAGGATTAATTAAGTTAATTAATTGGTTAATTAATTAATTAATATTCTTTTTTCCTTTTAAACGTTACATGGGCGCGGGCCCCGTTTGTTAGTGGCCTAGAGGCCTTAGCGGGCACCGCGCTGTGCGGTTACGGGCGTGTGGGCGCTGGCGCCTAGCCCGAACGGGCACCGATGCGGGAGCGAGCACCGGCAGTGGGCGCCAGGCGGCAGAGGAGCAGCGAGGCGCCGACGGCCTCCGCGACGACAAGGGAAGGGGTCCGCGGGCGTGGAAGGGCGCCGATGCAGCGCGGGCGCACGGACGCCGGAGATGGCAGCGTCGAGGCCGCGCGGGGTAGTGAGCAGGGGCGGGCGAGGCGTGTGCAGGTGGTCGTGGACGGCGGGCACGGCCGGACGGCGCGGCGCATGGCCAGGGCGCGGCCCGACCGCGGTGAGCACGAGGCCAGAGCGCGCGAGGCGTGGTCGCGGGGCGAGGGAGAGAGGAGGACCAGGGTCCTCACCAGGATTCGTAGGGACAGGGCAGCGGGGTCGGGGTGGTCGACGGGTACGATGGCGAAGAGGAAGCAGGCCAGTGGGGAGGAGGACGGGGACGACGATCCGGCGAGGCGGTGAGGGTGTCCGGCAGCGAGGTCCTCGGGCGATGGGCGACGTGGTCGGGAGCGACGCGTCCAGATCTGGGAAAGGGGCGGTGAGGGTTGGTGGAGCCGATGAGGAGGAGCCGAGGGTGGAGCGGCGACAGCGTGGGCGATGGGGTTCCTCGGGCGGGGGCGTCGCGGTCGAACGCCACCCCGATCCAGATGGGATTGAGAGGTGGT
>NC_041387.1:597922131-597928017 GCF_002162155.2 Triticum dicoccoides | reverse complement strand
GGGGGTTCTCTTTTGTTTGTTTGTTTTGTTTGCTTTTGTTTTTTCTTATTTTTCTTTACAATTCTTTTCTGTTTTTTTGTTCCTAATTATTTTGGTTTTGATAATATACAAAGTGGCACCTAAATTGATGTTTCAATTATGTCACAACCACAAAAGGTTTCATCCCAAAATATTATAGCTTAGTATTTTACAAAATATAAAAGGCATTTAATTAATGGTTTTAGCTACTGATTTAATTAGTCTAGTGCATTTAAACATTTTATAAAGACTTGTTTTCTCCACCAATATATCTTATGAATTATTTGTCACAATAAGAACATTTTAGTTTTGACTTTTGAAAACTTTAATTGTTTGGCTTGTTCTTGAATTTGGATTTCGAACCGGTTTTGAACTAACGCGAGATTAGCAACAGTAACGGAGGTCACGTGGCATCATTAACAGAGGTTCACTGTAGCTTAATTATCCGGGCGTCACATGAATGCCAAATATCAAACTCATTATTTTGGCAAACAATGTTAATAACTTTAGTTAAAATATCTGACAAAGATAGGCGGAACAAGCTTCCGCACTCATAGTCTTTTCCAACAAATTGTCCACACTTGAAAATTACGACTTTATTGGACTCAAAAAACAACTTAAAACCATCTCGACATAAATAGGAACCGCTGACGAGATTCTTATTGATGGACCGCACATGATGAACGTTCTTCAGACGCGCGGTCTTCCCCGAATAAACTTCAGATCAACCATACCGACACCTCGAATAATCGCATGTGACCCGTTCCCCATCAGTATGGGAGAAGTCCCTGTGGCCTGGTAAGAAGAAAACATGCAGGCTTTAGCACAAACATGTACGTTTCCATCGGTGTCAATTAACCAATCGGGAGATTGAAATACTAAAAGGATGGTACGAAAAATACCGTACCCAGATTCCTTCATATCAGTATCACCGATGACAACATTAGCGGACTTGCCGCTCTTCTCATGTTCGCGCTCCTCAAAGCGGTTAGGACATTTCGGAGCCCAGTGATTAGGATCACCACAGACATGGCAAAAGTCCCTTCCCCTTCTTATAAGAATTCTTCTTGTAGTTGATAGAATGTGACGGCTTGTTCTTTGTATCAAATTTGCCTTTGCCCTGAGTTTTGTTCTTGTTGGTTTTGAACTTGTTGGGCTGGAAGTTCTTCTTTTGTACCATGTGGGCACTAGAAGCTCCCTCAGCAACTCGAGCACGTGTGTCCTTTGCTCTCGCCTTCTCTTCAACATCAAGAGTACCAATGAGTTCCGAAATGGAAAATTCCTGTCTCTTGTGTTTCAGGGAAGTAGCAAAATTGTTCGACGAAGGTGGAAGCTTGGCGATGATGCCTCGAGCAAGAAATTTGTCCGGCAACACACACTTGAAATGCTCAAGTTTTTTTGTGAACGACTGTATCTCATGAGCCTATTGGACAACAGAGCGCTCATCAGTCATCTTGTAGTCATAGAATTGCTCCATGACGTACAACTCGCTGCCGGCGTCCGAGGCCCCAAACGTGGCCTTGAGCGCAACCCACATGTCCTTGCCATTGTCAAACAACATATACGAATCCACAATGGAATCGTCAAGGACAGTTAGAAGGACGCCTTTAAAGAGGGTATCGATCTTCTCAAAAGCTTCCTGTTGTGCAGGATTAAGATCGCCCTCAGTCTTACCCTTGGTGGCGTCATAGCAGTATATGGTCTGAAACCAGTAAACTGCTCTCGTGCGCCACCTCTTATACTGCACCCCCTTAAAGGTAGGCGGCTTCAGATGCACAACAAAACCACTCAGAGTAAATTACCTATAATCAGTTTTTTGGATTGTTGAATATATGAGCAAGTTACTACGATATTTAATTTGAATAAGTACAAAATAAACCATGACGGCTATAACAAAGATTAAACTAATCATGTGGACTAGCATAGTAGATGAACAGATCACATCTAGGGCATAAACTAGAACTAATAATTCTAGCACAATCTCGAACAAGCAGGACAAGATCACATACGGTGCAGTGGGAGCAGGACCGCCAGTGTTGATGTTGTCTCTCATGTTGTTGAGGGAGAGGTTGCCGAGATCGGGGAAGAAGTCATCGCTGCCAGCAGTCGAGCGAGTGCGCTCCCCAAAAACCTGATCGCCCCTCCCTCGTATAGGATCATGAGAGGCGGGGTTCCGGAGGCCCGCTGTCCCTTCTTGCGGTGCACGCCAAAAGGAGGGATGGAGAATACTTGTGTGGTGGTGCAATGATCTAGAACGATGGTGCGAAACCATGCGATACGGCGGTGGCTAGGGTAGACATCTGCCTGACTATATAGTGCGGGTCGGGTAGGTCGTGGGAGTAAGCCCCACGTCCAAGTCGTCGCGATCCAAAAGAATCAGAAACGGTTCAGTAATTAACGCTTTTGTAAATTATTAATTATTGTCTCATTAATTTTTCCCGAGCAGCAAAAGTATAGATAACGTGCATAGCTCTGTCCTCGGCTCATTCCTGTACCCCGCGGCGCGGCGCAGCGCGTCGTGACGAGGCATGGTGAGGAGGAGTGCGCGTGTAGGTCTACTCTTCTCATGCTCATACAAGTGGTAGAAGATCTCACCTTATAAAGAGGTGCAAGTCTCTTTCAACTTCCAGGGCGGGACAAAACTTTAGTCTCACTCACACCACTCACATGTGTGCATGAATGGGCCAAGAGAATTTCAGAATTTTAGTTGGGCTTTGGGCCAAAGGCCCACTAGAAAATTCCAACAATACCAACTGCAGAGTTCACGTGGAAATCGGGAGCCCCACTACGGTGTTGGTTCTTCCGGTGGCCTGCCCTAAAAAACCGATGTTGGACCGTGGATCGCCTGGCATGTAGAGGCCTTCCACACCATGACACCTGCCCGTTTTGCGACTAAGAAGAAGAAACCCTCGAGTACATCTTGCTAACATGTGTTTTTGTGAGGGTGGTTTGGCGGACGCTTTGCACGGCGATTGTGAAGCTGGCATGGACATCGACGGTCCAAGATAGACTGGCGATCTGATGCGTGGATAAGCCCAAGGATTTGCGAGCCCTCGTCACTCTTGCTTTGTGGGGACTATGGGACCATAGAAACTCCATAGTCTTTGAGGGTGAATCACCTTCGCTTGAGGTGGTCATTAGGAGGATCGCGGAAGAAGGAAATGCATGACATCTCGCAGGACAACTCAAGGGCGAGTGGGAGAGGATCTTGGTGGAGCTCTTCCGGTGGGCGAGACGCGAGTAATCCGAACAATTGTAGAGTGGATGTATAAGCTTAGGCTGTGGTGATTGATGTACATCGTTTTCTTGTACACACTCTCCTCCATATTTTTTTAGAACAAAGGCTAGCGAAGAGCCCGGTTTTGAATTAACAAAGCCATCAACCGGCCAGGATTACAAACTCTGGAGTACAACTTCGACAAAAACCAGAAACTAAAAAGAAAACACGGCAAGATACAATGGTGCCGGGGAAAGCTCACTTGCCAGACATACAATAAATTGGAAAAAGATCAACATGAAGCACCTAGCTTGAAGATGACAAGGCCTCTTGCACGCGCGAAGCCTAGGAGAAGGGAGATGTCGGTGAAGGAGAGGAAGATCAGATGACCGAGAAAGGCAGCCGTTGCCACAACACCTGGGACCCAAATGGGGAAACATCACCATCCAGATCCATCATCGAAGAAGGCCCCTGCCTCCTCGCCTGGCTCGAAAGGCGCCGAACCGTCGACAAATGGACACGTTCACCCTAGTACCTGGATGAGTGTCACCGATGGCATCCACATTATTGGGACCAGGCAGACCCGATTTGCCGTCGACTTCTCACCTAGAGCAGAACATCACCAAAAACCGAGGACCCGGGCATTCAAGAGGAGAGCTGCCAGAATGCATTGAGGAGCAGCAGGCAGGGCCAAGATAAAAAAGGGGAGCTTCTGCACAACCCGGCTCGCTGGAGTGACACTGCGGGGGGGGGGGGGAATCCCTATCCCCTCCTCCCCAGTAGCCACGGGCACTGTAGTAGGAACACTACAACCACCCGGTGAGCACACAAACATGGCCTGAACCAGGGTGAACACCACCACCGTTGGAGTTTATGCTGCTGCCGCCGACACCCACCGCACACATCACAACGAAGTCCAAATTCCCACCTTGCTCCCAAAGCAGCGCCTTCAAGAAGGATACAGCGCCAAGGGCGTCGCCGCTGCCCAACCGCGTTGGGGTTTTCACCCGGGAGGGCAAGGGGGAGGGGCGGGGAAGGTATACCTGACAGACGCCTTCAAGAAGGTGCGCAGCGCCCACGGGCATCGTCGCCGTCACAGCCAGCAGGGCTGGCTAGGGATTTCTACTGGCAATTCTCGTCACCACGCCCACCCGTCGGAGAACCGCCGTCCAGGACGGAGCCGGCGAGATCTGGGGGAAGGACTTGCCGAATCCGCAACAGAGGATGGAAGGCGGCCAGATCTGAAGCCGCGGAGCCGAAGCCGCCGCCGCCACGCGCTGGCTCGCATCCACCGGGTACCTCGCCGTCCACACGGCCGAGGGGCACCGACCCGCACCTGCGCCACCATGCGCCGAATCCGGTGGCGCCAATCCAGCCGAGGCCGCCGCCAGGGGTCCCGAGGCCCCCCGCGAGCAATGTGGGGCAGCAGAAGAGGCCCCACCGCCACCTTCATCAGCAGCGCCCCGGGCGAAGCCGGCGGCTGCCTCAGGCGGCGGTGAGGGGAGGATTAGAGGGGGAGGAGACGGCGGCGGCGGGCTAGGGTTTCGGCCCTCGAGTCGCCCGAGAGGGCGACGCGAGGGAGAGGTTTTTTTTTTCGCTTGTTGCCTCCTCCGTATTCGAGAAGAAGAAAACACAGGTTAGAAATACACTTCTTTTGCGACGATAAGATGATTGAAAATACAGCGAATCATAGGAGGGACGGAGATGACCTTTTTTTTTTGACAGCATGGGACGGAGATGACATTACCTGTCAGGCACAACCCAAATGATAAGGCCATGTTAGCATCAAATCAGTCACTAATTAACTAAACTTGTCCCACAAACTAGCTTAGCCGCGGCTAACTAGAGACAGCGACATGTGACCGAACACTAACAGCAGCAGTTCAAGGACATGCTAAGCTAATCTAATCCTGGATACCCCTCTTTCGGTTGCGGACAACGAACGCCACCAACGTCCAGGCTCCACGGCCACATGCGTCAAGCAGGACGTTAATTAGCATCTTAACTCAACAGTAATCTACGAGCACCTACATTATGGGCGGGGCCATCAAATAGTGACACATATATAACGAGAGAGAGTGCATGCGTGTCTGTCTGTCCGGCTGAGGTGATCTTCCACTAACGCAGCAGTGCAAGCAATTCCCGAATACAGTACAACAGTCCAGTTCAGGCTTGAAACTTTCAGAGTGTCAAGTTCACAACAACGTCGTACAGTAAAAGGAAAAGGAAAATGAAGACGGAGAAGTGCCTGAACCGGGCGCGACCATGTCTCGCTTATAGCGAGACCTAACGCAGAGCCTTGCTACAAGCAGCCACTCGGAATGGACCGGCCAAGCAGGCACCACATGCCTTTGCGCTTTTTTATTCTCTTCCGTCTTTTTTCTTCACATTTCTTCATCTGTTTTTTCATTTATATATTGAAATATTATAAAATCACTTTAGATACAAAAATTGAAAAAGTTTAATCATGTATTCCCTCCGTGCAAAAAACTTGTCGCTCAAATGGAGGGAGTATTCAAATGTTAGTGCTAGATAAATCCATTTGAGCGACAATCTTTTTGAGACGGAGGGAGTATTTAAATGTTAAATGTGTTAAAAATGTTCCTGGTGATAAAAAAAAGGAGCAATGTGTATGAACAAAGAGACATCAA
>NC_041387.1:597914808-597921968 GCF_002162155.2 Triticum dicoccoides | reverse complement strand
ATTTAAATATGTTAGACACACACACACACACACACGCACGCACGCACGCATGCACAAAACGTATAATTTTCAAACATGTTAATCATATATTTGATTTTTTTAAACATTTATAAAAACGTGCTCTTGATGTATACAAAAATGTACAATATTTATGAAAAATTAGGCATCAAAGAAATATAAGTTTAACCAATTGTTTATTATGTATATGAAAAATGTTAAACCTGTATAAACATATGTCCTTGATGTATACAAAAATGTACGATTGTGTATGAAAAAGGTATACATCCAAAACACATGTTTGGAAATTTTTTTAATCAGTATTTAAAAGATGTTCCTGCGGTTTTGATTTTTTATTACCATTAAAAAAATGTCCATCATGTATTATACATCATGTTTTTGAGAAGTGTACAACGTGGATCAAAAATATGTTCCACATGTACATTATGCATTGAAACAAGACATGTGTTAAAAAATGATGTAAACCGAGAAAGAAATATAAAGAAAACAAAGAAAACCAAGAAAAACCATAGGAAACCATGAAAAAACAAAAGAGAACCAAAGTATAACGAGGGAAAAACCCAGAAAAGAAAGAAAAAAAATGAAAATCTGAGGAAAACTAGCGCATAGAAGTAAAGGAACAAACAAAACCGAAAAAGAAACAAACAAAACTGGTTAAAAAAGAAATACTAAAATATAGAAAACCGTCGAGGGAACAAAAAAGAGGAAATGAAAAAAACAAACAAAGAAAGCCATGGTAACGCAACCACCATCGAGCGTCTCGATCAAAACCCCATCGAATGAAAAAAAGTAACGGAAAAGGACTAACCCAGACACCCAGTAGCTTAGCTACACGTGGGGAAGAAGCTTCACGCGAGCACATCATATACCTCATTATAAGTAAGATATAGGCACCGCACGACTATAACTCGCTTCATCTGAGACGAGTGCAAATGCTTATGTCTCGCTGCACCGGCCAGTGCTTCCGCGGCGGGCGGGGCAGGGCGTGGCGCTCCACCAGTCCTTGCCGCCGGTGGTGCTGGCCGTGGTGCCCCGTCGGCTGGTGGGATCGGCGCTGTCGGGCGGGGCGGCTTGCCTCCTCAGAGGCCTGTGGCAGCGGGGGTGCAGCCCAGAGTTGCCGCCGGCCGGGGCGTTCACTCCTCCGTGCAGCAGGGGCCCGATGCATCTAGCTCTATGGCGTTGACACATGCACCTAGGCCAAACACGCACCAGCCGGATGAATCGGCGCAGCCACCGGCAGCCAAGGCACCGGCCCTAGGAAGGGGTCGCGGTGCGCAAGGGCGTGGCTGATACAATGGATACATTCGGGATGGTCAGAACTTCAACCGATCCGGGCAGTGGGGAGATGATGGATATGATGCATATGGTGAGGGATTGCGCCGTGGATCTTCGTCCGGTGGCGGCCGTGGATATAACCGGTACAATGATGAGGATACTGGACATTTTCATGGTCCGCCCGATAACTTTGTTAAAGGTGTCGCCGGTCCCTGGGATCGCTTCCGAGGTGGATATCGCCGCGGGGGAAGTGGGAGACGCCCACCACCGCCTCGACACCTTCCACCGCCACCACCACCTGCTGTGGATATGGCCTCAGCGGAGGAGCTCGAGCATGCAGCGGATGGGATGGGAGACCTAGCCACGTTACCCGCGACGGCAGTTGACGCGGTTCGGGCTCTAGCAGCAGTGCAGGTTTCGGTCGCTTCTAGAGGTGCTAAATCTAGGGATGGCATGTCTGACATAGGGCCGGAGAAAGCGGAGGGCGGAAAACTCTCTAAGTGGGCAATTAAGAAGAAAAAGTTACCTTGCTATAGATGTGGTGAATCGGATCATTTTGTGGCAGAGTGTACAAACGAGCTTTGTGACTATTGCCTCCGATCTCAGCATGCGACAGCGGATTGTCCACTACTTTCCGGTCCTAAACCTGGCATTAACATTTTTGGTGTCTGTTATAAGGAGTTGATGTTCTTTGAGACACCAGAGGTGGATCCTCTACCGCAGATGGTTGAGAGTTCCTTCCCTACAGTTGTCCGGGTTACTAACGGACAGTTGACCGAGGCTCAGATTGTGAGACAACTGTGTGACTTAGTGCCAGGTAACTATCAGTGGCATCTGGAACAGTTAGAGGGTCAGACTTATAAGGTGGACTTTCCCACTAAAGAGGATCAGATGCATTTTCTCAAGTGGGGTTTGTGCAGAGTCCCAAGCACCAACATTGTTATTGCTTTTGATGAGTGGAAGCAGGAGGAACCTGAGGGTACACCTTTGGAGAAGGTGTGGGTACGTTTCTTTGGTGCACCACCAAAATTGATAAAGCATTATCTGATTGCGTGGAGCTTGGGTGTTATGATTGGTAAGACAAAAAGGGTTGACATGCCCTTCACTCGTGCACAAGGGGCTGCGAGGTTGCTGGTCAGTGTTGTGAGTGTTGAGTTCATACCAGATGTGGTTAGATGGACACATGCTGGAGTCACTTATGTTTTAGAGCTTGAGATCGAGGATACTCCGATTTCCTAGGATGGGGATGAGCCACAGGACATGGACACGACTAAGGGGGGTGGCGCATCCGGGAATCAGGATAAGGGGTCCGATGATTCACTTCCGGAGTCGGACAAGGGGCCTACTATTAAATCTGATAAGGTAGACACATCTACCAAAGAGACATCCCCGTCCACTACTCCGATGAACTCGCTTCTCTTTGGTTCATTTGCACCGAGGTCGGCTCCTAGTCGGTTATGGAGCACCAGGGTCGACGCAGACGACCCGATGGAACTTGAGTTGCCACCAGTGTTGAGTATGGCCTGCGAGGCGTTGTCTGCGGAGTCCACACTCGATGGGACGGTTGTTTCCGCTGGGTTGACCAAGTGTGGGGGGACCCGCGGGCAGGAGGCCCCGGTGCCCATCTTGACTTCTTTGGGAGAGGCGCATGGACAGGCGGTCTATGGCGTTCATCACACACAGGCTTCACCGGTCGAGCTAGGGGTGAGGTGCGGGAAGGAGTCCCGTGCTATAACCCCTCCATAGGACGCCACCATCTTGAGTGGCGAGCTAGGGCTGAGACGCGAGAAGGAGTCCCGTGTCGCAATCCCTCCACAGGAGTGCTGTCACGCCCAATATGCGACCCTATCCAAAAGGAACTCGAAGGTCCCACCAAGGATAGACCCGCATATTGAAACGCTTTTGCAAGGTGGATATCATTACATCAACATTACATAATAGGTGGGGATACAAACAAAAGGCATATAATGCCACACGAATACAACATCATATCATACATGAGAACAACATCCGACTACGGATGAAACATAAACAGAAACTCAAACGACATCCACCCTGCTAGCCCAGGTTGCCGACCTGGAACCTATCCCCTGATCGAAGAAGAAGCAGAAGAAGAACTCCAAAACAAGCAAGCATCGCTCTCGCGTCATGATCATCGCATAACCTGTACCTGCAACTGTTGTTGTAGTAATCTGTGAGCCAAGAGGACTCAACAATCCCATTACCATGGGTATCAAGACTAGCAAAGCTTAAAGGGAAAGGAAGGGGTAAAGTGGTGAGGCTGCAGCAGCAACTAAGCATGATATGGTGGCTAACATACGCAAATAAGAGCGAGAAGAGAGCAAAGGAACGGTCGTCAACTAGCAATGATCAAGAAGTGATCCTGAACTCCTACTTACGTCAAACATAACCCAGAAACCGTGTTCACTTCCCGGACTCCACCGAGAAGATACCATCACGGCTACACACACGGTTGATGCGTTTTAATTCGGATCTGGTGTCAAGTTATCTACAACCGAACATTAACAAATTCCCATCTGCCTATAACCGCAGGCACGGCTTTCGAAAGATTATACCCTGCAGGGGTGTCCCAACTTAGCCCATGATAAGCTCTCGCGATCAACGAAGGATATACCTTCTCCCAGGAAGACCCGATCAGACTCGGAATCCCGGTTTACAAGACATTTCGATAATGGTAAAACAAGACCAGCAAAGCCGCCCGATGCGCCGACAATCCCGATAGGAGCTGCACATATCTCGTTCTCAGGGCAACACCGGATAGGTCAGCCTACGAGTAAAACCAGACCTCGAGTTGCCCCGAGGTGGCCCCGCAGTCTGCCCGGTTCGGACCAACACTTAGACAAGCACTGGCCCGGGGGGGCTAAAATAAAGATGACCCTCGGGTTGGCCGACCCAAGGGAAAGGGATAGGTGGTGGTGAGGCAAATGGTAAAACCAAGGTTGGGCCTTGCTGGAGGAGTTTTATTCAAAGCGAACTGTCAAGGGGGTCCCATAAATCACCCGACTGCGTAAGGAACGCAAAATCCAGGAACATAACACCGGTATGACGGAAACTAGGGCGGCAAGAGTGGAACAAAACACCAGGCATAAGGCCGAGCCTTCCACCCTTTACCAAATATATAGATGCATTAATAATATAAGAGATATTGTGATATCCCAACCAAAATCCTGTCCACCATGGAGAAATCTTCAACTTCACCTGCAGCTAGCAACGCTATAAGAGGGCTGAGCAAAGCGGTAACATAGCCAAGCAACGGTTTTCATAGGAAAGGTGTCAATGTTAGAGGTTCATGGCAATATGAGAGGCTTGATGAGCAAAAGATAGGTAACGCAGCATAGCGATAGAACGAAGCAACTAGCATAGCAATGATAGTAGTGAGATCCAGGGTAGCGGTCATCTTGCCTGAAATCCCGCAAGGAAGAAGAACGAGTCCATGAAGAAGACGAACGGATGAAGCCGAACCAAGCGTAGACGAATGAATCCTCACGATCGCAACAAAACAGGAACTATCGAGAAGAAACACACAACATAGTAAACACAGCACACATGAACAAGACATGATGCACAAGAAGCATGATGCATGACAAAGCTACATGAAGCTACTCATGGCAAGATATGATGCAAACAAGAGCAACACATCAAGGCAAGTTTAAATGAGGCCGGGAACAACATATAACAATTCCGGTAAGTCCTCATATGCAAATTTCGAAAATTGGTCCAGATCTGAACAAACCTTATTTTCAAGTTGTTAAACAACAAGTTAGGATGCACAAACATGATCTACACGAGATTCTAGTCAAGTTACATATAAAGTTCATTTAATTCGGAGCTACGGCCTAAAAGATATGAGCAAAACAAGTTAAACATGGCATTGATGCAAAATGCATACAAACATAAAGCAAACACCTCAAAACAAGGATGCAACATGATAATATGAAACTACATGCAAAACTAAGCAAGTTTCATATAGAGCACACTCAAAACGGGGCAACGGTTCAACACACGCACAATACAAGTTATAGCAACAGTCTGTCCAAAACAACAACTAGGCATATTGCAAGCATCAAAACAACATGCTACAGGATCTCAACAAGAAAATAAAAGGCATGGGCATGATGTACAGGTAAAGCATAACAAAACATGAACACTGAGCTATCTCCAGAAATCACTAGAACATGCTCAAACACACATGGCAAGATTGCAAGTAATAACAATTTCAGACTTTGCAGAAAATAACATCAGGTTGCAATGTTCAGAGCTATCAAACAACATGTTACAGGAACTTATCATAGCAAACAAAGGCACGGCATGAAACTACTAATTGCATAGATCAAAAGTCCCTTACTGACCATGAGCCAAAAAGGATCAGAAGATATGATGGCACCCATGTAAACATAGCAAGTTATATTACAGATTCAAACATGGCAGAAACAGAATTATGAAGGCATGTAGATGAGCTTGTACCACTCACCACAGAGCAATACATGGCATGGCAAGGTAACCAACAGTAAGAAGGCATGTTTGTGAAGCTAAGCATGGCAATAGCAAGGTCATAGGGTACATGGAACACTAGGAAAACACATGGCAACAACTGAACTTAATGTTAACAGGCTGACAGCAACATTATATAACAACTTTGGAGCAAGATTACAACAAGTTACAGCAAGCTATAAATGCAACCAGGGGCATGGATGGTTAGAAGATGACATGTAAAAAAAAACATGTTTAATGATCATCTCCAGATTATGCATAGAATGACTAGTAGAAGCAGGTTTACATAGTATCGCGAAATAACAGATTCAGCCTAGCAAAACAGCAACATCAAGTGCACTACTTAACAAGCTCGATTCACTCACCACAAGTCATTGCATGACAAGATAAGCATAGCATCATCAAGAAGACATGTTTGTGAAACAAACCAAGGCAAAAACAAGTTCATAGCATGCAAGGACCAACTACAACAACCTTGGCAAAATTGAATAACATGTAAACAATCTGCCAGGAAACATTATGAAGCAAAAGTAGAGCACAAAAATTGCATTCTAGACTACTCCATAATTGCAACCAAGGGCAGGTATGGATAGACAATAACCATATGTTCAAAACATCCTTACTGAAGTATCTCAAAATATGCATGGATCTCTCTGTAGCATCATGTTTACATGGCATCAAAATTACAGCAGAACAGAGACTAAAATCAGCAACATCACGATGTCTAGTATGCATGCTTGTGCTAGTCACCACATTGATCACAAAAATAAATGGTAAGCACCTCTGTAAATAAGACATGGCATAGTTCAAAACACATATAGACATCAACCTCATAGGATGCACACATCAATCATGGCAAAAATGACAAAAGAGCTCGTTCTGTTAACAAACAGCAGATAACATCATGAAGCACTCTTACAACAAAGATTCAGGCATCAAGATGACCTCAAATGAATATGATGCAATGGAATGACATGATGTACTCGTTGAGACAAACAATTTGACATATTGCACGCACGAAACAGAGCTATGGATGCAGAGATACAATGCAATGAACATGGCATGATAATTACTACAGATTCGGAGACTTGGTGAAATTTCACCTCCGGGAAAAGTCAACCCGGGACGGAGGCGTGCGTGACGAGGAGATCCAGGGCAGGGACGGGGGCGTTTGGATGGGGAACCTGGTGGATCTCATCCACCTTCTTCTCCGGCGAGGTGGAGGAAGTCCGGCGAGGAGCGAGGAGGCCGGAGAAGCTCGGGACGGCCGGATCCGGTCCGGCCCGACCGGATCCGCGGCGACGGCGGCGGACGGCGGCGAGGGAAGCTCGGCGGCGCGGGGGCACGCCCGCCGG
>NC_041387.1:597823670-597914349 GCF_002162155.2 Triticum dicoccoides | reverse complement strand
TGTCCGCGCGCGGAGAGGGGTTTCGTCCGGCGGCGCGAGGAGGAGGGGAGCTAGGGTTTGGACTGCGATAAATCCGGGGGAGCACATATTTATAGATTCTGGGAGTTAGGAGAGTCCAAATGAGGAGCGGTTTTCGGCCACGCGATCGTGATCGAACGAACGAGAGCATGGAGAGGAGTTTGCTGGGTTTTGGGCCACTTTGGAAGGGTGTTGGGCTGCAAAGAGAAAGGGGGGTTTCGGGCTACGCGGTTAACCGTTGGAGTACCAAACGACCTCCAAATGGCACGAAACTTGACATGCGGTCTATGGGTGGTATACCAAGGCTGCTTGACAAGACTCGGTCCATTCCGAGAACGTTTAACACCCACTCACGAAAAGAGAGAAGAGGGGGATGCCGGAGGACATAGGAGCGCCGGATTGCAAAACGAACAACGGGGAAAAAGTTCGGATGCATGAGACGAACACGTAAGCAAAATGAAATGCACATGATGACATGACAATATGCAACACACAAGCAAATGACATGGCAACGACGACGAATAACTGGCAGACACCTGGCACATCGGATCCGGGGCGTTACAAGTGTGCTCTACAGGCTCGCCAGGGGATGAGCTGTTCAGCAAGGGGGAACAGGACTAGTGAGCAAGCATCTCCACGGTCATCTTCCCCCTTGATCTCGATGGCCGAGGCCCGCTCAACTACGCCCTACCCTCCTTCACCGATGACAGGGGACGGGCGTGGGAGTTGGGACAGTACCCCTCGAGAGAGCACGACGGAGGAGCTTATCACTTTCGGCGGGATTGTGGATCCGGTGTCGGCTGGCAGGTGTGTCAGCAACCGGATCCAGGGACAGCTAGATGCAGACGACGTGCAGCTAGCGCGTACCAAGAGGGCCGCCATGCTTCGTCATGCCGAGGCTACTACAGGTACGTGTTTTGATAAAAGTTGTTCAATTTTACATTTCTTTGAGACTGAAATAGTTGATAAGGCAAACGACTTAGGAATTTCTTTGGGATCAAATGAAACCGAGGTCGTCAAATCCATTAATGATCTTTTAGACTTGGAAGCGAAGAGAGCTTCTGAGATCATTCGTAACCTTGCATCTATCAAACCTATGAATGACAACGACATGAACAACTTAGGAATTACTGATCTCGCAAATATATGTAATAATCTGTTGCCTACTGTGGAGGCTGAGGATGAGGAGGATCTGGAGACCACAGAAACGGTAGAGCCTCTTTTGATGGAGGGTGCAGTCTCTGGCGTAGACAATCCTATTTTCCTGCGGGGTGTTGAAGAGAAGCCCAAACGGCCCTGGAAGCGGAAAATTTATCCTACCTCGACAGTACGCCGAAGTGCTAGAGTTAAGCTTAAGAAAAAAATTCCATGATGACTTATGAAAGGACTCTTTTGGAATAGCAGAGGTCTAGCTGACTAGGCTAAACAAAGGTTCTTAGTAGAGACAACGATAGAACAACACTTAGATTTTATTGCACTCTTGGAAACTGGACGAGATAATTTCACATCACAGTTTCTTCAAACACTCTCCAGTGGTATCGATTTTGACTGGCACATTTTACCCCCTAGAGGAAGATCCGGTGGGATCTTACTAGGAGTACGGTGTGAAACTTTAGAGGTGCTTACTGTGGTTCAGGGAGACGTTTTGGTTAAATTCAGGGTAAGATCAAAGCTGGATGGGTTTCGTTGGTCGCTAGTTGCTGTATATGGAGCAGCACAACCTGAGTTTAAACCCGACTTTCTAGCCGATCTGGTGCGGATTTGTGGAGATGAAAATCTGCCAATATTAGTCAGGGAGGGGGGAGGGATTTTAATATTATCCAGAGAAGAGAAGAAAACAATAATGACAATTTTGATGGCCGTTGGTCTATGATGTTTAACATGATTATCGAAAGTCTCAATTTAAGAGAAATAGAGCTCACCAGTAGACAATTTACATGGGCCAACTCCTTACCTATTCCGACTTATGAAAAGCTGGATAGGGTTCTTGCTAGTGTTGAGTGAGAGCAAAAGTATCCGTTGGTGTCGGTCCATGCTATGCAGAGAGCGATCTCGGATCATACACCACTCGTTTTAGACTCGGGTGAGGCTACCCATGTGGCAAATAAAAATATCTTCTCCTTCGAGCAAAGCTGGTTTGAGCGAGAAGGATTTATGGAGATGATTGCCCGCAAATGGGCTAAGCCGGTTACGGGAAGGACGCATGTCGAGAGATGTTAAAATAAAATTAGACATCTATGACAATTTCTGAGAGGTTGGGCCAGAAATGAGAGTGGGATTTACAAACAGGAAAAAGAGCGTCTTACTCAACTAGTTGAGGCACTAGACTTAAAGGCTGAAGCCACTCTCCTTTCTGTTAATGAGGATCGAACCAAGTCTGAGGCTAAGCAAAGTTTACGTGCTCTCCTGAGAGAGGAGGAGCTTAAGTGGGCGTTGCGTGCGAAAATGCTAAGAGTTGTCCAAGGGGACGACAATACGCAATTTTTCCATATGGTTGCAAATGGTAAACATAGGAAGAAGAAAATCATACAGCTTGAACAGGATGAGGGGACAATAGTGGGACATGAAAATCTGAAAGCGTATATCTCTAATTATTATTAAAAAAATTGGACCCCCGAATATATCCACGGTGTCTCTTGATGAGTCTGTGATTGATGATATACCTCAATTACAGGCAGCAGAGAACGATGTTCTCTCTGCACCATTTACTGAAAAAGAGGTTCATCAGGCCATAACCCAAACGAAGCCGAATAAAGCACCGTGACCAGATGGGTTTCCGGATGAATTCTATAAGAAATGTTGGCATATTATTAAAGATGATCTTATGCCTATGTTTCACGATTTTTTCGACGGCCATTTGGTGTTGTTTCACCTCAACTTTGGTACGATAACGTTGCCACCTAAGAAAAATGAGGCTGTTCGGATCGAACAATTCCGGCCCATTTGTCTGCTAAATGTGAGTTTCAAGATTTTCACAAAGGTGGGAACCAATAGACTGACACAAATTGCTTACTCAGTGGTTCAACCAAGCCAGACAGCGTTTATGCCGGGACAATATATACTCGAAGGGGTAGTCGTCCTACATGAAACGCTTCATGAGATTCATTCGAAGAAACTGGATGGGGTTATCTTCAAAGTGAATTTCGAGAAGGCCTATGATAAATTAAAATGGCCTTTTCTTCAGCAGGCAATGCGCATGAAGGGTTTTAGTGAAACCTGGAGGAACCAAGTGGATACTCAAATCCAGAAGGGTAGTGTTGGAATTAAGGTGAACGATGATATGAGTCACTATTTTCAGACGCATAAGGGGTTGAGACAAGGGGATTCCATGTCACCTCTTATGTTCAATATTGTGGCCGATATGTTACCCGTCATTATTGGCAGGGCCAAGCAGCGTGGCTATGTAGAGGGTCTAGTTCCTCATCTAGTTGATGGAGGGGTGTCCATTCTACAATATGCTGATGACACTATTCTATTCATGCAGCATGACATGGCTAAAGCACGTAACATGAAACTTATCTTGTGTCTATTTGAACAATTGTCTGGGTTAAAAATTAATTTTCATAAGAGCAAGGTGTTCTGTTTTGGGAAGGCCAAAGACGAAGAACACACTTACAGACAATTGTTCGGGTGTGAATTAGGTGCTTTACCATTTAGTTACTTGGGAATCCCGATTCATCATCGTAAGTTATCCAACAAAGAATCGAAATGTACTGAAGAACAAATTGAAAAAAAACTCAGCTGCTGGAAGGGCAAGCTGATGTCATATGGAGGTCGGCTAGTTTTGATCAACAACGTATTAACTAGTATGCCGATATTTCTACTTTCGTTTTTCGAAATTCCGAAAGGGGTCTGAAGGCGAGTTGATTTCCCGTTTCTTTTGGCAGTATGATGAGGCCAAGAGGAAATACTGTCTTGCGCGATGGGATATCCTTTGCCGACCTAAAGACCAAGAGGGTCTCGGTATTGAGAACTTAGAAATTAAGAATAAATGCCTTATGAGCAAATGGTTGCACAGGTTAGAGACAGAGCCAGAGGGCATGTGGTCTCAAATCCTTCACAATAAGTATTTGCACTCGAAAACACTAGCCCAGGTTACCATGATACCAACTGACTCATCGTTCTAGAAGGGACTTATGAGAACGAAGGACATGTTCTTTTGTAGGGTCAAATTCTTGATAGGCAACGGTATGTCAACAAGATTTTGAGAGGATACGTGGTTAGGAGAGACGCCTCTGGCCATACAATATCCAACCCTCTATAATATTGTGCAACGTAAGGAGGATTACGTAGGCATCGTCCTTCAAACTATTCCCTTGAACATCCAGTTCAGACGTGTGTTAGTAGGTGAGAGATGGACCGCCAGGATGCACCTGGTTCGGAGATTGATAGATGTTCAATTCTCCGACCTACATGACTCAACACAATGGAAGTTAACTAAGAATGGGATATTTACGGTGAAATCATTTTATACGGATTTGATTAATTCTGGCCCCCTCTTAAGGTCACTACACATATGGAAGGTTAAGGTGCCTTCGCGTATTAAAATTTTCATGTGGTTTGTCCACAAGCAAGTGATACTCACAAAGGACAACTTAATTAAGAGGCGATGGGTAGGCAATTCACGGTGTTGTTTCTGTGCGCATGACGAAACAATACAACATTTATTTTTTGAATGCCAACTTGCCAAGTTACTTTGGAGAACGATTCATATAGCTTTCAATATCAACCCTCCAGTAGATATTGCGTCTTTGTTTCGGACATGGTTAGCTGGGGTTGAACAGACTACTGCAGCTCGTATTCGGATTGGAATATGTGCGCTATTATGAGCTATATGGAACTGCAGGAATGATATGATTTTTAACAGACAACACAACTTAACTTTTTTGCAGGTTATTTTCAGAGTTACAACTTGGATCCATACGTGGTCCTTACTCACTCCTATGGACTCCAGGGAGCCTTTGGTCACTGGGTGCAACTAATGAAAGATGGTAGCTCGGGTTATTTTCAACCGGTTCGGATGGCGCTCGCATAACAGGATAGGAGTCTAGAGAGCTTATCCATCTTATTACCGTATCGGTTGTTATTGTCCGCCTGTACTTTTTGTCGTTTCTTTACTTTGTTTCGCTCCGCTTGCGAGCTGTAAGACCTTTTTGATGTTACGTTTCTGGATTATTAATAAGAGGGCCGCATGCATCATCATGATGCAGAGGCCAGGGGCACGCCTCCATTTCCAAAAAAAGCTAGACTAGCATCCGTCATGGCTGAAACTTTTCTGCAGTGCGCACGTGTACGGGCTGGCCCAATAGCTTGTTATATGTTCGTTCATTCGTCGGTCTATGTTTGCTGATGTGTTAGTTTGTTTTTTATTTTTCTTATGTTTTTTGTTTGCTTTTCTAATTTCTTCTCTGGTTTTCTTTCATTTTCTTCTTTTTGTCGCAATACTTTATTCTTCTTATTTTTTTATTTTACTTTTCTTTGGTTTCCCTCCTTTGTTTCTTTTGGTTTATATATACATTATTTGCATACCTCAAGAACATTTCTAATAAACTTTTACAGTTTTCTAATACAAGTTTAACATTTTCTGAGTAGATGGTCAACATATTTTCTATACAATGTTTTTAAATCATCGAATAATATTTTTCAAATATAAGATTAACTTTTTTGGAATAAATCGTCAACATTTTTATAATATGTTTGATTAATTTTTTTAAATACAAGACAAATACTTTTTTAATACATGGTCATCAATTTTTTATACACATTTAAAATTTTCAAATGCAATAATACATGTCAGAATTTTTGTATACACATTTAAAATTTTTGAAATGCTTGATGAACATTTTTTGCAAAAACATGTTTAACATTTTTCAAATGCTTGATTAGGAAAATTTAAATACATGATTTTTTTCACACACATTTATATTGTTTCCTGTACATTTTCGAGAAACATTTTCTCCGTACACATTTAATATTTTCCAAACGCTAGGTTAACAGGTTTTTCAAATGTTTTATGTAAAGTGTTTTATTGTAATATACTTTATTTAGAATGTTTGGAAGTATAAAAGGAAGTATAAAAATAAATGAAAAAACAAAAAACAAAAAAACGAGACATAGGGCGAGGCAAATTTCAGGCAGCCCTTTTGAGGCGAGGCTTACCATCTCGCTGTGAGCGAGACATAGGGGCGCTCCAAGATGGGGAGGGGCGCTCGCCTCAAGCGCCTCCGTAATGGTACGGCCCAGATCGTGGGCCATTAAAGTTGGTTTCCACCTTTTTGTTTTCGCATTGTTTTCTTATCTGATTTATCTTTTATATCAATTTATATTTGTAAATATTCCATATATATAAGTCAAAATTCACTATAGACAATTATTTTTAAAAATGTTGAACGCGTATAAGAAATTTTTTCTAGTGCATACGAAAATGTACAACATGTATGAAAGTAGTTGACATCAAAAATATTTTTTGAAAAAAATTTCTTAATCATGTATTTGATTAATTTTTCAAAACCTATATAAGAAATAGTCCTGATGTACATAAAAATGTACAAGGTGTGTGGAAACAACTTGACATCAAAATAATTATTAAAAAATATTTTTCATACATTTAAAAAATTTAAGTTGCATATAAAATATATTCCTGATGTACGAGAATGTGCAACATGTTCCAAAATATATGGTTGAAAGAGATGTTGATAATGTAATTTAAAAATATTAAATGTATATAATGATGTTTTGCATGTATACCAAAAATATATAATGTGTATGAAAAACAAATAGGTATCAAAACATATATTTGAAAATCAGTTGATCATTTATTTGAATAATTTTAAATGTGCATTGACAAATGTACCTGGTGTATACGAAAAATGTAGACTTTATATTTGAAAAAATGTTGACCATGTACTAAAAACCATGTATTAAAAGAAAAATGTACGTTGTTTATTCAAAAAAATGTTCAACGTCTATCAATAAAATGTTTCACGCGCACATAGAAAATTTAAATTTTGTACCAAACAAAAGTAGACATGTGTTAAAAGAACAGAAAACCGATGAAAACAGACAAAGAAACAAAAATAAAAACAAAGAGAAATAAAGAAAATGAAGAAAGAAATAAAGAAAACAAAAGTATAACGAAGAAAGAAAGAAAACTAAAGAAAATCAGGGAATAACAAACAAAACCACGAGCTCGAGGAGGAAGGTGAAGAGCGCAATCTGCGTGTGTGCGGCATGGGAGGAGATGGCACGGAAGCACAAGATTGAAGACGAAGGAGGAAGAAGGGGAAATTGTTCCCTTTCCCTCTTTCTTTATAGACGATGCGATAAACTGAATCGATGGGTCTTGCGGCATGACATGTGCCCCGCATGCTCTACGGTTTCCCCATTTCGCGACATGGGTGTGGGAATCTAGGCATCGTCATCATTTAGATTCAGAACTCATGGGCACCTAAACGGTCCTTTGGCCAGATATAAAAAGATAGGATAGGGCCAACCCGTGATGCCAGGCTCCGGTCTGTCGATCCACAACTTTTAAGGAGCCCCAATACTACATGCACTTCGGGGTTGCAACGGCTCAACGAGTCCCACAGACGGGACCAAGCCTAAGGCCTCAGCTTCCGAACACAAAGCTCCGAACTCCCACAGCCCCCACATCTCATTTTTCATCAATGAAAACAGGGTCCCAGGATGCCTCGTGATGGGAAGGACCACATACTCCTTCAAGGCCGAGCTCCTGAAGATGAGTCCTGATGACCAGCAAGAAGGCAAGGAGCCCGCATGGGTTCTCGAAGGACAACCACTCCAATTCCATACATGCTTGGTGGCTACTGATAGTGTAATACACCGGTGGTGGCGTCTCAAAGGTAGCCTGGTAGCAGGCCTACCATGGGCCCCAGAAGGCCCACCAAAGAGCTGGCGCAGAAGGAGCCCAGGGGATCAGATGAGCGTCTAGAGACCATCTTGGTCCCCAAGTCTACACGACATTGTCCAGATTGAATCTACCGCCATGTAAAAACCTAGACCCCATCACCCATATAACGTGGGGGCTAAGGGGCTCCCAGAGACATCTACTTTCATAGAACTAGACTATGTGTAGCCAACACACCATTCCCATTGTATTCCCTGGCATGAGGTATCCTACCATAACACAAAGCAGGACATAGGGTATTACTCCTTCCCAGAAGCCCAAACCTTGGCTAACTCTCTGTACAATCTCCGATCTGGTACTTCTGGTCATGCTCGCTACCCTATGGATGGCACTGCCAAATTTATGGACCGTCAGGCAGTGGTCTGAGATCATCATGGAGATCACATGGAGAGTGAAAGCTAGGAATAGCCCTTCCCAAGCTTTCGGTTCGAACATGCGATCCAACATGCATAGCGTTATCGCCTACCTCTTATTTTACCAAGCGAAACGCCTCCCATTGATGTTAATCTCTTTCAGACCTAACCTACCCAACATGCCCGTAAATGAGACTATGACTCTTCTATTGATATTACTATTATTCTTGTCATGTGCCTTGAGGATGGTGTTAATATCCCCAAGGATGAGTCATATGTCCTACTGAACGGGCCAAAACCGCCACAACTCGTAGTCCCAAATGAGCATTGTCGTCCTAAAGCCCGTAGACACCTGTGCACACCCAGGTCCCCGACATATCCCACATCTTAATGCTCACCAAAATCATGTTGTCACAGAAAGAAACCCTATGGAAGGAAAAGAAAGATTCCACGCATGCAAAGAGAATTCCTTCCCTAATACCAACTACCAACAAAATGCAAAGTTCTTGACAAATTCACATCTGAGTTCTCCATAATCACCTTGTCATTGACAATACCATCGGGGAGCAAGCTACCAGAGGCACATATGAGCGAGGGATCACGTCGCGATGTTTCAGGTAGAGGCGTGACCCTTTAGCCATCTAATTATAGTAATTATGTAACTTTTCCAAATCACTTTGTTTTTTTTGTCTTAAAATATAAACTACGTGTAAGTATTTTTGCGTGTTCTAGGAAAAAGACAATAATGTTGTAGTTGCTTTCACAGACGTGATCTTTGTCAACATAAATAAAATTTTAAGCATGCGGTGCGTGTTACGGTCGCTTTCTTGTTTACTTTTGCCTAGAGTGTTGTGGCCGGTTTCGAGCCACTAACACGTGTTAAGTTGCTAACACATGTAATTAAGACTCTAAATTAGGCACATGCTAATTAAATTGCTAAAACTTGTTTCACATGCTAATTAGGCACTCCTTAGTGAAAGCTCATGAGTCACTTAGAACCCAACACTAAAAAAGACATGTTGAAACTGTTGGGTAACGTAGTAATTTCAAAAAAATTCCTATGCACACGCAAAATCATGGTGATGCATAGCAATGAGAGGCAGTGGCGGAGCTTGGGCCGATTCTGTGGAGGGGCAAATGGGCTGGAGGGGCAAGAAACATGACTTTAGGCTGATTTTAACTGGACATATGGGCTGAATACTAGGGGATATATGCTAGCTTTCTCATGGGCTGGGGGGGGCGATGGCCCAGGTTGCTCTCCACTAAGCTCCGCCACTGATGAGAGGGGAGAGTATTGTCCACGTACCCTCATAGACCAAAAGCGGAAGCGTTAGCACAACGCAGTTGATGTAGTCGTACGTCTTCACGATCCGACCGATCAATTACCGAACGTACGACACCTCCGAGTTCAGCATACGTTCAGCTCGATGACGTCCCACGAACTCCGATCCAGTAGAGCTTTGCGGGAGAGTTCCGTCAGCACGACGGCGTGTTGACGGTGTTGATGATGCTACCGACGCAGGGCTTCGCCTAAGCACCGCTACGATATTACCGAGGTGGAATCTGGTGGAGGGGGCACCGCACACGGCTAAGAGATCAGGAGATCAATTGTTGTGACTAGAGGTGCCCCTGCCCCCGTATATAAAGGAGGGAGGGATAGGCCGGCCCTAGAGGAGGGCGCGCCAAGTGTGGGAGTCCTACTAGGACTCCCAAGTCCTAGTAGGATTCCCCTTTCCTTTCCGGAGTAGGAGAGAAGGACAGAGGGAGAGAGGGAGAAGGAAAAGGGGGCTGCACCCCTTGTCCAATTCGGACCAGAGGGGGGCGCGCGCCTCCCAAATCACTCGGAACCTTTCCGAAGTCCGAATATAGTCGTCCAATATATCGATCTTTACATCTCGACCATTTCGAGACTCCTCGTCATGTCCCCGATCTCATCCGGGACTCCGAACTACTTTCGGTACATCAAAATACATAACTCATAATATAAATCGTCACCGACCTTTAAGCGTGCGGATCCTACGGGTTCGAGAACTATGTAGACATGACCGAGACACATCTCCGGTCAATAACCAATAGCGGAACCTGGATGCTCATATTGGTTCCCAAATATTCTACGAAGTTCTTTATCGGTCAAACCGCATAACAACATACGTTGTTCCCTTTGTCATCGGTATGTTACTTGCCCTCGTCGGTATCTCAATACCTAGTTCAATCGCGTTACCGGCAAGTCTCTTTACTCGTTATGTAATGCATCATCCATCAACTAACTCATTAGTCACATTGCTTGCAAGGCTTATAGTGATGTGCATTACCGAGAGGGCCCAGAGATACCTCTCTGACAATCAGAGTGACAAATCCTAATATCGAAATACGCCAACTCAACAAGTACCTCCGAAGACACCTGTAGAGCACCTTTATAATCACCCAGTTACGTTGTGACGTTTGGTAGCACACAAAGTGTTCCTCCGGTAAACGGGAGTTGTATAATCTCATAGTCATAGGAACATGTGTAAGTCATGAAGAAAGCAATAGCAACATACTAAATGGTCAAGTGCTAAGCTAACGGAATGGGTCAAGTCAATCACATCATTTTCTAATGATGTGATCCCGTTAATCAAATGACAACTCATGTCTATGGTTAGGAAACACAGCCATTTTTGATTTAACGAGCTAGTCAAGTAGAGGCATACTAGTGACATTATGTTTGTCTATGTGTTCACACATGTACTAAGTTTCCAATTAATACAATTCTAGCATGAATAATAAAAATTTATCATGAAATAAGAAAATAAATAATAACTTTATTATTGCCTCTAGGGCATATTTCCTTCAGTCTCCCACTTGCACTAGAGTCAGTAATCTAGTTCACATCATCATATGATTTAACATCAATATTCACATCTATATGTGATTAACACCCATAGTTCACATTGTCATGTGACCAACACCCAAAGGGTTTACTAGAGTCATAATCTAGTTCACATCACTATGTGATTAACAACCAAAGAGTACTAAGGTATGATCATGCTTTGCTCGTGAGAGAAGTTTAGTCAACGGGTCTGTCACATTCAGAGCCGTATGTATTTTGCAAATATTTTATGTCTACAATGCTCTGTACGGAGCTACTCTAGCTAATTGCTCCCACTTTTAATATGTATCCAGATTGAGACTTAGAGTCATCTGGATTGGTGTAAAAGCTTGCACCGATGTAACTCTTTACGACGGGCTCTTTTATCACCTCCATAATCGAGAAATATTTCCTTAGTCCTCACTAAGGATATTCTTGACCTTGTCCAGTGATCTACTCCTAGATCAAAATTGTACTCCCTTGCCCAACTCAGAGCAAGGTATACAATAGGTCTGGTACACAACATAACATACTTTATAGAACCTATGACCGAGGCATAGGGAATGGCTTTTTATTCTCTTTTTATTTTCTACCATGGTCAGGTTTTGAGTCTTACTCAACTTAACGCCTTGCAACACAGGAAAGAACTCCTTCTTTGACTGTTCTATTTTGAACTACTTCCAAATCTTATCAAGGTATGTACTCATTGAAAAATCTTATCAAGCGTCTTGATCTATCTCTATAGATCTTGATGCTCAATGTGTAAGCAGCTTCACCGAGGTCTTTCTTTGAAAAACTCTTATTCAAGTATCTTTTTATGCTATCCAGAATTTCTATATCATTTCCAATCAACAATATGTCATCTACATATAGTATTAGAAATGCTACAGAGCTCCCACCCACTTTCTTGTAAATACAGACTTCTCCAAAAGTCTGTATAAAACCATATGCTTTGATCACACTATCAAAACGTTTATTCCAACTTCGAAAGGCTTGCACCAGTCCATAAATGGATCGCTAGAGCTTGCACATTTTGTTAGCACCCTTTGGATCGACAAACCCTTTTTAGCTTGAACAACATTGGTTGTCTTCTTTTATTTACACATTGTACATCTTCCTCGTGTGTATGTCTGTGTGTGCATGCGCGCATGTGTGTTTCATGTTGCATATAATCATCCTAATATTTATTATTTTCATCTACATGCTTGTTTTCTTATTCAGCACGCAAACATAAATATATATGAATGCAATTTACATTATGCATGCCATATCTAAATGTACATCAATTTCTTACAAGAACTTTGAAATATGCTTTCATTGTTTGAAAATTTCGGGCTCCGAGGCACCCGGAGGCAAAACACCTCACTCAACCCTAGCTGTTGCTACCAATTCTGCACATGACAAAGCTTCCATTGTTAACCAAAATTGCATATTTTGTCCCATTAGTTATTTTTATTGTTCCGGTTTCCGCTGATGAAGAATGATTAATTCTAAGCAATGTAATGCATGTGCAAGATGTATCTTGAGGCCGTATACAACATGTTAGGATAGAGGAAGCACACAACTTTGCCCCGATATGATTTAATTTTTTTTGGGAATACTGGAGCGATTTTAGAATACACGCAGTCCATTATGACACATTTCAGCATGTTTCAAAAAAAAAAAAGCAATAAGAAAGTCACACATGAGAACTCTCGCATTACAAATTATCACACATAAACATTAAAATTGTCTCATAGACATTTTCCTTTCAAAATCTTCAATAACACACGTTGAGTTCCAATTATGTACTTTTCAACTGCAACCCATGTAGGTGTCGTGTTTGACACCTGTTTGCCAAATTACCTAGTCCATCATGGCATATGGCATGGGCTCATACATAATAAACACACGGGCTCTAAATCGATCTCTCGTGTTCACAAAAAACCCGAACATTCGCATTTCTAGGCCGTATCAATGAAGGTGAAACAACTCTTCTTTGGGTTTGGAACTTTATTTATCAGTGACGGCTCTCAAGTTTTGTTTTGAGAAGACACCTAGTTGGGAAATGCACTCTTATAGTAGCAATATCCTAGACTTTTTCAGATTGTCATACATAAATATGCAACAACACTGGAACCTTTTCTCTTTCACACATTCTTTTACCGAAACCTTTTCTAATTTTGCTTACTACACTAACAACCATCAAAGAATACCATTGACCCATAGGGCGCATGCTCGTGGTAAATCTTTTGAAATGGGTCGTGGTTGAGAAGTAAATGAGTTTAAGTGTCTACGTTGCATTTAGACGATTTCCAAGTTTTATGGCGAATAGCAACAATGAGACAATGTTTGGATCTGTATAAAAGGGGTATAAACTTCCTATATTACCTTAAATGATATACTGATGTTCACACTATACATACACTAATCTGACCATGATGAGTATCCAACTAAAACATTCCAAAGGGGCCCTTATCATTGGAACCAAATGTATGACATCATGAATATAGGAGGTGGTGCATTGGAGGATGAAAAAGGGAAAGAAGATCGGTGATGTCAATGATGTTTCCAACACTGTCAAAGGTTATCAACGTGCAGCCATGTAATACATACGATGCCTTCAACAAGTTCAATGTATGCCTAAATATCAGAATGTTTCCCTGACTTTATACCGCCGACAGTTGCACTGGCAAGGGAGGGAAAAGGCGGCACTAGTGAGGGAGGGGAATAGCAACGCTGGTAGAGTGAAATAAGGCGCACGAGGATGTAGATCTAGAGGGTGAAGGAGGCGTGAGGCAGCGACTTACTTTCTGAGGATAGAATAATTAGCCCCAACAAAATATTGTATGATAAACACTAGTTGAAAAGTGATTCTAGAATGATATCTTTCATGGTGGGTAATATAATAAACTAGTAATACCTTTGTAAGGAAATATAAGATTGTTTAGATAGTGATCTAAACGATCTTATATTTATTTACAGAGGGAGTACATGCACACAATATTCTTCGAAACCTACCTCCCCAATGGACAAGTGTATCATACATTTCAGCAAAATATCATGGATCGATGCGGGTACCGAGGGGATTTTTGGAGGAAAATACATAGTATCATACACTTTAGCAAAATATCATCAATCGATGCAGATACCGGTGAGAATTTTTGGGGAAAAAGAAACTTCAGCAAGTTATAACCGCTGATTTCTTATCTACTGTGGTCACTGAAGGAGACATCTGAATTATTGTAAGCGACAGGAGACACGTCTTGTTGTTCCCTATCACAATAATAAAGATAGCGTCCACATGTAAGGCGTGACTCATTAGGGTTATCTGCACTATGTGGCACTGTGCCACCGCGCTTCAAACTTTTTCATGTTCCTGCGCCATGTGTAGCATGCGGGCGAATATTGTACGTACGAACAAACCTTTCTTTTTTAGCACTGGCAGAAACAGCTTCACTTTTCGCGATGCCAACAAACCAAACTAAATACACGCGTGCAAGCTTGGCATCGCGTCTCTATATAACCATCAACAAGTCGCTAGCTCAACTCACCCATTCCTCCATTGCCATTCACGTTCGTCTCTCTTGCCATTAACGCCTACGCTTTCAAGGATCGAGCACGTATAAACTACGAGCATCTCTAAAATTTGTTATCTCGCCGGGATGATTTCGAGGTCTCCCAGCCTCTTCCAGATCGGCGAGGGTGAGGCCCAGGATCAGGATCAGGCGGGGACGCCAACAATGGCGACCGCCGGCGAGCTCGTCGGGCTCCGGCTGATCATACAGCCCTCACCGGGGCGACAACAACGGCCGGCGCTGGCCGTCCTCAGGAGGTCGTCGGTGAGGTCCCCGGCAGCCGACCTCCAGGAGAACAGCGGCTGCCGGCCGTTCGTGGGCCTCGAGTTCTTGAAGTGCTGCCTCTGCTGCTGCAAGAAGATCGACGGCGACATGGACGTCTTCGTGTACAAGTAAGCTAGATCACTTGCACCTTCCTCATTCAATCTCTATACTAATTGTTGCTTGGCTTGAGCTGAGATTCTTACGGTTCTTGGGGTTAATTCTGCAGGGGAGAGCAAGCCTTCTGCAGCGACGAGTGCCGGTGTCAGCAGATAGCGAGGGAGGAGAGGCGGGAGATCGAGATCCTGGTCAGGAAGCGCCGTGAAGCGTTCCACAGCCGCCGTGCAGCGCCGGGCAAGACGATCGGAGGACCGGACCGGCACGCGAGGGTGCAAATCTCAAGTTTTTGCTAGTTATAATTAGATCCTTGCTGTACTTGCAGTAAGCCAGTGATAAACTAAGGATGATTTTTTTAGGAACAAATTAAGGATGATTAGTTAGGACAAATTTCAAGTCCTAAATTTGTAGTACAACTGTACAAGTAGGCTTTGGGTTGTTAAGAAAGGATTCAAAGTTACCCCTAGGTGAACTCCATGAGGTTCGAATCCCCTCTTGTTCCACAACAGCTTAGGCCAACTCCACCGCGCAACCCCATCCTGTCCGCGCGCGTCCGTTTGGGGTAAAACCAACGAACCAGACTGCCCAGGCGCGGGCGCAAATGGACTTTTGTCTGTTTTCTGTCCGCTTTCGACCCATCCCCGGTTCAAGTTTGCGTCGCTTTTGGGGTGAAACGGATAGCACGCGGACGCGCGGGCCATCTACGCGTGTCCTCCCCTGGCCCGCCCGTCGGTGGCACAGGGACGCCTTTTTCTATCCGTCCCCTCCCTCCCTCCGGCCGCACCCATTCACTCTTCCCCTCGCCGCCGCCGCTGCCATTGCAGCCGTGCAGCTCGGACACGTGCTCGCCCAGCCCCTTTCCCTCGGCGCCCTCGAGCTACCAACCACGACCACCTAGTTTGCACACCCGCCGACCGGATTTGGGACGGATCTGGTCGGTCTTGAGCTCGCCGGCTATGGGAGGCCGCGCCGCACCATGGACTGGACGGACACCTGGCAGGAAGGCCCTGGCAAGGCCGCATGCAGGCAGTGACTCCTGCTCTAGCCGCTCGGATCTGCACCGTCGGTGGTCCGCCGGCAGATACACGAATGGCAGTCGACCGGGCTCGGTGCTAGCCCAAAAGCTCGTCGGTGCATCGTTGCCACTCATTAAGTGCGACCACAACCCAAAGAAGGTCGTGCGCCGCGTGTCTACAACGCCGGAACATCCCGGATGGGTGTTCATCAAGTGCTTAAACGATGGGGTATGTGCTCTTTTTAGCTTCGGTTTGTGCTCTAGATTTGACTAGTTGTGCTAATTTCAAATTTTATTGTGTAGCATGGATGCAAATTTTGGTATTGGTAAGAAGAATACATCGATATATTGGTAGGGCGCAATTTAGTAGATGTTCGTGCACTTTTAGCTAGCATAGAAGCTGTAGATGAGACAAGTGCACTTGTTGCTAGATAGAGGCTACACAGGAGACTAGATGCGATGAAGCAACCTCTACTTCTTTAGACTCAAAGAAAAAAGAAGTACGCAAGATCAAGCCTCCTCCGCAGATCAACAATGAGTGCATCGAGAAGGCATTAATCCAACTTACAGGAGCAGTTATGAAAGTTGGATATCCTCTAAAATGTATTCTCGTGGTTCTTGTTTTCTTTGGTCTTACTTTTCTAGTCAAAATTTGGTGATGTATTCACATGTACCAAAAATGAATGATGAAAAAAAGTTAAGGGCTTGCAAAGAAAAGTGTACACGGACAAGATGCGGCCGGGATGCGTCCGCGCGTTGGACGCACGACCACCGCATCCCAGAAACTGCGTGGACATGACCCCATTGCCCTACCCAAACGGACAGAATCCGGGCAAATCGGACGTTCATTTGGGGTCGCGCGGTGGAGTTGGCCTTATTGGCAGAGCGGTTGGCTTTTAACTGATTGGTCGTAATTTTGAATCGTACTCGGCATATTACTCCGGCTGTTCCGATCTCCTTCCCTCTAGGATCTCGCACCTGCAGTATGCAAATGACAAGATCATTCTTATGGAAAATGGCATGTGTATTGCAAACCCGTAATTTCTCCAGTTGACATTGAGTCGTTGTTTGGAACGTGGTTAGGTGGGGTTGAGCATACTACTGTGGCTCGTATTTGGATTGGAATATGCGCGCTATTATGGGCTATATGGAACTGCAGGAATGATATGATTTTTAACAGACAACACACTTTAACTTTCTTGCAGGTCATCTTTAGAGCTATAGCTTGGATCCGTACGTGGTCTTTACTCGCTCCTATGAACTCCAGGGAGCCTTTGGTTACTGGGTGCAACCAATGGAAGATGGTAGCTCGGGTTATATTCAACCGGTTCGGATGGCGGTCGCATAACAGGATAGGAGTCTAGGGAGCTTATCCTTCATATTGCCTTACCGGTTGCGATTTTCAGCATGTACTTTTCTTTTTTCCGTTTGTTTCGCTCCGTTTGTGAGCTGTAATACTTTTATGACTTTGTGATACTCCGTTGATTTTTAATAAGATGGCTGCATGCATCATCATGATGCAGAGGCCGGGTGTACGCCTCCATTTCCAAAAAAAAAACCCTGTAATTTCTCCTCCTTTGCTTTGAAGCCATGCATAGGATTAAAATCAATCTCTCTAAGAGTGAGGTCCTCACCTGCTGCTCGTTGCCTGAGGCGCAGCGGGTAGCTAACCTTTTGAATTGCCAACTTTGGTTCATTCCCTTTCAAATACTTAGGCATTCCTGTTTCCCCTCCAAAGCTATGTTCTAAAGATTTTGCCTCCACCATGCTTAAAGTGCGCAACATGGTTATGTCGTGGCGTCGCAGATACAATACTTCGGCGGGTAAAGTTTTTCTTATTAATGCGTATCTTTCTTCCCAACCCATGTTTCTGATGGCTTTCTATTGTCTCCCGAAAGGTACCCACACAGGTTTTAATACACACATAGTGGTTTTTATTGGAATACTGCTAATAACAAGAAAAAAATATATTGTCTGGTCAAATGGAAGATTATGTGTAGGCCTCAGAGCTTTGGGGGGCTAGGCATTGTTAATACTTCTGTTATGAAGAAATGCTTGATCATTAAATGGTGGTGGAAGATCCTCAGTTCTTCCCCTGGGGTGATGTGGTGTGATATCCTCAAAGCAAAATATTTTCTCAGCTAGAGCCCCTTGTTTGCCTCTCCTGTTGGGGGTTCTCAGTTTTGGCACGATTTGGTAAAGCTTCATGATGATTTTTGTTTCTTTGGTTAAGTTTGTGGTTAAGGAGGGCAAATCCGTCCGGTTTTGGCTTGATTGATGGCACGGTGTTGCTCTGCTGTGTTCTTCATTTCCTGTTCTCTTTTTGTACTATGCCAATTCTAAGATTTTCATTTCGAAGCTCTCTCGGAAAAATCGAGATTTTACTACTCATCGTGCACTTTCCTCCAGAAGAGTTGGTGGAATGACACAATTTTGCTGCTATTTTACCCACACTCTCGGAGGAGCAGATGTTGTGGTTTGACCTCGTACACTTCTACTCCCTCCGTTCCTAAATATAAGTCTTTCTAGAGATTTCAATACAAACTACACACGGATGTATATAGACGTAGTTTAGAGTGTAGATTCACTCATTTTGCTCCGTATGTAGTTTGTAATGGAATATCTAAAAAGACTTATATTTAGGAACGGAGGGAGTAGTAGTTTTTCGATTGAATCTTTGTATGCCAAACTACTTTTTGGCTCAGTGGCTTCTAAGTTTAAGGATACTAGATAATACCCCGCGCGTTGCTGCGGGAATTGGTCAATATAATGATGAGATTTGATTCTTTGAAACATGAATATTTGATTTGTAATATGAGAAGTAAAACTAAAAATATAAATATGATTGATTTTATTTAATTATTGAGGTTACATGTGTACATGTCTATTTGGTTATATAGGATATGGTGGTGCACCACACATTGCTGCGGTATTCTTAGCTAACATTAAGGGTCTTATTGGATTATCAATGCTTGATTGCTGAGAGGTTATCTTGGTAATCTAAGGGTGTCAACTATGACATAGTGCACTTCATAAAAAATAGGTTTGAGGAATAGCGTCTCATCATATTTGCAGCTTGCAAGTAGATATTATAAAGCTGAAAACTAAAAAACAATATGCGCCCCGGCATCTTTTTCCCATCAAATTGCTTGATGTCACTACATGACGCAAGCAAAATGCAGCTTAGATACCTTAAATCACAGCCTTTGCTAAACACATGACAAAGCCAAGCCAGTATGCAAGTTTGGCTATTCGTATTTTTGAGAATAAGTTCCAACCTGTAGCATAAACCGGTAGATAGCTGCTGCTAAAGCCCGTTTGAATTTCATCTTTACAACTAACACATGATGAGAGCTATGAAACAAAACAGTGGATATAAATGTCGAATGTTGTGTCCTAGATGAAACTTTGCTTGCACAGAGGGCCCACCAGGTTACTTCAATCAGAATAAGGCAAAGTAAATACATCCCTGATGCATGTTCACAAAATTGTGCAGTTTTCATTTATCCCTATAGTTCCCATGATCATCAGAGATAATCGAAATAAATGGTGATGTGACTGATTACAACTTTCCGGCTGCAAAAAACTTTATGCCATGGCTTCCTCTTGTGGTTCTACTGCAAATTCTTTCCTGCGGACTAAAATTGAAGTTATCATAATTGTAACTGAGGGTGTAGTGATAATTTATACTTCAGCGTAGGAATACTCCACGGGAAAATGAAGGAATTAGCGTAAGGTCCTTTGGATGCACTAAACTTAAAATTTTATTTTGAAGCAGGGGTAGATAGCACAACAAAATTGACTCTCTGCAGAATATTCTTGAAAAGAACAGACTAATTCATGCAAACTGATAAAAGTACTCCCTCCGTTCCTAAATATAAGTCTTTGGAGAGATTTCACTATGGACCACATACGGAGCAAAATGAGTGAATCTATAATCTAAAATGCATCTACATATATCCGTATGTGGTCCATGGTGAAATCTCTACAAAGACTTATATTTAGGAACGGAGGGAGTATTTTTCATGTGGCAATGATTCTGACCGTCAAGGGGGTAGTCTTGGTTGCCTTTGCTGAACTTAATTAATTTTGTCCTTCAGACATTCTTCCCTCCTTAATTAATAAACTATTGGGAGATTGACAAATAATAGATGCTAAGAGATCGACCAGTGGACTGATCCTAGAAGTATAGCTCCAAACTTCTCTGAACAAAATCCAATGCATAGATATGTATAAAATGCAGCAGAACTGATAATTCTAATATGTGATGGTTAATTGGTTACTAATTCTAGATCAAGTTGAACTTTAGATTCGATAATAGAAAATAATTAGGGAAAGAGTCATGCATTACTCGTTGAGCTTGCACACGAGAACATTGACGCCAATGATAGGGAGCAGTCAGTTTGCACACTGCAATCAAATTCCATGCGCTTAGGGTGGCACTACAGGTGTTGAGAAGACAAAATAGACAATAAGGAAAGTAGTTTGTTACTACATGCGAGCATATCCCAACTGCACGCCCTGTTCTTCGTCTCCAACCTCACACCATGCCGACCGGCTCGCCGGGCTCCAGGCTAGAGGAAAAGCAGGAGAGCTATTTGGTGGGAGGCGGCAAGATCTTGGTGGCGCCGCAACGGTGCTGGGTGGCGGGCAGCCGCCGGCGGGAGAAGCCCATGCGGACGGTTGGTGTTGCTCGGCCAAGCGAAGCCGATGCGGGAGCCAGCAGCAGACATGGGCATGTGACAGTTCCGTCCAGGTAGGATGCGGTGGCGCAACATCCAACCCTTTTGGCATCGAGGTTGCTCGCGCTGGAGCTAGTAGGTGGAAAGATGAGATGCGTTGGGAAGTGAGAGACCACGATGGACCTGGGCTCTTCTTGGAGTTATAAACGGGGTGTGCCATCCGATACGAATAGGAAGCGATGGGTTGCTTCGGTGACCAGGGCTGCAACGCATCAAGTACAAAATGAATGAATCGTAAGGAAACGACGTACCAGTTCAGTGGCCAGGATGGTAACGTACTATTGAATAACTGAAGCCTGTGGAAACGACGAGTCACTCCGGTGAACAGGATCGTTGTGTATTAAGGAAAACCTTAAGTCCCACGATTTATTAATGAAATTGTGTATGCGCCAGCTGTAAAAATAGAGATGATGTGGCTGCAAATGAATTCAGTTTTTTCTTAGGTGGCATGGTTGGTGATGTGGACAGCTTGCATGTTGAGATAAATAAAATAGTGGGGATGAACTTATTATGTATATAGGATAGGATAGGATATGGCATGCTCATATTCCTTATAAAAATAAAAATAAATTGTGGCAAGCTATCAGAGGCAGACTGCCGGCTGCAGATCAATTTCACAAACGCAACAAGCAGGCGTCTGAATTTTGTGCCCTTTGTGGAGGGCACGAGGACTATGACCATATCCTATTTAAATTGTGATTTTGCTACCTTGCTCTGGAGTTGCACTCGGTCGTGGGTGAGTGTCAACTGGGCCCCAAATTCTTTTGTTTAGTTGTTGGTGCTAGTTAAAACCTTGTCTAGCCAATTGAAACACATTTTCTGGTTTGGCTTTGCTGCAGTGTGCTAAGTCTTATGGACGACTAGGAACAAGTTTATTATTGAACATGTCTCTCCTAGTAAACCTACTGACTGTATTTTCAAACTGCTTATTATTTTACAACAGTGGAAGCCGATGGTTAAAGCTTGTGGCGTGGATGCTACAGAACTTGTAATTACTTGTATACGGGCTACTGCGGTCTCCCTCATCCATCGCAATCAAGCTCATGTGACGTGGTCTGGCATCGTGTTGTCTACCTTGATGTCTCATCCTTACTCTATAGGTTGCTGGCCAGCGTGCGCTAGTTTTTGTACTTTGCAGCGCGTGCAACTTATTAATGGTGTCTGGGTGTTTGTTTGATCTTTGTTTAAACTCTCTGATCCCTGCTGTATGGCTTCATTTATAAAGTCAGGAAATCGTCTTTTCCCTAAAAACTTCAAATCCTACTTGGGAGATTTAATTCATTCTTTGATTTTTTTTTCCAATAAAGGACATTTCATTGAATTGATATATCGAGGTGATACAATCGCATCTAAAGAATGCCTGGCCTCTGCATAACTCGATGCACACAGCCAAAAAGTCCAACCGACCCAAAAAATAAAATTGTTTTACAACTTAAAAAAGATAAATTAGTCCAACCTATGATGTGGCAGATCCTATCCGGAGATCACACCGTCATCCATGGGGGGAGAAAACCTCCCTGGCCGTACGCTCCAGCCGCGTAGACGCCATCATAAAAAGGTCCCTGTCCTCCGGCCTCTGCATGATAGACCAAGTACGGAGCCATCGCGTACATATATGAATAACCTTCAAAGTCGAGGTTGCGAGCCACCGTCCTACGCATGGCCTTCACCAGCGAGTCCTTGTCGGTGGCTGCTGTACCATCAACACCGATGGCGTGCCGACCGCTGCGCCTCAACGATGGTGGAGTGAGGCCGGCAACAGTGGCAGTCCTGGTGGCCCCGAGTGCTGGAGTAGACGGGCGCGTCGACGATGAAGAAGACCGTGAGGGTTGCATGTCATCCTCCGGCTCCGCAAGTGCCCTGGATGCAGAAACCCCTCCCGGCGTCGAAGGCGTAGAGGACAAAGCTCGCAGCTCCGCCATGGCCGACTCATGGTCAGCTCTAACGGACGAGGAGAAGATCACTCCCCGCCGGGTAGGTGAAGCAGGTGCCGGCGATGGTGGCGCCAAAGCCACGTGCACAGGTACCTCTGCATGTGCCAACTCCTCAAGCTGAGTCCGCTCCTGGGCCCCCTCTTCGAGGTGAGGCGGTGCCGCCAACTGTGTCGAAGTCTGTGGCGTCAACGTTGTCAGAATAGACGACGCACTGATCACTGGGTCCGCCATAGACGAAAGTGCCGAAGGTGTCCTGGCCGACACTGGAGATCATTGTAGTGACGCAGGATCTACCTTGGAATGCATACGTCGGTTAGGGTTAGGTGGTGTGACAGTGATGAAGATCTTATCCGGCGTCGAAGACCCCCCAAAGAGAGACGAGGCTGAGGTCAACTGCATAGGCACCACTCCACCCGAGGTAGGAGGAACCGAAGTGTCATTGGACAATGAAGTAGGTTTGGGCCTCTTACTTGGATCGTTGTCCCTTGCTATATCCTCCCTGTCATGTCCTTCGTCGCCCCCTGGATCATCTCCGTGCTCCCACACACGAGGCACGAAATCAGCATCAACTCGAAAATCTGGTTTCTCCAGGCTGTACCGTAGCTCATATCCCTTCCTTTGAACAACCACATCAGAAGAAAGAGAATTCACTGAGCTCCTCTTGAAAGCATCGAGGTTCAACACCGCTACCTGAATACGAACAATTCCTCTTCGACGCAAACAGAGAAAGTCAACATCCAGAGTCGCGCCAATCATCGAGCCTACCGCCCAAAGACCCAAGAAGTGACGGAGAGCGTGAGGCACCCCATGCACATGCACCCAGATAGGAAGCAGCTCGAATCGGTGTGGTATCTCCTCCGACCTCCAGGGCTTGAACTCAATAGTAACATTGTGAGACTTGATGAAAACTACAAACCCATTCAACCTGTGAAGAACTTCCTCGCTTGGGAAGGACAAGAGAAAAGCGTCCTGGCCATGCGGTATGGCCTCCCAAGTCCACTGCTGCTGACACTGAGCTATCTTAGCAACCTCTGCCTCCACAATATTGGTATTGATAGAGCCGCCAGAAATCGATACCAACGCTGTTGGTGAATCCTTTGGTGAGAGATCCGCCCTACAGATATTGTCGGGCATCTGAAAGAAGGCCATATTTTCAGTTCCATATCCGCAAAGCATCGCCACCGGCTTCGGCATTTTGAGAGCAGGACACGGACGCATGGTCATTGGGTGATTATACTTGTTGCAAATGAAACAATATTGTTGTGTCTCGCAGTCATCAGATATATGTCCTGCAGATTGGCACTTAGCACACCACAACTTTTTCGGCTTTGCTACAACATCGGCTGCCCCTGAAGGTTGGGTCGTAGGTGTTGGTTGATGTTGTATGTCCCCCAACTGCATTGGTATGATCTGCTCATGACCCACTGCCATCGTTGACGCAGAGGCTATGATGGGCACCTGTGCCGAAGGCTGCATCACCGGGGCAGCAGGCGAGGGAGCATTAGTAGCCTTTGCACATCCGCCCTTTCCGCCCTTCTGCTTGCGAGATCGCGCAACGGTAGGACCCCCGGTGGCAGCGGAGTTGAAGGCCGGCCTAGCGTTGACGTTAGTGGCTGATTGCATGGCGGCGGAAGGACCATGCTGCAGCACGTAACACACTGTCGGCTGTTGCTGTTGCTGCACGAAGGCACCCGGAGGTTGAGGAAGATATGGCGGCTGCTGCAAGAACTGACCCGCGTGACCGATGAACTACGGCTGGAATGGCACCTGGTAAGCCTGAGGCTGCTGCTGAGTCGGTTGATGCATCGATTGTTGCTGCGCTGGCGCAAAAGAGCCTGGCGAGGCATAAGATTGCGTTGGCATTACCGGCTGGTAGACCCCCGGAGCGAAGCCCGGAGCACCCCCCAACGGAGAGGGGTTAAGTGGCTGAGAGGTGGTCGAAGGCAAGTGGGACTGGTTGCCGGAGGTGCGTCTCGGCGGCGGGGATGGATCGCCCTGCATCATCGCTGTAGCACGGACGACGACCGCGAAGGATCGATAGAGTTTAGGGTTCACTGCTTGCTCGGCCCGATTCCACAAGTGATCCAGTCAATGATTGAGATTGACCATACGGAGTGGATGTCCAGGATCCGTCCGATCGCAGTTCTGACCTGGCACTGCCTGAAAGAGCTGGTTATCGACTAGAGGGGGGGTGAATAGGCGATTTTTATGAAAGTCTTCAAAACATGAGAGTTTCAAAGACAAACAATAGAAATGACACTATTTGTATGCAGCGGAAGGTAGACTACACTAGGCAAGCCATAGTCAAGTATTCAATGAAGTGAAAGCACGAAGACTATTAGCAGCTAGGTAGTAAGGATCAGGATGGAAGATAGTATGAAGCCACTCAGAACAAGTAGTCACACAGTGAAGTTAAACAGATAATGCAAGCAGGCAATGACTTCACGAAGACAAACTGTAAGTAAAGAGAAGTGAGAGATAGAACCAGTAGCTTGGAGAGGACAGAGATTTGTTCGACCAGTTCCAGTTCCTGTGACAACTGTACGTCTGGTTAGGGAGGCTGAGATTCAACTCAGAAGACCGCGTCTTCACCTTATTCCCCTTGAGCTAAGGACACTTAGTCCCCGCCCAATCACTCTAGTAAGTCTTCAAGGTAGACTTCCAAACCTTCACAGACTTCGTTCACCTGCAATCCACAATGACTCTTGGATGCTCAGAACGCGACGCCTAATCGGCTGGAGAATTCACAGTCCTCAAGTGTAACAAGTCTTCAGATCATGCGGACAGAAAGACTTCAGTGATGCCAAACACTCTTTGGGCTCTGGGTGGTTTGGGCTTTGTCCTTGCAATGATTCTCTCTCAAATGCTTTGGAGGTGGGTTGCTCTCAAATGACAAAAGCCGTGCACTAACTCCGAGCAGCCACCAATTTATAGTGTAGGGGGTGGGCTATTTATAGCCACTGGGCAACCCAACCTGATTTGTCCGAAATGACCCTGGGTCACTAAGGAACTGACACGTGTCCCAACGGTCAGATTTCAAACACACGCGACAGCTTGACTTGGGCTACAAGTAAAGTTGACTCATCCGACTCTAGATAAGATTTGCTCTCATTGTCTTCGCTCGAAGACATAGGATTTGGTTGAGCATCACTTTAGTCACTCTGACTTTGTTCACTTGGACCCCACTTAACAGTGTGGTGGTTCCTATGACTCAACAAAGAAGAAAAGGAAACAACGAAGCAACTAAGTCTTCGCGCTCCATAGTCTGCATGCGATGTCTTCTCATGTCATAGTCTTCAACATGAATAGCTTCACAGACCACCATTGTCTTCAATGTCTTCACACATTTTTAGGGGCCATCTCCGGTAGGTAAACCGAATCAATGAGGGACTACTACCTGTGTTATCCTGCAATTCTCACAAACACATTAGTCCCTCAACCAGGTTTGTCGTCAATACTCCAAAACCAACTAGAGGTGGCACTAGATGCACTTACAATCTCCCCCTTTTTGGTGATTGATGACAAACTGGTTGAAGTTTTCAACGGGGATAAAAGTATGTGAAATTGTAAAGGATTAAGATATTGTCTTCATAGGTGGCAAAAAGGCTCCACCTGAAGATGTGCATATAAATGTTTTGCGTTGGAATACAAATGCACATGGCAGGTTGTACTTGTGGAGATCCTCTTCACCTTATAAAGACAATACATCATGCATGAACAGATATAACAAGAATAATGACATGCATAATGAAAAATGGACGTCTTCAGAATGACTTCATGCGGGATTTATCATCGCACATGCGGAATATATCGTCGCATCACAAAATAACAGAAAAAGTAGCAGACGACCATCAAGTTTAAGTGTTACAACTCAAAGAACCAAATGTATCAAAAGCGAGAGTTGTAAACACTTGGCAAAAGTATAGCAATCACCCATATGGACCCGCTTGAAGACTATAAACATATGCTTCTCCCCCTTTTGTCAGTAAGGACCAAAAAGGTTTGAAGACATAGTCTCTACTCATTCCCATGAGGAGTAGGTGAGGCAGCAGGGTCGTCGTTGAGGTTTGGTGGTGCAGACGAACTTGGTGCAGTGTCGATACGCGCCGAAGTTGGAGGCGGTGAAGTAGCATCATCAATGTCATCAAGGACTCTGGCATTAACAGTTGCCGCGGAGGAGGAGTACTCAGAATCTTCGAGTGATGGAGTCCAACGCAGGACATCATTCCTGGGAGGAGTGGTATCAAACTTTAATCTTTTTGTGAAGCCATCGTCTTGAAGATCAGCTTCAGCACTGAGCAAAGTCAGACTCTTCCATGACCTCCGACAGGTTTCATGAGTGACAAATGCATTCTTGGTGGCAAGATTTCGAATGCGATTAATATCCACCAAGAGGCGTTGCATCTGACGCTTTAGCCAGTAATGATGCTTATCATGTTTCTGATGCAAGGCCATGAGAAGCTCTCGGTCATTAAGCACACGAGATCTATTTCGAGGCCTTGGAGCAATAGTGCTTTCAGTGGCTTCAGTACGGGCACGGCGAGGTGCATGAGTATTTCCAGCCAAGGGATAAACACGAGTGGCAGCACGAACTCCTTCAACATGCTGAGAGAAACTATGACGATCAATATTGTGAAGATAAATTGCCTCCTTGGCAGGCTCTGGGTATATGGATTCGACGGACATATCAACCTCTGGCAAGAATATGAGATGGTTGCGTGCAGAGGGCTGATAGTCAACAGCAGAGTGAAGCTTGATTAGATGCATTACCCATGGAGCATAGGATTTCTGACCAAATATGTCTGAGCCAGATGCAACAAATTGGCGAATGAAGAAATCCTGAGCATTGAAGCTGATGCCATTGAGAATATAGAAGACCAATGTCTTCACTGAGCCTTCAAGCTTTGCCGAGGAAGAATGTCCTTTGATGGGCCATAGAGTTCGCCTGATAATGTGATAGATGGTGTGGGGAAGATACTCTAGGTCTTCAACAAAGAATTCCTTGGGATATTCAGCATCCTGCGGTAGTGGCTTCATCATACTCAGCATTTGGATCATATTGGGCTCAGGCTTCTAGAAGATTCTTTCCAATGCATTGCGGTGAAGCTGACAACCGGGTTCATATAGTTCACCTGGAGTGGACATGCCAGTAAGCTCAATGAGATCAAGAGCCTTGGCTTCATGGTGTACATTGCCTGTCATCCACTCAAGGACCCATGTCTTCGGATCCCTATTGTAGCCACGAATGTGAAGAGTTGCATAGAATTGCAGTAGAAGCTCTTCATTCCAATTTTCTTTATCAGTCATCAACTGGAGAAGGACTGCATCTCTGAAACAGTCGAGGGCTTCTTCTAAGCAAGGCAGGCCCGTAATGGCTTCGCAGTCAGACGCATATGGGGAAATATGCGCCCTTGATTGTATAGGACACATGAGTAATAGCTGCGTTGCTGATAACTCCAGAACCGATCAGATGATATTCTTGGCTTGGAATATGGGTTCTTGGCTCTATCAAAGAAGGTGTTGTGTGCAATGAAGCCATTTACGTTGAATGATTCTAGCGCAGATGTAGTACCTAGAAACCATGGCAGCCTTGGTTTTGGCTTCTGAACCGGAGGCCGATGCTCCACATGATAATCAAATTAAGGCCCGGGAGCAGGCGGAGGAACCAGAATGGGCCATTTGACAGTGACAAGCTCACCTTGATAAAATGCTTGCTCAATGGTGTGTGTCCTTGGTGCCGGTACAGGAGCATTGGCATTGGCAAGGGTGTCAGACTGCACATTGGTAGCAGGTGCATCATTGGCTTCATGCACCGTGTTCACTGCAGGCGCCACATTAGCTTCAGCCATGACAACGTCATTGGCTTCAGTAGTGTTATTGGTGGCCGCATCAGTATTTTCAACCTCCACTCGAGTAGCTGGAGGGTCGGGCACAGACATGTTCTCCTCGAGAACATCTTCTTGGTTGGTAGGGGGTGTAGCAACACGTTCTTCTTCTTGACGGGGTTCTTGATTTTCATCGGCTGATGCAGCCGGTATGTCGTCAGCAGCTTTGGCTTCAGACGTAGAGTCATTCACAGTAGGAGTGGCTTCAGGAAACACTTGCTGTGCTGCCAAGTTGGGTTGCACTTCTCCTTCTGGAACACTCGATGAAGCGACTTGTGGTCTTGGTCCTTTGCAAAGTCTGCGAAATGCGGGCGACACCTTTGGAGTGTGAGTTGGATGGACCACATAGTCGTCATCATCACCAATCACCGGATTGGTGACTTGGGGTGGGGGAGTTCACGGTGGGTCTTGACTTGGAGTTGCTGGTTGGGGGCAATGAGCCCATGAGGCATCATGGAGATTGGCGTCAAAGGACGACCAATATTGATGAGTTCGTTGTTCGTGAGAATAGGCGATGATACCGTTTGGCACTCGATCTGAGGAAGGACTTCATCATCATCTACATTGTCTTGGGGACCAATGTCTTCAGCCGTGATGGGGTCAACGACTGGAACTTCTTCAGATTCAGGAGCCTCTATGGAAGCAGGCTCGTGAACTATCATCTGACGCTCATGGTGTTTGGATGCAGGACGAGCAAAAGATATGGGCTCGACAACGAGGGGCTCTATGGGAGCAGCCCGGTATTTTTTCTTAGTCTTTCTCTTCTTGGGCAATGGAGCATCATCGGTGGTCTTCTTGAACTTGCGCTTTCTGGCTTCGGCTTCAGCTGCCCTAGTTTTCTTCAGTTCTGAAGCCACTGTGGGACCTTAGGCTTCGAGCCTGTCATGCTGGCAGGGAATACAATGCGAGGTTCTTCCCGCCCTGAGCTTCAGCTTGGGCCACAGCAGGATTCTTCTTCTTGGCAGCCAGCTTGGGTCAATGCCAGGACGCCCAAGTGCCTTGTGCTTCTCAGCTTAGGAGGAGCTGGCGCATCATCAGAATCAGCATCATCAACAGAGTGATCCACATTTGCACCTTGAACGTCAATGTGAGTGATGAGGCCTTCGAGGTTGTAGAAGGGGCCGATTCTATTTTCATTGGCTTCACGGGTGCCATCATCCCGAGGAGCAGATGGACCGGGGTTGAAGTCAAGTCCAATTGCCTTCTTGTTCTTCACCGCATAGTCTTTGGCAAACTTGAAGTTGCGCTTGAACATATTGTCTTCGCGACACCACAACAGAGAAAATGGGTCAGCATTCTCTGGCCGTGGTCCGCGAACCATGCATGGATAGAAGCCTTGATCAATGGCTTTAGACTTGGACCTGGGTGGAAGATTTTTGTATAGGATATCTCCCCAAGGTCGCTTGATGGCATTCTTCTCGGCATACTCAGCAGTGACAAATATGTACTTGTACCATTCCTCTGCCCAATATCTTCGAATCCATTGGATTCGATTTTTGTGTTCACCATAGGTTTCTTCTGGGTCAGTCTTGTACAATTCATGCAAATCTGGCGGCAAATCTTTGGATGTATTTCCACGATGCTGTCTGCCGCCCTTTCTTGCTGACTTCTCAGTTGCCATGAAGCTTAAATGAATGGCTTCAAAACTAGCAAAGGCTTCCGACGGCTGGTCAGACAAGAGCTGGCTTCAGGAGAATTTATGTAACTCTATAAGAGTTCTGCAAATGAATGCGTACTATGAGAACCAAGGGATTCTCCCACGGACATGTACCTGTGATAACATTAGAGGTGTGAGGGAAGAGGAAGAGGTCATATGCATTCTCAGAAGATTTTGAAGATAAATCAATTTGAAGACATTGACCTCATAACGTGAAGACATTCACTTATTTGTTGTGAGTTGGTTCCAGATTTGTATGAATCCAAGAATAGGTACAAGTGAGGAATCAAACTTGTAGAGAAGCATAAGTTAACATACTAGGCATAATATGAGATGCAGAACGGGATAGATTCGACTTTGGAAGTATAGAAACCACTTTTGGTAAAGAAGGATGAATCTATCAGATAAAAAAACGGTAAAAAGTAAGTTTTAATTACCACATGAAGAACTGCTAGACAGAGCGGAGTTGGAGGCCGAGGAGCTCGATCTCCCGTGTCCTAACTTGGCGACGGAAGACACCTACGGTGGCGGCGGAGAAGACGAGGTCCGCGGCGGGCGTGAGGATGACGTCGGTGAGGTCGCGGCAGCTAAGCGCTTCGTTGCCAGCGTCATCGAGAGCTAGCGGTGGCGCTAGGGTTTGTGCGAGGTGGCGAGGTGGAATAAGGATTTTTGACCGTGATGTGATGTGTATTCATAAGGAAAGGGATGACGCGGCACAATTACGCAGGTGCCCCTGGCGGTTCACATCTGAAGGGCACGTGGCAAGCATGCAACACATTGGAAGTTGTTCCATGTTCCCACGCATGCTTGGATTGTCGGGGTGGTCGTTCCGGCTTCTCTGGCTTTCAGGAAATAAGGATATAGCATTAAAAACAGATATAAATGTTTGTCAGATTGACTTCAGCTGACAAGGTCTCAGTGAAGACAATCGACAGTTTTCAATAGAATGCATATGATTTGGACAGATAGAGTTGAGGTAGAAGCATAGATAGAGCGGAAACCTGCTTCCCCAGAAACACAGCTGTGCTTCACTTCCTTGCCCAGAGACCAGAATATGGATTTGGAAAATGAACTTGCTCTTGATCCTCGGTCGATGGTTGATAGCTAGGCTTTTAGGGAATCAGAAGTTGTGATAATAGGCCGGCCAGTCCGGAACATAGAGCAGATCTATCGGAGGTTAGGCTCCGATCACATTCACTTAGATCAAAAGATTCAGCAAGAAGTCATAGCTATAAGTGAATGCTGTAGAGGACATAACACAAATATGTATATAACTAGTATAAGACCGAATCAACGGGATCAAGATAAATATGAACATAAGTCAAGGATGAAGACAAATCAAATATGAAGACTTTGCAATCATAACGCCAAGGGAAACACTTCAAACAAAAGTTTGGTGGTGGCGTTACCCACCGTATAGGAAGTATTAGACCCAGACATGGCACACAATTACCGTGGCGCTCCGAAGTCAAATTCTGCATTAATGTATTCACACTTAGAGTGTATGTCTTCATTGATTGAAGATATACATTACTTCGTGTGTTACACATCTAAGTCATCAAAATGCATAAGTGTTAGGATGTGTGTCCAATCACAGGACATTTGAGGATTCCAAGATATTTAGCTCACACCGCAACCTGCAAAACCTTTTCTCATCCAAGGGCTTTGTGAAGATATCAGCCAATTGCTCTTCAGTGTTGACGTGAATGATATCAATATCTTCCTTTATGACATGATCTCTGAGAAAGTGATGACGAATTTCAATGTGCTTTGTCTTCGACTGCTGAACTGGGTTGTTGGCAATCTTGATGGCGCTTTCATTGTTGCAGTAGAGTGGCACATTCTTCAGGTGGATACCATAGTCCTTGAGAGTTTGCTTCATCCAGAGAAGCTGAGCACAGCAAGATCCAGCAGCAATGTATTCAGATTCAGCAGTGGAGAGAGATACACAGTTCTGCTTCTTTGAAGACCAATAGACAAGAGATCGTCCCAGAAAGTGACATGTGCCTGATGTGGACTTGCGATCAACCTTGTCACCAGCATAATCAACATCTGAGAATCCAACTAGATCAAACTCTGAACCCTTTGGATACCATAATCCTAGTGTTGGGGTGTAAGCCAAATATCGAAGAATTCGCTTCACGACTAAGTGATGCGATTCCTTTGGTGCCGCTTGAAATCGGGCACACATGCAAACACTAAGCATTTAATCTGGCCTAGATGCACATAAATAAAGCAAAGAACCAATCATGGAGCGGTATACCTTTTGATCGAACTCTTTACCATTGGCATCGGGACCCAGATGACTTTTGGTTGGCATTGGCGTCGTGTATCCTTTGCAGTCTTGCATTCCAAACTTCTTCAGGCAATCTTTGAGGTATTTTTCTTGAGATATGAAGATGTCGTTGCGTTACTGACGGATTTGGAGACCCAGGAAGAACTCCAGCTCGCCCATCATGGACATCTGATATTGCTCTTGCATCATGTGACCAAACTCATCACTATATTTCTTGTGAGTGCAGCCGAAGATAATGTCATCCACATAGATTTGGCATACAAACAGTTCACCATCATATGTCTTCGTGAAGATTGTAGGATCTAGTGAACCAGGTTTGAAGCCTTTGCTCTTCAGGAAGTCTTTGAGTGTGTCATACCAAGCACGAGGGGCTTGTTTGAGGCCATACAATGCCTTGTTGAGCTTGTATACCATATCAGGATGTTTTGGATCTTCAGAGCCAGGAGGTTGTGCAACATACACTTCTTCTTCAATCTTTCCATTGAGAAAGGCACTCTTCACATCCATTTGATACAGAAGGATGTTGTGATGATTTGCATAGGCTAGCAGTATGCGAATGGCTTCAAGCCTAGCCACCGGAGCAAATGTTTCATCAAAGTCAACCCCTTCCACTTGAGTGTATCCTTGAGCAACGAGACGAGCCTTATTTCTGACAACTTGACCATGCTCATCTTGCTTGTTGCGATATATCCATTTGGTGCCAATGATATTGTGCTTACGAGGATCAGGATGCTTGACCAATTCCCACACATTGTTCAGCTCGAAGTGTTGAATCTCTTCTTGCATAGCTTGAATCCATTCAGGTTCCATGAAGGCTTCAACAACTTTCTTGGGTTCAGAGATTGAGATGAATGCAAAATGCCCACAGAAGTTTGTTAGCTGTGTTGCTCTTTGTGTTGCTCTTGAACGAGTGAGTGGACCAGGTGCATTGATGTTGTCTATTATCTTCTCAATTTGTACTTCATTTGCAACATGAGGATGAACAAGACGAAGATTTTGCTCTTGCTGATCAATGTCATCATTTGGAGGGTTGTCTTTAGGCTGAGCATTGTCTTCAGGTTGATTAGGTGCAGAAATGATCGGTTCCTCTTCAGTATGAGCCTTAGAAGGTATGATCTCTCCAATTCCCATTTGCTTGATTGATTCACTGGGAGGTACTTCATCTAGCACATTTGGCAGGTGCTCTCTTTGCGATTTGTTAGTCTCATCGAACCGCACATCCACAGTTTCAACCACTTTATAATGAAAGAGGTTGAAGACTCTGTAGGAGTGCGAATCCTTTCCGTAACCAAGCATAAAACCTTAATGTGCTTTCGGTGCAAATTTTGAAGTGTGATGTGGATCCTTGATCCAGCACCTAGCACCAAATACTCTGAAGTAACTGACATTTGGCTTCTTACCAGTTAGGAGTTCATAGGAGGTTTTCTTTAGAAGCTTGTGAAGATAAACACGATTGATGATGTGGCATGCAGTATCAATGGCTTCAGGCTAGAACTTCCATGGAGTCTTGTACTCATCAAGCATCGTTCAAGCCATCTCAATAAGGGTTCTGTTCTTGAGCTCCATGATGCCATTCTGCTGAGATGTGTAAGGAGCAGAGAACTCATGAGTGGTGCCCAAAGTATCCAGATAAAGATCGAGGCCGGTGTTCTTGAACTCAGTGTCGTTGTCACTTCTGATATGCTTGATCTTGACGCCATAGTTCGTCATGGCACGATTGGCAAAGCGTCTAAAGATATCCTGCACTTCATTCTTGTAGAGGATTATATGCACTCAAGTATATCTTGAATAATCATCAACAATGGCGAAGCCATAGAGGCAAGCAGTGGTAGTGAGAGTAGAGTAGTGAGTAGGGCCAAATAAGTCCATGTGTAGCAGCTCGAAGGGTTGAGATGCACTCATGATTGTCTTCGAGGGATGCTTGGCTCTTGTCATCTTTCCAGCTTCGCAGGCACCACACAGATGATCCTTCTTGAACTTGACACCTTCGATGCCCACTACATGCTTCTTCTTCGCGGAGTGTGCAAGTTCCTCATTCCAGCATGCCCTAGCCTTCGATGCCAAAGCCAGGACTCTGAAGCTTTTGCTAGAAGGCATACGGCCATCTGTGGTCCTGCTGAGAAATCTACCATATACAGATCATCTTTCTGATAGTCTTCAAAGACTAGAGACTTGTCAGATTCCATTAGAACAAGGCAACGATATCTTCCAAATAGCACAATCATGTTTAAGTCACAAAGCATTGAGACATACATTAAGTTGAAACCAAGGGATTCAACAAGAATCACTTTATCCATGTGCTGATCCCTTGATATTGCAACTCTACCTAGACCCAATACCTTGCTTTTACCAGTGTCAGCAAATGTGGTGTGACTCTTGTCTGATGAACGTAGTGTTGAATCCATCAGTAGACTTCGATCGCCAATCATGTGGTTAGTGCATCCACTGTCCATAATCCATTCTAAAGTACAAGGTGTCATAGCCTACAGTGCAGTTTGGGGGATAGGCTTCACCAAGCGAGTTGTGAAGCATAAACATTTGACGAACAAGTGGAACATGGAAATTCAGATTTTGGTTAGGATAGATAGGATGAGTGTCAAGGAATCCCGAAACAAAATACATAGTAAGACCATTTGAGCATTTTATCTTGCGCCCCACAAGATGTTTAAGGTCCCCAACATTAGCATTGGACGCCTTTGATTTCCGGCTGGAGACCTTTCCCTGCAAAAGAGAATTAAGTTTTCTTAACTACCCACATTTTCATGAGTCTAAGTGAAGCATCTGAGAACTTCGGCTTTGGAGCCCTAGTAAATAGCCTTGCAGGAGGTGAATAATACTCATAGGAATAAGCAGAAAAGTTCTTTGTTCTATGAACATAGCGGTTTGAGGAAACACACTCATATTCATGGGTCTGAGTATGATTTCCTTGCAAAACATTGACGTTAGGGTGACTCGGATGAGTCCTCGGTCTGTATGAAGCTTTTGGACCATATGAAGCCGTTCGTATGGGGTTTGTCTTCTTCCCAGGTGGTGTCATGATGACATTCACAGGAAGATTCTCAAGACAACTTTTGGGTACCCATATCTTCTTCATAGGTGGCCTGTTCCTGCAGTTAGTACCAATATACCTGGCAAACACTTCGCCATTCTGATTCTTAAAAAGTTTATAGTTTATATCAAAGGATTCATCAATGATAATAGGGTTAGCACAAGTGAAACCAGATAAGGTGGATGGATCTACTGAAGGTTCCTTTGCAGCAACCCATGTGGTTTTAGGGTACTGCTCAGGCTTCCAGTAAGACCCATCAACAATCATTTTCCTCTTGAACCCAACACCCTCTTTCCTAGGGTTTCGGTTCAGAATCTGCTTTTTGAGGACATCACATAATGTCTGATGCCCTTTGAGACTTTTGTACATCCCTGTCTCAAGCAGTGTCTTCAACCTAGCATTCTCATTAGCAATAGTAGTGGTATCCTCAGTAGGGGGGTTAGTTACCACATTAGCAGTTGAAGATATTGCAACAGTAGTAGCAGTAGAACATTCAGCAACAGAGGCAGCGTTATCACACTCAATGCATTTTACATATGGTGGTTCGAATCCTTCCTGAGCGGGGCGGATCTATTGAGCGTGAAGTGACTCGTTCTCTTTTTGAAGATCTTCATGAATCGCTCTCAATTTCTCAAGATCTTGCTTCCTTTGAAGATAATCGTAGGAAAGCTTTTCATGAGTTGTTGAGAGCGTTTCATGACGACTTTGAAGTTCCTCGTACTTAACATGAAGATTTTTGATGTCTTCAATTAAGGACTGAGATCGGGTCATTTCCGCGTCCAACAGGTCATCGCTTTTGTCTAACAGTTTTTGAATATGTTCCATAGCTTTCTGTTGTTCAGTTGCAATTTTAGCAAGTGTTTTGTAACTAGGTTTGGATTCACCATCAGAGTCATCTTCACTTGATGGTTGAAAGTAGGCATTGAGTGATTTTACCTTGACACCACGTGCCATGAAGAAGTAGGTGGGAGCCGAGTCGTCCTTGTCATTATCATCAGCGTTGGTGACGGAGCCATTGTCTTTAGTGTTGAAGATGGACTTGGCAACGTAGGTTGTAGCTAGAGCCAGACTCGCAACCAGAGTTGGACTCCTCCTGAGACTCCACCTTTGCCTCCTCAGAAGCGGACTCCTCCTTTGAATCCATCTCCTTGCCAACAAAAGCACGAGCCTTGCCAGATGAGCTCTTCTTGTGTGATGAAGACTTTGAAGAATACTTGGAAGAAGACTTTGAGGATTTCTTCTTCTTCTTCTTGTCATCAGAATCATATTCTTTGCTCTTCTTCTTCTTCTCATTGTCCCACTGTGGACACTCAAAGATGTAGTGACCAGGTTTCTTGCACTTGTGGCATGTTCTCTTCTTGTGGTCATGGGTGGAAGCTTCATCATTTCTTGAGCTGGATCATGAAGACTTTCTGAAGCCTTTCCTCTTAGTGAATTTCTGGAACTTCTTCACAAGCATAGCAAGCTCCTTTCCAATGTCTTCAGGATCACCAGAACTGCAGTCAAATTCTTCTTCAGATGAGGAAACAACCCTTGCCTTCAAAGCGCGAGTTTGGCCATAGTTGGGGCCATAGATATCTCGTTTCTCAGATAGCTGAAACTCATGTGTGTTGAGCCTCTCAAGTATGTCAGACGGATCGAGAGTCTTGAACTCGGGGCGCTCTTGAATCATCAGGGCAAAGGTGTCAAATGAGCTGTCAAGTGATATCGGTAGTGTCTTGACTATTTCATTCTTCGTGATCTCAGTGGCGCCGAGTGCTTGGATCTCATTTGTGATATCAGTGAGGCGATCAAATGTGAGCTGGACGTTCTCATCGTCGTGTCTCTTGAAGCGGTTGAAGAGGTTGCGAAGAACACTGATCCTTTGATCTCGCTGAGTTGAGACACCTTCATTGACAAATGGAGAGCCAGTCCCAGACTAGCTTTGATGTTTCCAGAGCACTCACACGCCCATACCATCCTTTGGTCAGATGACCACAGATGATGTTCTTGGCAGTAGATCCAGTTGAATGAACTTCTTGACATCAGCAGGGGTGACACCTTCACCAGTCTTGGGAACACCGTTCTTGACAACATACCACAGATCGACATCAATGGCTTCAAGATGCATGCGCATCTTATTCTTCCAGTAGGGGTATTCAGTGCCATCGACGATGGGGCACGCATCGGAGACTTTGATTATCCCTGCAGTCGACATAGCTAAAACTCCAGGTGGTTAAACCGAATCACACAAAACAAGGGAGTACCTTGCTCTAATACCAATTGAAAGAGCTGGTTATCGACTAGAGGGGGGGTGAATAGGCGATTTTTATGAAAGTCTTCAAAACATGGGAGTTTCGAAGACAAACAATAGAAATGTCACTGTTCATATGCAGCGGAAGGTAGACTACACTAGGAAAGCCATAGTCAAGTATTCAATGAAGTGAAAGCATGAAGACTACTAGCAGCTAGGTGCTATGTCTTGAGCTAGTGTTGGTTTTCCCCGAAGAGGAGAGGGTGATGCAGCAAAGTGTAGCGTAAGTATTTCCCTCAGTTTTGAGAACCAAGGTATCAATCCAGTAGGAGGCTCCTCAAAAGTCTCACGCACCTACACAAACAAACTGAAAACTCGCAACCAACGCAATAAAGGGGTTGTCAATCCCTTCACGGTCACTTACGAAAGTGAGATCTGATAGAGATAGTATGATAAGATAAATATATTTTGGTATTTTATAATATAGATGCAAGAAAGTAAAGATGCAAATAAAAGTAAATTGAAAGCAAATATGATAAGAGATAGACCCCGGGGCCATAGGTTTCACTAGAGGCTTCTCTCGAGAGCATAAGTATTACGGTGGGTGAACAAATTACTGTCGAGCAATTGATAGAAAAGCGAATAATTATGACGTTATCTAGGCATGATCATGTATATAGGCATCACGTCCATAACAAGTAGACCGACTCTTGCCTGCATCTACTACTATTACTCCACACATCGACCGATTCCTTCCTGCATCTAGAGTATTAAGTTCATAAGAACAGAGTAACGCCTTAAGCAAGATGACATGATGTAGAGGGATAAACACATGCAATATGATATAAACCCCATCTTGTTATCCTCGATGGCAACAATACAATACGTGTCTTGCAACCCTTTCTGTCACTGGGCAAGATCACCGCAAGATTGAACCCAAAGCTAAACACTTCTCCCATGGCAAGAAAGATCAATCTAGTAGGCCAAACCAAACTGATAATTCGAAGAGACTTGTAAAGATAACTCAATCATACATAAAAGAATTCAGAGAAGATTCCAATATTATTCATAGATAAACTTGATCATAAACCCACAATTCATCGGATCTCGACAAACACACCGCAAAAAGAGATTACATCGAATAGATCTCCATAAGAGAGGGGGAGAACATTGTATTGAGATCCAAAAAGAGAGAAGAAGCCATCTAGCTAATAACTATGGGCCCGTAGGTCTGTGGTAAACTACTCACAACTCATCGGAGAGGCTATGGTGTTGATGTAGAAGCCCTCCATAGTCGATTCCCCCTCCGGCAGAGTGCCGGCGAAGGCTCCAAGATGGGATCTCGCGGATACAGAAGGTTACGGCGGTGGAAATTGTGTTTCGTGGTGCTCCTGGATGTTTTCGGGGTCCATGGATATATATAGGAGGAAGAAGTACGTCGGTGGATGCCCGAGGGGCCCACGAGATAGGGGGTGCACCCTACAGGGGGGGCGCCCTCCTATCTCGTGGGGCCCTCGGAGCTTTCTTGACTTGCACTCCAGGCTCTGCGGATCAGATTTGTTCCAAAAATAACGCTCCCGAAGGTTTCATTCCGTTTGGACTCCGTTTGATATTCCTTTTCTTCAAAATACTGAAATAGGCAAAAAAACAGCAATATGGGCTGGGCCTCCGGTTAGTAGGTTAGTCCCAAAAATGATATAAATGTGTAGAATAAAGCCCATAAACATCCAAAAGGGGTAATATAATAGCATGGAACAATCAAAAATTATAGATACGTTGGAGACGTATCACTAGGTAGTAAGGATCAGGATGGAAGATAGTATGAAGCCAATCAGAACAAGTAGTCACACAGTGAAGTCAAACAGATAATGCAAGCAGGCAATGACTTCACGAAGACAAACTATAAGTAAAGAGAAGTGAGAGATAGAACCAGTAGCTTGGAGACGACAGAGATTTGTTCGACCAGTTCCAGTTGTTGTGACAACTGTACGTCTGGTTAGGGAGGCTGAGATTTAACTCAGAAGACCGCGTCTTCACCTTATTCGCCTTGAGCTAAGGACACTTAGTCCCCGCCCAATCACTCTGGTAAGTCTTCAAGGTAGACTTCCAAACCTTCACAGAATTCGTTCACCGGCAATCCACAATGACTCTTGGATGCTCAGAACGCGACGTCTAACCGGCTGGAGGAATCACAGTCCTCAAGTGTAACAAGTCTTCAGATCACGCGGACAGAAAGACTTCAGTGATGCCAAACACTCTTTGGGCTCTGGGTGGTTTGGGCTTTGTCCTCGCAAGGATTCTCTCTCAAATGCTTCGGAGGTGGGTTGCTCTCAAACGACAAAAGCCATGCACTAACTCTAAGCAGCCACCAATTTATGGTGTAGGGGGTGGGCTATTTATAGCCACTAGGCAACCCGACCCGATTTGTTCGAAATGACTCTGGGTCACTAAGGAACTGACACGTGTCCCAACGGTCAGATTTCAAACACACGCGGCAGCTTGACTTGTTCTACAAGTAAAGCTGACTCATCCGACTCTGGATACGATTTGCTCTCATTGTCTTCGCTCGAAGACATAGGATTTGGTTGAGCATCACTTCAGTCACTCTAACTTTGTTCACTTGGACCCCACTTAACAGTGCGGTGGTTCCTATGACTCAACAAAGAAGAAAAGGAAACAACAAAACAACTAAGTCTTCGCGCTCCATAGTCTTCATGCGATGTCTTCTCATGTCATAGTCTTCAACGTGAATAGCTTCACAGACCACCATTGTCTTCAATGTCTTCACACATTTTTAGGGGTCATCTCCAGTAGGTAAACCGAATCAATGAGGGACTACTACCTGTGTTATCCTGCAATTATCACAAACACACTAGTCCCTCAATCAGGTTTGTCGTCAATACTACAAAACCAACTAGGGGTGGCACTAGATGCACTTACACTGCCGCAGACGTCGGATCAAGAATTTGAACTGCGGCCTCAGCGGTGCATCGTACTGAATGCCCCAATGACAGCGCCGACGAACTATCCACCAGCGAGGCCATCCGAATGCCGGAACTCGCCTTGGGCAGAAGATCGCCGAGAGTCCTTGGCGGCGACCTCCGAGGTGGTGGGATCGGTCCAATCCAAGGCTTGATCATAGCCCTAGACCGGCCGGGCACACCGCAGACGCCACGGGAGAACGATGTAGGCGTCCTTGAAGAATCCTCCGGCACGGGCAAGGCTAGGGCTGCGTCCGAGGTGGATCCCACAGTGACCTCCATCGAGTCCAGAACCGAAGGTTCATCGATCTCCTCTGACCTGCGTTCACGCACAACCTCACCTGCACGACGAGGCGACGGTCTCTCCCAGACCCTAGACGCCGGAGTTGGGTAGCCAATGTCCGCCCAAAACTCTTCGGCCAACTCCTCATCTGTCTTCCTCCGACGAGCTGCAGAAGGTAACAGCGCAATCGCAGCTGGGGATAGGCATTCATTCTCATGACCAGCGTCCTCAGCCTCCTCCATGCCTAGGCAGGAGAACCTAGAACCGGAGTCCGCCGGTGTCACCGGCGACCAGCATGGCGCCAGAGTCAGCCGTCGCCTAGAGGCGATCCGCATCCTGTGGAGCTTCAGTTACACTGCTTGGAGGAGTGGATAAAGTTAGTATTCATGGCCTCCCAATTCAGACTCTTGGCCCTTATTCATTCTTTGGTGCAAGAGTTTTATTATGAAGAATAAATAATTAAATTTAAGAGCTTCTCTGACATGTGTATGTATACGTGTTCCCTCTTCAGTAAAGGGAAACCGTCTAAATCAATTGGCTAGTGTGGTCAGGAACTCAAGAGTCTTACATTTCAGGTAGGCAAGAGCTCCAATCCAATGCACTGTTATTCTTTTATGGCTATAAGCTTTTCTATCTTGGATCTAAAACTTTGGCAATTAGGTTTGACCATAACCCGATGTGGATAATTCATGGACAAAGGGCACAACATCACTCTCAATGTCACTCAAGATAATCCTTCTAGTTTGTCATCCAATCTCTCTCAAAGTATCATTCTATACCCCTCCCTATAATCCTATAGACATGTTTGCTATGTGGGTCCTACTTAGCTGGTTAGCCTAGGAGGGTGCAGTTCAAGAGACAAGTTCTCATGGCCGAGGTCCCCATTGGTATCATGTGCAATTAGTGATGAGTGTTCGACACGTACATATTTATGGAAAAATGCCCTAGAGGCAATACTATTTGTATTATTATATTTTCGTATTCATAATTAAAGAGTTTATATTCTATGCTATAACTGTTGTGATCCTGGAATACCCGATTCAGTGGAAAACTCATATTCACGTGTGAAATGATAAACGGTTAAATAAAAGGTTCCTAGTCTTGCCTCTACAACTAGCTCAAGTGTTGTTGTTGATCACGCTTTCTGGATCTTAGGATATCATTTAGTGTTAAATGATAGTCCTAAAACAACATTGAGATTATGACATTGAAAGAATGATCATATTGAATCGACCCAAATTTGTCTGTTATGAATTGAGTAATATCGTTTGTAATCAATTGTAAAAACATAGAGTATTAATGTGTGATTTTACTCCCTATACCATGAGAGTACCGTAGTCACTTCTTACCATATAGTGGGCTTTCGGGTTGCTCAAACATCACCTGTAACACGGTAATCATAACAACAACTTACAGGTTCATCAAAAAGTTTGACAAGGGACTAGATAGATCGAGAGTGGGATTTGCTCCTCCGACGATGGAGAGATATTCTTAGAGCCCTCTTGGTATGACGACATCCATCATCGTCTGGCCAGACATAGGTGACTACGTCATGGGGATACCGAAACATGGCAACGGGAAAGAAGAACAAAACCGGTGATCAGGATTAAGGTATAGTGAGCATGTGATGACTCAGGAGGATACCAATGCATCCCGGGTTTTGTAAAATATTGCAAAGCAAAGGGAACATCACATGATAACCAAAGGTTTATTCGAATATCATTCCTATAATGCTCATATGGATCGATATGTACGTCCACGGTTCCGCTGTCGGTCATTAAACAAACAGTTTCGCTCATGTCTATGAGTTACCGAACCCATGGGGTCACAAGCTTAAGGCAATCACGATCTGCTGAGTGTTAGTAGGACGGGGGTGATGAGAACATATTTGTGGAATTGCTTCATTAATATTCGGAATAGTTCCGAGAGGATCCGTAAGTGTTTCGGGGTCACTGGAAGGGTTTTAGTGAATATCAGGTAATACCGGGTATTACCGATAAATATATATATATATATAGGTGGAAAATGTTTTTGAGGATGTTAAATTATATATAAAAGGGTCTTAAAATATTTAGAACACTTTGATATTTAATTTAATATCAATGGGCCTTAAAAGGCCGACAGGTGGAAGGCAACTTGGGCCACAAGGGCTCAAGTGAGAGGCCCCTTCCTTCCCTAAGGAAGGAGGACGAAGTGGGGTGGGGGGAGGAATCCCCCTTCCCCCTTTGGCCAGCTCAAGGGAAGGGGTGTTCTTCCTCTCTGCTTGGTTGCCCCTCTCCTCTCCAACCTATATACATGTGGTATTGAGCTCTTTTGAACACACAAGTTTTGGATCCTCCTCTAGTTCATCTAGCCCTAGTTCTAGTTAGTCCTAGTTGACTAATCGTAGCTTGGGGTAGTTCCTCTAATCCTCATAATTGGAAGCCCAGTGTGGTCCTAATCTCTTCCCTCTAATTCTCCAATGAAGATTAGGCCTGGACGGCGAAGCGCTGCCGAATCGTGAAAGATGCACGCTTGCAATCAAGTAGAGAGGTTGTGCTTTCGGTCTTCGGTTCGAGGGACTCCAAGTACGATCTACACTGACACGTTCTTCTTCCGCTGCAACTCGGTGATGGTAACGATTAAAAAATCATTCCAACCCGTTATGCATCTTCATATTGATCTTGGGTGTGGGTAGGTGCAATTTTTTTTTGTTTTCTATTACGTTTACCAACCGTGGCATCATGAGCAGATATATGAGTAGGTACATGTTGCAATCTCGATCACATGTGGATGTGAGGGTTGATGTTCTTTCTACGCTCCCCTCGAGTATTGCTTCAGTTCATCAACAATATGGTGTAGCTTTCTTACAAGGTTTTGACAATCGATCGACTCAGGCTGTTGACGATCTATGAATAGTTCCTTGGGCTTCATCATAGTCGAGAATAATGAACCGTTGCATACACAAGAGGGTGTTGAAGATGGATGATCTTCTAGGGGGTCATGCGCATTTGATGAAATTTAGTGTGGGGCTTGAGATTTTTCAAGTCTCTTGTTTCACACACCATGAAACTTAATCTAGCATCAAGAATCATTGCCTATGTTGTGGACGTAGGTAGCTAGTATTATTTTTTAAACTAGTTAGCCACACAACTATTTTTTCTTTCTAAAATCGATTAGAGGACGGTTAACTTGGTTTTGCAGGGTATGCATATGATGTGTTATAGCCTTCGTCATGATAATGAGTTCATCTATGAGATGGTTATATGTTGTAATTTTAAGTGATCTTCATGTCACGACATGATGGCAAGTGCCATGAGATTGTCATGTTAATGTAAATATCATAGAGATAGCCTATATGTTATAGGTGACGATGGCAAACATACAGGAAGACTACAATGAGGAGAAGGTGTACTAGGCATGGGACGAAGAGCTATAATTTTGTGCCACAAGGGAATTTCTAAATTTGGTGCCACGACAACGTTTTCTGAAATGGTCACCACGACAATGTTTTCTGAAATTGCCGCCACGACAATGAAATATTGGCCGCCGGGACGCTTCAACAAAAGATTTAAGATGATCACAGAGGATTATCCTCCCGGCGCCCGGGGTTATACCATATCATGCTCTTACGAATTGCCTGGGATGTTTATCCCTTTGTTGTTTGCACCATTTGATTGCACGGTAGTCAATTATTAGGGTGATCTCTTACAATTAATATCAAGTTGAAAAGGTGCTCTTCCCAGTGTTGCAACTGTCTATGACATTCTAGCATCACAGGGTATGTCATGTGCACATGTGTACAAAAAAGGTGAGAGGTGTAAGACGAAGATGGTCAGAACATGTATGCAAATAGCACTCGGTTGTCTTAAAGTTCTGGCAGAATCGTTCTCAGCTCGGAGCAGACAACATCGAAAGATGAACAAGATTCATATGGTGATATGATCGGCAATAGCTTGCCCACCGATCAAAATTCTCGTCATGAGTGATGTCCACATCAATGACTAAGAACTAGATTTGGATTTTGAATCACTCACTATCAATTATGAGAGATATTGATTTGAGTGGGAGCGCACTTTATATTAAATATGTTTAAACACTAGCACAACCTTAATTATAAAAATGTCTAAGTTGAATCTTGTGTTTATTGTTGTAGATCAATGGCTTGCAATAGTTTAAATTTAGCACCTCTATTTGAGAAACAAAAGTTGATTGCAAATGGTGGAAACTATGAGGATTGGAATCACACTCTGAGATTTGTTCTCAAGAGTGCTAAGAAAGAATATGTGCTGGATCAACCACTTGGCGACAGCCTGGTGCCTGGAGCGTCTCAAGATGTCATCAGTGTGTTTATATCTCGCAAGAATGATTTTAGTGTCGTCAAAAGTATTATGCTATCATGCATGGGTCAAGTGTTATAGAAATGTTATCAAAAACTCAGTCCCATCAAGATTGCCAAGGCTCGAATTTCCATATGGAGTTCATGAGATGACTAAAGCAATGAATGAATGCAAGATAGTTGAGCAAGGTGACATATTTGCAAACTATTATGATAGTGTAACTACAATGGGAGTTGATATTCCCAAAAGACCAGAGAATGTTCTGATGTTCTCTTTGATTTATGAAGCAATGGTCAAGAACCATGAGATTGGATTGCAGAATCAATAAAAGTTGTTGCTAAACAAGACAGAAAGTTTCAAAAAAATGCAACACCAAAATAAACAAGGGTGGAGCTTCTTGCGAGATTATATGTTTTTATTGCAAAGAAAAGGGACTGGAAAAGAAATTGCTTGAAGTATCTGGTGGAAAAGAAGAACAAGTCTTCTGGTAAAGGTATACAAGTTAACAAGTTAATGTAATTGATATTCTACTCACCAAAAATTCCAAGTCATGGGTATTTGATACCGGATATGTAGCTAACATTTTTAACACAATGCACGAGCTGCAGAATGTTCGGAAGCTAAGTAGAAATGAAGTTGTGGTGCATGTTAGGAATGGTGATGGGATCGCTACTCAAGCTGTCGGTGTCATGTCTTTTAGTTTACCTTCAAGATTGATTTTAGAATAAAGTAATTGTTATTTTGTTCCGAAGTTATGTAAAAACATAATCTCTGCATCATGTTTGATAAATGACGGATATTCTTATAACTCTGAGAATAATGGTTGTTCAATATATTATAAGGATATGTTTTATGGATTTGCACCCATGATTGGTGGATTATTCATATTAGATATTGAACGTGAAAACTTTATCTATAACATTAATTCTAAACATCTTAAGAATTCTGATAAATACATGTCACACTATCGTTTTGGTCATATCGGAAAGAAACTCATGCAGAAACTTCATAAAGATGGAGTGTTAACATCTTTTGATTTAGAATGACTAAAATGTCATTCACTAGTCATCTAGAACGGGCACTTGAATTATAGGATATAATACATAGTGATGTATGTGGTCCAATATTTTGGCGCGCGATGGATACTTATACTTCGTAACCTTCACTGATGATTTAAGTAGATATGGATATATTTACTTGATGAAACATAAATGTGAAACTTCAGAAAATTTCAAAGAATTTCAGAACGAAGTTGAGAATCATCATGGTAAAAAGATAAAGTTTCTACGATCGGATCATGGGAGTCATAAATTTAGAAAACATCTAAGTGATTGTGGAATTGTCTCACAACTTACTCATCCAGGAACTCCACAGAGAAACGGAGTGTCTGAAAGGAGTAACCGAAGTTTATTGGACATGGTGAGGTCAATGATGTCATTTACCGATCTGACTTTATCATTTGGGGGATATGCACTTGAAACAACAACATATATACTAAATAGAAAACCATTTAAGTCTGTAGAGACAACACAATATGAGTTATGGAATGGGAAGAAACCAATTTGTCGCATATCAAGATTTGAGGTTGCGAGACTTGTAAAATGTTTATAGCGAAGTAAGCTCGATCCCAAAGCAGACAAGTGCTACTTTGTATGTTATCCCAAAGAAACAATTGGTTATTCCTTCTATCAAAAGTCTGAAGATGAAGTGTTTGTCATGAAGAATGGACATTTTCTTGAGAAGGAGTTTCTCGCTAAAGAAGTAAGTGGGAGGACAGTACAGCTTGACGAGATTACTGAATCTCAAGAAGTGAATAAGACTCCTGAAGCGGAATCTGTTCTAGAAGTTGTCCACACAACTGAATAGAAGTTACTACACCTGGTTCTCAGAACGCCGACACCAGCTATAGAAACTTCAGTTAAGACTATAACTGAACCGCGTAGGTCAGGAAGAGTTATCGACCCCCCTGAATGGTTTCATAATGAAATATTCATCTTAGAGGAAGATCAGTCAGCGCACTACAAGGAAGTGATGGTTGTGCCTAGCTCAAAAGAATGCAATCCAAAATGGAGTACATGTACGAGAATCAAGTTTGGAACTCGGTTGATCCTCCAAAGGGTTTAAATCCCATACAATGTAAATGGATCTTCAGGAGGAAAATAGATGTAGATGGTAATCCCACCATCTACAAAGCAAGGCTAGTTGTGAAAGGGTTTTCGCAAGTAGAGGGCATTGATTATGACGAGACTTTCTTTGTGGTAGCGATGCTAAAATCTGTACGGGTTATGATGGCTATAGCTGCATATTTTGACTATGAGATATGGCAGATGCATGCCAAAACTACTTTCCTAAATGGAAATCTGAAAGAGGATGTATACATGGTACAAACAAAAGGTTTTGTTGATCCAAAGAATGCCGGAAAGGTGTGCAAGCTTCAAAGGTCAATCTATGGTCTGAAGGAAGCATCAAGGAGCCAGAATCAATGTTTTGATGAAGTGGTAAAAGAGTTTGACTTCATTAAAAATGATGAAAAAGCTTGTGTATACAAGAAGTTTAGTGGGAGCTCTGTATTTATGATATTATATGTAGATGGCATATTGTTGATTGGAAATGATACAAAGTATCTTGGCACTATAAAAGACTATTTGAAGAGTGTGTTTTCGATGAAAGACTCAGGTGAAAGGGCATATATATTGGGCATAAAGATCTATAGAGATAGATCTAGATGCCTAATAGCACTAAGTAAAAGCACATACATTGTCAATGTTTTAAACAGGTTTAAAATGCAGAATGCTAAGAAAGGTTTCCTTCCAATGTCACATGGCATAACACTTAGCAGAAATCAATGTCCCAAGAGAGTTGATGAGCGGGTGCAAATGAGTTAAGTACCATATGCCTCTGCTATTTGTTCCATCATGTATGCTATGATATGTACAATATCACATGTTTCTTATGCACTAAGTGTTAGTAGCAGATACCAGAGTGATCCAGGAGTGGCTCACTGGACATCAGTTAAGAATATTCTTAAGTACCTCAGAAGAACAATGGACATGCTCCTTGTTTATGGAGGAGATGAAGAACTCGTTGTGAATGTTTACACTGATACTAGCTTCATGACTGATATAGATGACTATAAATCTCAACTAGGTTATGTTTTCACACTTAATGGTGGTGTGGTTGTTCGGAAGAGTTTCAAACAAAACACTATTGCAGATTCTACTATAGAAGCAGAGTATATTGCGGCTTCAGAAGCTTCAAAGGAGGCGTTCTGGATCCAGAGGCTTCTTGAATAAATTGGTGTGGTCCCAAATGTGATGAATCAAATGGATCTCTATTGTGATAATAGTGGAGCTATTTCTCAAGCAAAGGAACCAAGATCACACATGAAGACCAGGCACATTGAATGCAAGTATCACATTGTCTGACAATATGTTGAAAAGGGACATGTGAAGATTCTTAGGATTCCATGGATTTGAATGTGTTAGGCCTAGTGATGAAGGCTTTACCACGAGCAAAACATGAGCAACACCGGATAGCCATAGGTGTTAAAGAGACTATGTCAACTAGATTATTGACTCTAGTGCAAGTGGGAGACAGCTGGAAATATCCCCTAGAGGCAATAATATTTGTATTCTTATATTTCTGTATTCATAATTAAAGAGTTTATATTCTATTCGATAACTACTATGATCCTGGAATATGCAATTCTGTGGAAAACTCATATGCACGTGTGGAACAATAAACGGTTAATTAAAAGGTTCCTAGTCTTGCCTCTAGGACTAGCTCAAGTGTTGTTGGGGATCATGTTTTCTGGATCTTAGGATATTGTTAAGTGTTAAATGATAGTCCTAAAACAACATTGAGATTATGATGTTGGAAAAAAAATCATATTGAATCTATTCAAATTTGTCTGTTATGAGTTGAGTAATTTCATATGTAATCAATTGTAACAACATGGAGTGTTAACGTGTGATTTTGTCCCCAGACCATGACAGTATCCTAGTCAGTTCTTATCGTATGGTGGGCTTTGGTGTTGCTCAAACGTCACCTGTAACACGGTGATCATAACAACAACTCACAGGTTCATCGGAAAGTTTGACAAGATACTAGATAGCTCGAGAGTGGGATTTGCTCCTCTAATGATGGACATATATTCTTAGGACCGCCTCGGTGTGGCGGAATCCATTATCATTTGTCCAAGAACGGGTGACTACGTCAAAGGGATACTGGAACACGACAATGAGAAAGAGGATCAAAACCGATAACGATTTGGTATAGTGAGCATGTGATGACTCAGGAGGATATTGATGCATCTCAGTTTTTGTGAAGTATTGCGAAACAAAGGGAACAACACATTATAGCCAAAGGTTCACTCAAATATCATTCATGTGCTCATACAAATCGATATGGACGTCCACGGTTCCGCTATCGGTCATTGAACGAACTGTTTTGTTCATGTTTATGAGTTACCCAACCTACAGGGTCAGAAGCTTAAGGCAATCATGATCTGCTAAGTGCCAGTAGGACAAGTGTAATGAGAACATATCTAGGGGCTGTTTCATTAATATTCAGAATAGTTTTGGGGGGGTCCGGAAGCGTTTCGGGGTCACAGGAAGGGTTTCAGTGAATATCGGGAAATCCTGGGTATTATCGATAAATATATATAGGTGCAAAATGTTTTCAGTGATGCTAAATTATATATAAAAGCATCTAAAAATATTTAGAACACTTTTATATTTAATTTAATATCAACATGCCTTAAAAGGCCAAGAGTTGGAAGGCAACTTGGGTCGCAAAGGCCCAAGTGGGAGGCGCCTCCCTTCCCTAAGGAAGGAGGCTGAATTGGAGTGGGGGAAGGACACCCTTCCCGCTTTGGCCGGCGCAAGGGGAGGGGAGTCCTTACCCTCCTCTTGGCTGCCCCCTCTCTGCTCCAACCCATATATACTTGAGGTATTGAGCTCTTTTGAATAAAAAAGTTTTGGAGCCTCCTGTAGTTCATCTACCCATGGTTCTAGTTGGTCCTAGTTGACTAATTAGAGCTTGGCATAGTTCCTCTAATCCTCGTAATTAGAAGCCAGTGTGGCTACTCCCTCTAATTCTCCAGCGACGATTAGCTTTGGATGGTGAAGTGCTGCTGGATCGTGAAGGTTGCACGCTTGCAACCATGTAGAGAGGTCGTGCTTTCATTCCTTGATTCGAGGGACTATTCATGGGAGGTTTGTGGGGTCGTTAATTGATGGTTTGAGGGACTCCAAGTATGATCTACACCGACACCTTCTTCTTCTGCTGCAACTCGATGTGGTAACAATCGTGATCCCAACCCATTATGCATGTTCATATTGATCTCGGGTGTGCGCAGGTGCAACTTTTGTTTGTTTTCTACTACGTTTCCAGACACGTCTGGCAAAATAAATTAAAACTCGTCCTTGCTCACTTTTCATGGTTGCTTCATGTATTTGTGCAGACTTTTTTACTGTGGTAATGCATAATTTAACCGGAAACACCGAGTATAGTGTTGACATACATGCACTACTAGCGTATATAATCGATAATACTAAATGTTGGAGTCATAGGGTTTCAAGAATGAAAGAAGTTACCACAATCTCCAATGTCATAGAGATCCAAGATTTATCCTCCCCTTCTCCGAAAAGATAAGTAATATCAAGATCACAGTTTATAGGGTGGCCACCAACATAATTTCCGTAGATCCTCGTTAACCAACCAAGCTCTGTTATTATGACTTGGATAAGATTGCTTTCGCCTACACTCATATAAAATTCGATTGCATTGGATCAAGGATGGAGATCCAAATCAAACTATGAGCATGACTTGGTGAAGCAACAAAGTCTTCGTGCCTTTGTGCCATCATGCTCCCTGAGTAAAATAAGTTCATCATGTTATTACAGTTAGTATTCCTCTCAAATCTAGGAAGGAAAGGTTAGGATCAAGATTTTGCAATAAGATACTTGTAGGTGAATACTTTGAATGGGCATGGGAGTGACCATAGTAGTTTAAGCAAGTAATGGTTTGCCATGAACTCATATAGGAGCTATTCATACAGTTCTTGAAGCTTTATTCCTTTTATTGGTAGCAAGGAGTATGAAGCTTGTACTTATTCCCGTATTCCCTGCTTTAGCTAGCAATGAGGCAAAAAAGTCTCCATTGATACAATGTTATTGAGTGGAGTTCCATTGAAATGATAATCCTCTCTAGTGAGATATCATGACATGAGTGGAATTCCTGGTAATACTATGGCACAATCACCCCCCTCCTAACCTTCCAACAACAAATTGGTTCTTATTTGTGTGCAATATCGCTAGCAACTATTGTGAAGATGGATAGGAGCATACTGATGCATACCTTTTCATGCCATTAACTATCAAAAAACTATTGGGTAACCTGAATGAGGTCACCGCGGAACATCCACTCACTCTCCACAAAGCACATTAACTTTTGAATCATGCCCAAGTCATAAATTGTGTTAACGGTTGGATTTTTCAAAATAAGATGTCTCAAACTAGACTTTGTCTTAATATCAGTAAAAATAATCTTACTTCTAGTGAATGTTTAGCACCACCATCACTTCAAAGATGGTGGCTGCTAGGCAGTGGGCACTACGTTACACATTGTCGTCGAATACTAGCAAGGTGTTTTCTTAACATTGTTGTGAATTAAAGCTGAATTTGTAAGGGTTCAATATAAACGTGAACAATTATTATTTGGATCGGTGGTTTGTATTCCACAGACCCGTCTTTCTATATATGTATATACACATGTGACCAATTCTACAAGTAAAGTGGTCCTTCTACACTCTCATCTCTATTGGAAAAGAAGAATTCTCAGTAGGGTGACACTCCCTTAGCCGACATGAGGATGAGAATGCATGATTATCTGAGAAAAAGTGAGTGCCAAGGGCATATCGAGTAGAGTTGATATCATCATTGGTAAATGTTTCCACATCTGAGATGGTATGGTAGAGAATAAATGAGAAGAGAGATCAAGTGTTGTATATACATGAACCATCAAGTTGTGCACAAGGTCAAATAACTTATATATTTTCTGATCTCCTACTAGGAAACTTGGTTGTCCATCCTCTGTCATCTTTCCTAGGTGGAATTCATCGTAGTGAATTTTAATTTCATGCCACCAACACATGGGGTTTGGGAGACGCCAGGGACTGCAAGGGAATGGATGCATGGTTTCCTAATCATAAGCGAGCCCGAGATGGCGATTGATTGCTCCAAATGAAGGTTGATGGTTTTTGAGATTTTCAATGTTGTCTATGTTTGCTCGACATGCTATTTGGTTTATGCTGCAAATGAACCAACATATTGCGATCAGTATAGATGTCCTGTGTAAATGATGAGTCCTTACAGTAACTATTTTATATGCTACCGCAACCACTAGTTTCCATGCCGCACCTGTGTTGTGTTTCTTTCTCAACAATTTTTCACTGCATGCATACAAAATTATGTCCAAAGGGTTTGTTCAAAATGGTTTTGAGGTTTTGGTATGTCACAAGAAAAAATTTCAATGATACTACATAGTAAAATAATCGCGAGGAGTTTCCCTTTCGCGTGATTTGGACAACTAAGGCATTGAATGAAATTGCATTTAGTCCCTAATGATATTTTTGTGTTGATGACAATATGGTTAGTGATACTAATGTTAGATTCTAAGTTTATCTTAGGACGTAGGTATCTCATCGAGATTATATGGAGTTGGCTCATCCCGTACTTCAAAAAAAAATAGGCCAATTTTTTAAGACTCAAAGAATTTTTTTGTCGGAGGATAACCACACTATTAAGAATGGCTGATGTGATTGCATAAGGATGGGGCTCATGCAAAATATATACACCAAACCATCCTAATTCTAGAACTAAAAATATGGGGTACAACTCGTATCTATGTGCCTTGTGCCACATACCAGTGCACACAGCCTTCAGGAAGTCCCTCTGGACACCTCATGCGGATGGACGTTCTGACCACCTGCACATAGGATTGGGCCCGCAACTCTTTGGACACCCCTGCACATGGGTTCTAGGCTTTCGCTCTCGGGTGATCTCGGGTGCATCGAGTCTTTAGCCTGTGATCACAGGGCACACAGGTTGACAACGGTCTCTTTGGAGGAGATGGGTATAACTCGCCATTCTTTCTCCTCCAATCCTAACCAACACATTTGAGCTCCTCCTCCATTGCTACACCTAAAAAACTTGATTAGTTTCAATCACACTACCCAAACTTCACCGAACTTTCGAGATTGGAAGAGAATCACCCGATCTATACTTCCACCAAACCAGTCTCAGATATGTTTGGGCACCTATGCGGTTGGAGTCAAGGATAGTAAGCTTCCTTGCATGTGGTGTGGTCCGGGAAGTTTGCAAAGGTCCGGTGGACGTTTTCAAGATCAACCACGAAAGATTGGAGGCCCATCCGTTGGGTTGACTCAAATGGAGGCTAGGGTGAACCACTTGGTGGGATTCGAACCTTTGGCTTTGGAACCTCTCCAATGAAATTATCACTCCCCAAAGAGTGTCAACTTGGGGATACATCTGTGTCTTTGACTTGTGTGGTTTATCCTTTACCATTCCTCTAATTGCTTTGTATGTTTGTTGGCTTGCGAGTCTTCGCCGGAAAGCTAACACCCGAGGGAAATATGCCATAGAGGCAATAATAAAGTTATTATTTATTTCCTTATTTCATGATAAATGTTTATTATTCATGCTATAATTGTATTAACCGGAAACTTAGTACATGTGTGAATACATAGACAAAACATAATGTCCCTAGTATGCCTCTACTTGACTAGCTCATTTATCAAAGATGGTTATGTTTCCTAACCATAGACAGGTGTTGTCATTTGATGAACGGGATCACATCATTAGGAGAATAATGTGATGGACATGACCCATTCGTTAGCTTAGCATTATGATCGTTACAGTTTCATTGCTACCGCTCTCTTCATGACTTATACATGTTCCTCAGACTATGAGATTATGCAACTCCCGAATACCGGAAGAACACTTTGTGTGCTACCAAATGTCACAATGTAATTGGGTGATTATAAAGGTGCTCTACAGGTGTCTCCGGAGGTGTTTGTTGGGTTGGCATAGATCGAGATTAGGATTTGTCACTCCATGTTTTGGAGAGGTGTATCTGGGCCCTCTCGGTAATACTGATCACTATAAGCCTTGTAAGCATTATGACTAACGAGTTAGTTATAGGATGAAGTATTACGGAACGAGTAAAGAGACTTGCCGGTAACGATATTGAACTAGGTATGATGATACCGACGATCGAATATTGGGCAAGTAACATACCGATGACAAAGGGAACAACGTATGTCGTTATGCGGTTTGACCGATAAAGATCTTTGTAGAATATGTAGGAACCAATATGAGCATCTAGGTTCCGCTATTGGTTATTGACCAGAGATGTGTCTCGGTTATGTCTACATAGTTCTCGAACTCGTAGGGTCCGCACGCTTAACGTTCGATGACGATTGGTATTATGAGTTTATGTGATTTGATGTACCGAAGGTTGTTCAGAGTCCCGGATGAGATCATGGACATGACGAGGAGTCTCAAAATGGTCGAGACATAAAGATTGATATAGTGGACCATGTTATTCAGACACCGTAAGTGTTCCGGATAGTTTCACATAAAACCGGAGTGCCAGAGGGTTACCGGAACCCCCCAGGAAGTAATGGGCCTTAGTGGGCCTTTAGGGGAGAGGGAGGGCCACGCCAGGAGGTGGCACATGCCCCCCAAGGGGAGTCCGAATAGGACAAGGGAAGGGGGGCGCGGCCTGATACGTCCATTTTGCATCATGCTTTTATATCAATATTTATTGCATTATGGGCTGTTATTCCACATTATATCTCAATACTTATGGCTATTCTCTCTTATTTTACAAGGTTTACCATGAAGAGGGGGAATGCCGGCCTCTGGAATTCTGGCTGGAAAAGGAGCAAATGTTGGAAACCTATTCTACACAACTCCAAAAGACCTGAGACTCCACGAAACAACTTTTTGGATTTATTAAGGAATTATGAGCAAAAGAAATAGGCCAGGGGGCCCACACCCTGTCCAGGAGACAGGGGGGCGCCCCCCCTAGGGCGCGCCCCCTATCTCCTGGGCCCCCTGGTGGGCCTCCGACGTCCATCTTCTGCTATATGAAGGGTTTTGTCGTGGAAAAAATCGTGGGCAAGCTTACAAGACGAAACTCCGCCGCCACGAGGCGGAACCTTGGCGGAATCAATCCAGGGCTCTGGCGGAGCTGTTTTGACGGGGACACTTCCCTCCAGGAGGGGGAAATCATCACCAACGTCATCACCAACGATCCTCTCATCGGGAGGGGATCAATCTCCATCAACATCTTCACCAGCACCATCTCATCTCAAAACCCTAGTTCATCTCTTGTATCCAATCTTGTATCAAAACCACAAATTGGTACCTGTGGGTTGCTAGTAGTGTTGATTACTCCTTGTAGTTGATACTAATTGGTTTACTTGGTGGAAGATCATATGTCCAGATCCTCCATGCATATTATTACACCTCTGATTATGAACATGAATATGCTTCGTGAGTAGTTACGTTTGTTCCTGATGACATGGGTGAAGTCTTGCTATTAGTAGTCATGTGAATTTGGTATTCGTTCGATATTTTGATGAGATGTATGTTGTCTCTTCTCTAGTGGTGTTATGTGAACATCGACTACATGACACTTCACCATTATTTGGGCCTATAGGAAGGCATAGGTAAGTAATAAGTAGATGATGGGTTGCTAGAGTGACAGAAGCTTAAACCCTAGTTTATGCGTTGCTTCGTTAGGGTTTGATATGGACCCATATGTTTAATGTTGTGGTTAGGTTTACCTTAATACACCTTTTTGTAGTTGCGGATGCTTGCAATAGGGGTTAATCATAAGTGGGATGCTTGTCCATGTTAGGGCAGTACCCAAGTCCCGGTCCACCCACATATCAAATTATCAAAGTACCGAATGCGAATCTTATGAATGTGATGAAACTAGCTTGACGATAATTCCCAATGTGTCCTCGGGAGCTCCTTCCTCATTATTAGAATTTGTCCAGGCTTATCCTTTGCTACATAAAGGATTGGGCCACCTTGCTGCACTTTATTTACTTTATTTACTTTTGCTTGTTACTATTTATCTTATCACAAAACTATCTACCACCTACTATTTTAGTGCTTGCAGAGAAAACCTTACTGAAAACCGCTTATCATTTCCTTCTGCTCCTCGTTGGGTTCGACACTCTTACTTATCGAAAGGACTACGATAGATCCCCTACACTTGTGGGTCATCAAGACTCTTTTCTGGCGCCGTTGCCGGGGAGCGTAGCGCTCTTGGTGAGTGGAACTTGGTAAGGAAACATTTATATTGTGTGCTGAAATTTTCTGTTACTTGTCACTATGGAAACTAATCCTTTGAGTGGCTTGTTTGGGGTATCTTCACCCCAACCAGAAGAGCAAAGAGATGCTCCTCAACCTACTGAACCTTATGAAAATGTTCACTTTGAGATTCCTTCGGGTATGATAGAAAAACTGCTAGCTAATCCTTTTGCAGGAGACGGAACATTGCATCCCGACTTACACCTTATCTTTGTGGATGAAGTTTCTGGATTATTTAAGCTTGCAGGTATTCCCGATGATGTTGTCAAAAGGAAGGTCTTCCCTTTATCTTTGGAGGGATATGCAATGACATGGTATAGGCTATGTGATGATACGAGATCTTGGAATTATAAGCGATTGAAGTTGGAATTTCACCAGAAGTTCTATCCTATGCATCTTGTTCATCGTGATCGTAATTACATATATAATTTCTGGCCTCGTGAAGGAGAAAGCATCACTCAAGCTTGGGGGAGGCTTAAGTCATTGTTATATTCATGCCCCAATCATGAGCTCTCTCGGGAAATGATTATTCAGAACTTTTATGCTCGGCTTTCTCTTGATAATCGCAACTTGCTGGATACTTCCTGTGCTGGTTCCTATATGCTGAAGACTATTGATTTCAAATGGGACTTATTGGAAATAATTAAACGCAACTCTGAAGATTGGGGTTCCGACGATGGTAAGGAGTCAGGTATGACACCTAAGTTTGATTGTGTTAAATCTTTTATGGATACCGACACTTTCTGTGGATTTAGCTCTAAGTATGGACTTGACTCTGAGATAGTAGCTACTTTTTGTGAAACTTTTGCTGCTCACGTTGATCTCCCTAAAGAGAAGTGGTTTAAATATAATCCTCCTGTTGAAGTGAAAGTAGTTGCACCTATTACAGTCGAAGAGAAGACTATTACATACAGTGATCCTATTATTCCTATTGCCTATGTTGAAAAACCTCCTTTTCCTGTTAGGATAAAAGATCATGTTAAAGCTTCGACTGTTGTTCGTAAGAGTAATACTAGGACCTATACACCTCCTGAGCAAATTAATGTTGAACCTGGTATTGCTATGATTAAAGATCTCTTGGATGAGGACTTAGATGGGCATGTTATCTCTTTCTTGGGTGAAACTGCTAATATTGCTAGACCCGACACTAAGACACGTAGACCTGTTGTAGGCACGCCTGTTATTTCTGTTAAAAATGGAGATCATTGTTATCATGGCTTATGTGATATGGGTGCTAGTGCTAATGCGATACCTTATGATCTTTATAAAGAAATTATGCACGATATTGCACCAGTTGAATTAGAAGATATTGATGTTACTATTAAGCTTGCTAATAGGGACACCATTAAACCTATTGGGATTGTTAGAGATGTTGAAGTCTTGTGTGGGAAGATTAAATACCCTGCTGATTTTCTTGTTCTCGGTTCCCCACAAGATGATTTTTGTCCCATTATTTTTGGTAGACCCTTCTTGAACACTGCTAGTGCTAAGATTGATTGTGAAAAGAATATTGTCACTGTTGGCTTAGATGGTATGTCTCATGAGTTTAATTTCGCTAAGTTTAGTAGACAACATCGTGAAAAGGAACCATCTAGTAAGGATGAGATTATTGGTCTTGCTTCCATTGCTGTTCCTCCAACTGATCCGTTAGAACAATATTTGCTAGACCATGAAAACGATATGTTTATGAAGGAAAGGGAAGAAATAGATGAAGTGTTCCTTAAACAAGAACCTATGCTAAAACATAACCTTCCCGTTGAAATTCTTGGGGATCCCCCTCCACCCAAGGGTGATCCCGTGTTCGAACTCAAACCCTTACCTGATAATATCAAGTATGCTTATCTTGATGAAAAAGAAATATATCATGTTATTATTAGTGCTAACCTTTCAGAGAAAGAAGAAGAAAGATTATTGAAGACTCTGAAGAAGCACCGAGCTGCTATTGGATATACTCTGGATGATCTTAAGGGCATTAGTCCCACATTATCTCAACACAAAATTTCAGTGGATAAAGATGCCAAACCTGTTAGAGATCCTCAAAGACGATTAAATCCCAAAATGAAGGAAGTGGTGAGAAAGGAGATACTAAAACTCCTTGAGGCAGGTATTATTTATCCCATTGCGGATAGTGAATGGGTAAGCCCTGTCCATTGTGTCCCTAAAAAGGGAGGTATTACCGTTGTCCCTAATGATAAATATGAATTGATCCCGCAAAGAATTATTACAGGCTATAGGATGGTAATTGATTTCCGCAAGTTAAATAAAGCTACTAAGAAAGATCATTACCATTTACCTTTTATTGATCAAATGCTAGAAAGGTTATCCAAACACACACATTTTTGCTTTCTAGATGGTTATTCTGGCTTCTCTCAGATACCTGTATCAGCGGGGGATCAATCTAAAACTACTTTTACTTGCCCTTTTGGTACTTTTGCTTATAGACGTATGCCTTTTGGTTTATGTAATGCACCTGCTACCTTTCAAAGATGCATGATGGCTATATTTTCTGATTTTTGTGAAAAGATTTGTGAGGTATTCATGGATGACTTCTCCGTCTATGGATCCTCTTTTGATGATTGTTTGAGCAACCTTGATCGAGTTTTGCACAGATGCGAAGACACTAGTCTCGTCCTGAATTGGGAAAAGTGTCACTTTATGGTTAATGAAGGCATTGTCTTGGGCACAAGATCTCCGAGAGAGGTATTGAAGTTGATAAAGCCAAAATTGATGCTATCGAAAAGATGCCATGTCCCAAGGACATAAAAGGTATAAGAAGTTTCCTTGGTCATGCCGGTTTTTATAGGAGGTTCATTAAGGACTTTTCTAAAATCTCTAGGCCTCTGACTAATTTATTGCAAAAAGATATTCCTTTTGTCTATGATGATGATTGTGTAGAAGCATTTGAAACACTTAAGAAAGCTTTGATAACAACACCTATTGTTGAGCCACCTGATTGGAATTTGCCTTTTGAAATTATGTGTGATGCTAGTGATTATGCTGTAGGTGCTGTTTTAGGGCAAAGAGTCGATAAGAAATTGAATGTTATCCATTATGCTAGTAAGACTCTTGGTACTGCCCAGAGAAATTATGCTACCATTGAAAAAGAATTCTTAGAAGTTGTGTTTGCATGTGATAAGTTTAGACCTTATATTGTTTATTCCAAAGTTACTATTCACACTGATCATGCTGCTATTAAATATCTTATGGAAAAGAAAGATGCTAAGCCTAGACTCATTAGATGGGTTCTCTTGCTCCAAGAATTTGACTTGCATATTATTGATAGAAAGGGAGCTGAGAACCCCGTTGCAGACAACTTGTATAGGCTAGAGAATGTTCTTGATTACCCACTGCCTATTAATGATAGTTTTCCTGATGAATAATTAGCGGTTGTCAATGCTTCGCGTACTGCTCCTTGGTATGTTGACTATGCTAATTACATTGTTGCTAAATATATACCGCCTAGTTTCACATACCAGCAAAAGAAAAAGTTCTTTTATGATTTAAGACATTACTTCTGGGATGATCCACACCTTTATAAAGAAGGAGTAGATGGTATTATTAGACATTGTGTGCCTGAGCATGAACAGGAACAAATCCTATGCAAGTGTCACTCTGAATCCTATGGAGGACACCATGCTGGAGATAGAACTGCACACAAGGTACTACAATCTGGCTTTTATTGGCCTACTCTTTTCAAAGATGCTCGTAAGTTTGTCGTATCTTGTGATGAATGTCAAAGAATAGGTAACATCAGTAGACGTCAAGAAATGCCTATGAATTATTCTCTTGTTTATGAACCGTTTGATGTTTGGGGCTTTGATTATATGGGACCTTTTCCTGCCTCCAATGGTTATACACATATTTTAGTTGTTGTTGATTGCGTTACTAAGTGGGTAGAAGCTATTCCAACTAGTAGTGCTGATCATAACACTTCTATTGAAATGCTTAAAGAAGTTATTTTTCCGAGGTTTGGAGTCCCTAGATATCTTATGACTGATGGTGGTTCACACTTTATTCATGACGCTTTCCATAAGATGCTTGCTAAGTATGATGTCAATCATAGAATTGCATCTCCTTATCACCCGCAGTCTAGTGGTCCAGTATAGTTGAGCAATAGAGAGCTCAAATTAATTTTGCAAAAGACTGCAAATAGATCTAGAAAGAATTGGTCCAAAAAACTTGATGATGCATTATGGGCCTATAGAACTGCATACAAAAATCCTATGGGTATGTCTCCATATAAGATGGTTTATGGAAAAGCATGTCATTTACCTCTTGAACTTGAACATAAAGCATATTGGGCTATTAAAGAGCTTAATTATGACTTCAAACTTTCTGGTGAGAAAAGGTTATTTGATATTAGCTCACTTGATGAATGGAGAACCCAAGCATATGAGAATGCTAAGCTTTTCAAAGAAAAAGTCAAACGCTGGCATGATAAAAGGATACAAAAGCGTGAGTTTAAGTAGGATATTATGTGTTATTGTTCAACTCTCGTTTAAGATTTTTTGTAGGAAAACTTCTCTCAAAATGGGAAGGTCCCTATGTTATCGAGGAGGTCTATCGTTCTGGTGCTATAAAAATCAACAACTTTGAAGGCACAAATCCGAGGGTGGTAAACGGTCAAAGAATTAAACATTATATTTCAGGTAATCCTATCAATGTTGAAACCAATATTATTGAAACCATAACCCCTGAGGAATACATAAGAGACACTTTCCAGAACGTTCCAGACTCCGAAAAGGCATAGGTACATGGTACAGTAAGTAAACCGACTCCAAAACAACTCTAATAGCAATTTTCATCAGTTTTGGATTATTTAAGGATTTTAGGAAGAAAGAAGTAGTCCAAAAGGGACACGAGGCTCCCACGAGAGAGGAGGGCGCCCCCCTGTAGGGCGCGCCCCCTGTCTCGTGGGCACCTTGTGTGCCTCCCAGACTCCGTTTTCTTGCATGTTAAGTATTTGGTCGGTAAAAAATCATTATATATACTCCCGAAGGTTTTGACCACCGTATCACGCAAATATCCTCTGTTTTTGTTTCAAGTTGTTCCTGCTGCAGAATTGAACAAGATGTCGTCCCAAGATTCGGAGGGAGAGAGCTACATAGCTGATTATATTGCAAATCCAAAAGTATATGGGGATGTGGAACGCTATGGCTGGACCATAGAGGAAGAAGAAGACTATGATCCAAAGAGGAAGGAGGAGACAAGCTCTGATGAAAAGGACGATCCACTGCCTCAACCTGGTGATATGCATGTGGAGTTCAAGAAGTCAAGTCTCCCTAAGGTCCAATCTATCCCACCATGTTTTTTGCAGGACAGCAAGGCAACACTATGCAAAAATATAATGAAACTTGAGCTCGAGAATGAGGATCTAAGGGAGGAAAATTTTAGCCTCAGACGCAAGCTAGAGAAGAAAAGTGCGACAACTCCTACTTCACCACCTCCGAAGAAATAATCACATGGGTATGGGCACTCCCCTTGGCAACTGCCAAGCTTGGGGGAGGTGCCCCGGTATCGTATCACCATCATACTCCTATCTTTACCGCTTTATTTAGTTCAATCCTTTTAGTAGTATCTTGATTTACTAGTTCGAAGTTTTGATTCCAAGTAGTTTTGAGTTTTACTTTGTGATCTCTTTATGTAAGCGAGTCCGTGTGCTATCTATAATAAAGATTAGTGTTGAGTCAAGGGCTTTGCCATTTTGCTATGATCTTGAGAAAGTAGAAAGAACAAAATAGTTCATATTGATCTTATGAATAGTGATAACTTCACACATAGAAAGTATGAGGCATAAAAATTGTTGAGAGTTGATGAACATAGGCTTGGTCATCGTTGAAATTAATAGGAAGTGATAAGGAAAGAGGGGTTCACATATAAATATATTATCTTGGACATCTTTTATGATTGTGAAGCACTCATTAAGTATGACATGCTAAAAGAATTGACGTTGGACAAGGAAGACAACGTAATGGTTTATGTTTTCCGACATCTCAGTTAAAGTATATTGTCGGTGACCTTCTAAACATGTTGAGCTTGCCTTTCCCCCTCATGCTAGCCAAAACTCCTTGCACCAAGTAGAGATACTACTTGTGCTTCCAAATACCCTTAAACCCAGTGTTGCCATGAGAGTCCACCATACCTACCTATGGATTGAGTAAGATCCTTCAAGTAAGTTGTCATCGGTGCAAGCAATAAAAATTGCTCTCTAAATATGCATGACTTATTAGTGCAGAGAAAATAAGCTTTGTACGAACTTGTTGTGGAAGTAATAAAAGCGACGAATTGCATAATAAAGGTCCACATACAAGGGGCAATATAAAGTGACGTTCTTTTGCATTAAGATTTTGTGTATCCAACCCTAAAAGCGCATGACAACCTCTGCTTCCCTCTGCGAAGGGCCTATCTTTTACTTTATGTTTTACTTTAATACTTGAGTCAAGGTGATCCTCACCTTTCCCTTTTTCATTTTATCCTTTGGCAAGCTCTTCGTGTTTGAAAGATCATGATATATATATATCCAATTGGATGTAAGTTGGCATAGGCTATTATTGTTGACATCACCTAAAGGTGAATACGTTGGGAGGCAACACAATAAGCCCCTATCTTTCTCAGTGTCCGGCTTAAACTCTATAACCACATGTATTGCGTGAGTGTTAACAATTATGGGAGACTACGAGATAGTTGAGTATGTGAGCTTGCTGAGAAGCTCTGTTAGTGACTCTTTCTGATGTTACAATAAATTGCAATTGCTTCAATGACTGAGATTATAGTTTGTTAGTTCCCAATGAAGTTTTTGGACCATACTTGACATTGTGAATTGCTTATTACTTGAACATAGGAAATCATATGACAAAATCCATATATGTTGCTGTCATTAGAATGATCATGATGCCCTCATGTCCGTATTTTATTTTTATCGACACCTCTATCTCTAAACATGCGGACATATTTTTCGATTTCGGCTTCCGCTTGAGGACAAGCGAAGTCTAAGCTTGGGGGATTTGATACGTCCATTTTGCATCATGCTTTTATATCAATATTTATTGCATTATGGGCTGTTATTACACATTATATCTCAATACTTATGGCTATTCTCTCTTATTTTACAAGGTTTACCATGAAGAGGGGGAATGTCGGCAGCTGGAATTCTGGCTGGAAAAGGAGCAAACGTTGGAAACCTATTCTGCACAACTCCAAAAGACCTGACACTCCACGAAACAACTTTTTTGATTTATTAAGGAATTATGAGCAAAAGAAATAGGCCAGGGGGCCCACACCCTGTCAAGGAGACAGGGGGCGCCCCCCTAGGGCGCGCCCCTATCTCTAGGGCCCCCTGGTGGGCCTCTGGCGTCCATCTTCTGCTATATGAAGGGTTTTGTCCTGGAAAAATTCCTGGGCAAGCTTATGAGACGAAACTCCGCCGCCACGAGGCGGAATCTTGGCGGAATCAATCTAGGGCTCTGGCGGAGCTGTTCTGCCGGGGACACTTCCCTCCGGGAGGGGGAAATCATCACCAACGTCATCACCAAAGATCCTCTCATCGGGAGGGGATCAATCTCCATCAACATCTTCACCACCACCATCTCATCTCAAAACCCTAGTTCATCTCTTGTATCCAATCTTGTATCAAAACCACAAATTGGTACCTGTGGGTTGCTAGTAGTGTTGATTACTCCTTGTAGTTGATACTAATTGGTTTACTTGGTGGAAGATCATATGTTCAGATCCTTCATGCATATTATTACACCTCTGATTATGAACATGAATATGCTTTGTGAGTAGTTGCGTTTGTTCCTGAGGACATGGGTGAAGTCTTGCTATTAGTAGTCATGTGAATTTGGTATTCGTTCGATATTTTGATGAGATGTATGTTGTCTCTCCTCTAGTGGTGTTATGTGAACGTCGACTACATGACACTTCACCATTATTTGGGCCTAGAGGAAGGCATAGGGAAGTAATAAGTAGATGATGGGTTGCTAGAGTGACAGAAGCTTAAATCCTAGTTTATGCGTTGCTTCGTTAGGGGTTGATATGGACCCATATGTTTAATGTTGTGGTTAGGTTTACCTTAATACTCCTTTTTGTAGTTGCGGATGCTTGCAATTGGGGTTAATCATAAGTGGGATGTTTGTCCATGTTAGGGCACTACCCAAGTCCCGGTCCACCCACATATCAAATTATCAAAGTACCGAACGCGAATCTTATGAACGTGATGAAACTAGCTTGACGATAATTCCCAATGTGTCCTCGGGAGCTCCTTCCTCATTATTAGAATTTGTCCAGGCTTATCCTTTGCTACATAAAGGATTGGGCCACCTTGCTGCACTTTATTTACGTTATTTACTTTTGCTTGTTACTATTTATCTTATCACAAAACTATCTAGCACCTACTATTTCAGTGCTTGCAGAGAAAACCATACTGAAAACCGCTTATCGTTTCCTTCTGCTCCTCGTTGGGTTCGACACTCTTACTTATCGAAAGTACTATGATAGATCCCCTACACTTGTGGGTCATCACGGCCCCTCTTTCCCTCTCCCTCCCCCTCTCCTTCCTTCTCCTCCTAGTTGGACTAGGAAAGGGGGGAACCTACTACTACTTGGAGTAGGATTCCCCCCTCCTTGGGCGCGCCCCTTGTGGCTGGCCGGCCCCCTCCTCTCCTCCTTTATATACGGGGGAAGGGGCACCCCAAAGACACACAAGTTTCTCTTAACCGTGTGCGGTGCCCCCCTTCACAGTTACACACCTCGATCATACCATCATAGTGCTTAGGCGAAGCCCTGCGCCGGTAACATCATCATCACCGTCACCACGCCGTCGTGCTGACGGAACTCACCCTCATCCTCAACTGTATCAAGAGCATGAGGGACGTCATCGAGCTAAATGTGTGCTGAACGCGGAGGTGTCGTACTTTCGGTACTTGATCAGTTGGATCGTGAAGAAGTTCGACTACATCAATTGCGTTATTGAAACACTTCCGTTTTCGGTCTACGAGCGGTACATGGACACACTCTCCCCTCTCGTTGCTATACATCACCTAGATAGATCTTGCGTGATCGTAAGAAAATTTTGAAATTACTGCATTCCCCAACAGTGGTGTCCGAGCCAGGTCCATGCGTAGATGTTATATGCACGAGTAGAATAGAAGGAGTTATGGGCGATAATAGTCATACTGCTTACCACCAACGTCTTACTTTGATTCGGCGGTATTGTTGGATGAAGCGGCCCGGACCGACATTACATGACCGCATTTATGAGACTGGTTCTAGTGACGTGCTTTTGCACACAGTTGGCTGGCGGGTGTGTGTTTCTCCAACTTTAGTTGAATCGAGTTTGACTACAGCCGGTCCTTATTGACGGTTAAAATGTCACACTAGACGAAAAATCGTTGTGTTTTTGATGCGTAGGTAAGAACGGTTCTTGCTAGAAGCCCATAGCAGCCACGTAAAACTTGCAACAACAAAGTAGAGGACGTCTGACTTGTTTTTGCAGGGCATGTTATGATGTGATATGGTCAAGACATGATGTGTTGTATGAGATGATCATGTTTTGTTAAAGTTATCGACAACTGGCAGGAGCCTTATGGTTGTCTCTTTATTGCATAAGATTCAAGCGCCATATAATTGCTTCACTTTATCGTTATGCGATAGCAATAGTTGCAAAAGCAATGGTTGGCGAGACGACCATGTGATGACACATTGATAAATATCAAGATGATGGAGATCATGGTGTCATGCCAGTGACGATGGAGATCATGATGGTACTTTGGAGATGGAGATCAAAGGCACAAGATGATGATGGCCATATCATGTCACTTATTTTGATTGCATGTGATGTTTATCTTTTATATTCTTATTTTGCTTAGTTCGGCGGTAGCATTATAAGATGATCCCTTACTAAAATTTCAAGGTATAAGTGTTCTCCCTGAGTATGCACCGTTGCGACAGTTCTTCGTGCTGAGACACCACATGATGATCAGGTGTGATAGGCTCTACGTTCACATACAACGGGTGCAAGCCAGTTTTGCACATGCATAATACTGGGGTTAAACTTGACGAGCCTAGCATATGCAGATATGGCCTCGAAACACTGAGACCGAAAGGTCGAACATGAATCATATAGTAGATATGATCAACATAGTGATGTTCACCATTGAAAACTACTCGATCTCACGTGATGATCGGACATGGTTTAATTGATTTGGATCATGTGGTCATTTAGATGACTAGAGGGATGTCTATCTAAATGTTGGGGAACGTAGCAGAAATTCAAAAAAATTTCTACGTAACACCAAGATCTATCTATGGAGAGACCAGCAACGAGTAGAAAGGGGAGTGCATCTACATACCCTTGTAGATCGCTAAGCGGAAGCGTTCAAGTGAACGGGGTTGATGAAGTCGTACTCGTCGTGATTCAGATCACCGATGATCAAGTGCCGAACGGACGGCACCTCCACGTTCAACACACGTACAGCCCGGTGACGTCTCCCACGCCTTGATCCAGCAAGGAGAGAGGGAGAGGTTGAGGAAGACTCCATCCAACAGCAGCACAACGGCGTGGTGGTGGTGGAGGAGCGTGGCAATCCCGCAGGGCTTCGCCAAGCACCATGGGAGAAGAGGAGGAGGGAGAGGGGCAGGGCTGCACCAACGAGAGATCAAAATCGCGTGTTATGGGCAGCCCCTAGGCCTCATATATATAGGGGAAGGGGAGGGCTGCGCCCCCTTTAGGGTTTCCCACCCCAAGGGGCGGCGGCCAGCCTCCAGATGGCATCTGGTGCAGCGGCCAAGAAGGGGGGGAGGAGTCCATCCTCCCCAAGGCACCTCGGAGGTGCCTTCCCCTTCGAGGACTCTTCCCTCTAGGGTTCCCTAGGCGCATGGGCCTCTTGGGGCTGGTGCCCTTGGCCCATGTAGGCCAAGGAGCACCCCCTACAGCCCATGTGGCCCCCCGGGGCAGGTGGCCCCACCCGGTGGGCCCCCGGGACCCTTCCGGTGGTCCCGGTACAATACCGATGACCCCGAAACTTGTCCCGATGGCCGAAACAGGACTTCCTATATATAAATCTTTACCTCCGGACCATTCCGGAACTCCTCGTGACGTCCGGGATCTCATCCGGGACTCCGAACAACATTCGGTAACCACATAAAAGCTTCCTTTATAACCCTAGCGTCATCGAACCTTAAGTGTGTAGACCCTACGGGTTCGGGAGACATGCAGACATGACCGAGACGTTCTCCGGTCAATAACCAACAGCGGGATCTGGATACCCATGTTGGCTCCCACATGTTCCACGATGATCTCATCGGATGAACCACGATGTCAAGGACTCAATCGATCCCGTATACAATTCCCTTTGTCTATCGGTATGTTACTTGCCCGAGATTCGATCGTCGGTATACCGATACCTTGTTCAATCTCGTTACCGGCAAGTCACTTTACTCGTTCCGTAACACATCATCCCGTGATCAACTCCTTGGTCACATTGCGCATATGATGATGTCCTACCGAGTGGGCCCAGAGATACCTCTCCGTTTACACGGAGTGACAAATCCCAGTCTTGATTCGCATAAAACAATAGATACTTTCGGAGATACCTGTAGTGCACCTTTATAGTCACCCAGTTACGTTGTGACGTTTGATACACCCAAAGCACTCCTACGGTATCCAGGAGTTACACGATCTCATGGTCAAAGGAAGAGATACTTGACATTGGCAAAGCTCTAGCAAACGAACTACACGATCTTTGTGCTATGCTTAGGGTTGGGTCTTGTCCATCACATCATTCTCCTAATGATGTGATCCCGTTATCAACGACGTCCAATGTCCATAGCCAGGAAACCATGACTATATGTTGATCACAACGAGCTAGTCAACTAGAGGCTCACTAGGGACATATTGTGGTCTATGTATTCACACGTGTATTACGATTTCCGGATAATACAGTTATAGCATGAATAAAAGACTATTATCATGAACAAAGAAATATAATAATAACTTATTTATTATTGCCTCTAGGGCATATTTCCAACAGTCTCCCACTTGCACTAGAGTCAATAATCTAGTTCACATCGCCATGTGATTAACACTCACAGGTCACATCGCCATGTGACTAATTCCCAAGAGTTTACTAGAGTCAGTAGTCTAGTTCACATCACTATGTGATTAACACTCAATGAGTTTTATGTTTGATCATGTTGCTTGTGAGAGAGGTTTTAGTCAACAGGTCTGAACCTTTCAGATCCGTGTGTGCTTTACAAATCTCTATGTCATCTCCTAGATGCAGCTACCACGCTCTATTTGGAGCTATTCCAAACAACTGTTCTACTTGGAGCTATTCTAAATTATTGCTCCATTATATGTATCCGGTCTCTCTACTCAGAGCTATCCAGATAGGTGTCAAGCTTGCATCGTCGTAACCTTTATGACAAACTCTTTTACCACCTCCATAATCGAGAAAATTCCTTAGTCCACTAGTTACTAAGGATAACTTTGACCGCTGTCCTGTGAGCCATTCTTGGATCACTCTTGTACCCCTTGACTGACTCATGGCAAGGCACACTTCAGGTGCGGTACACAGCATAGCATACTGAAGAGCCTACGTCTTAAGCATAGGGGACGACCTTCGTCCTTTCTCTCTATTCTGCCGTGGTCGAGCTTTAAGTCTTAACTTCGTACCTTACAACTCAGGCAAGAACTCCTTCTTTGACTGGTCCATCTTGAACACCTTCAAGATTATGTCAAGGTATGTGCTCATTTGAAAGTATTATTAAGCATTTTGATCTATCCTTATAGATCTTGATGCTCAATGTTCAAGTAGCTTAATCCAGGCTTTCCATTGAAAAACACTTTCAAAATAACCCTATATGCTTTCTAGAAATTCTACGTCATTTCTGATCAACAATATGTCAACAACATATACTCATCAGAAATTCTATAGTGCTCCCACTCACTTCTTTGGAAATACAAGTTTCTCATAAACTTTGTACAAACCCAAAATCTTTGATCATCATCAAAGCATACATTCCAACTCCGAGATGCTTACTCCAGTCCTTAGAAGGATCGCTAGAGCTAGCATACCTTTTAGCATCCTCAGGATTGACAAAACTTTTCTGATTGTATTGCATACAACCTTTCCTTACGAAAACTAGTAAGGAAACTTGTCTTGACATCCATCTGCCAGATTTCATAAATGCAGCTAATGCTAACATGATTCCGACGGACTTTAAGCATCGCTGCGGATGAGAAAATCTCATTGTAGTCAACTCCTTGAACTTGTGAAAAATTCTTCGCCACAAGTCGAGCTTCATGGACGGTGACATTACCGTCCACGTCCGTCTTCTTCTTAAAAGATCCATTTATCTCAATGGATTGCCGATCATCGGGCAAGTCCATCAAAGTCCATGCTTTGTTCTGATATATGGATACTATCTCGGATTTCATGGCTTCTAACCATTTGTCGGAATTCGGGCCCACCATCGCTTCTCCATAGCTCGTAGGTTCATTGTTGTCTAGCAACATGACCTTCAAGACAGGATCACCTTACCACTCCGAAGTAGTACGTGTCCTTGTCGTCCTACGAGGTTTGGTAGTGACTTGATCCGAAGTTTCATGATCAATATCATAAGCTTCCACTTCAATTGGTGTAGGTGCCACAGGAACAACTTCCTATGCCCTGCCACACACTAGTTGAAGAGACGGTTCAATAACCTCATCAAGTCTCCACCATCCTCCCACTCAATTCTTTCGAGAGAAACTTTTCCTCGAGAAAGGACCCGATTCTAGAAACAATCCATATTGCTTTCGGATCTGAATTAGGAGGTATACCCAACTATTTTGGGTTTCCTATGAAGATGCATTTTATCCGCTTTGGGTTCGAGCTTATCAACCTGAAACTTTTTCATATAAGCGTCGCATCCCCAAACTTTTAAGAAACGACAACTTAGGTTTATCTAAACCATAATTCATACGGTGTCATCTCATCGGAATTACGTGGTGCCCTATTTAAAGTGAATGTGGTTGTCTTAATGCCTAACCCATGAACGACAGTGGTAATTCGATAAGAGACATCATGGTACGCACCATATCCAATAGGGTGCAACTATGATGTTCGGACACACCATCACATTATGGTGTTCCAGGCGGTATTAATTGCGAAACAATTTCCACAATGTCTTAATTGTGTGCCAAAACTCGTAACTCAGATATTCATCTCTATGATCATATCATAGACATTTTATCCTCTTGTCACAATGATCTTCTACTTCACTCTGAAATTACTTGAACCATTCAATAATTCAGACTTGTGTTTCATCAAGTAAATATTCTCAACATCTACTCGAATCATCTGTGAAGTAAGAACATAACGATATTCACTGCATGCCTCAGCACTCATTGGACTGCACACATCAAAATGTGTTACTTCCAACAAGTTGCTATCTTGTTCCATCTTACTGAAAATGAGGCTTTTCAGTCATCTTGCCCATGTGGTATGATTTGCATATCTCAAGTGATTCAAAATCAAGTGAGTCCAAACGATCCATTTGCATGGAGTTTCTTCATGCATATACACCAATAGACATGGTTCGCATGTCTCAAACTTTTCAAAAATGAGTGAGTCCAAAGATCCATCAACATGGAGCTTCTTCATGCGTTTTATACCATTATGACTTACATGGCAGTGCCACAAGTAAGTGGTACTATCATTACTATCTTATATCTTTTGGCATGAAAATGTGTATCACTACGATCGAGATTCAATAAACCATTCAGGTTTAATACTAATCTTGATGGTAGAGGGAGCGTGCGATGTTTGATCACATCAAACTTGGAAACACTTCCAACACATATCGTCAGCTCACCTTTAGCTAGTCTCCGTTTATTCCGTAGCTTTTATTTCGAGTTACTAACACTTAGCAACCGAACCGGTATCTAATACCCTGGTGCCACTAGGAGTACTAGTAAAGTACACATTAACATAATGTATATCCAATATACTTCTATCGACCTTGCCAGCCTTCTCATCTACCAAGTATCTAGGGTAATCCTGCTCCAGTGGTTGTTCCCCTTATTACAGAAGCACTTAGTCTCGGGTTTGGGTTCAACCTTGGGTTTCTTCACTGGAGCAGCAGCTGATTTGCCGTTTCATGAAGTATCCCTTCTTGCCCTTGCCCTTCTTGAAACTAGTGGTTTCACTAACCATCAACAATTGATGCTCCTTCTTGATTTCTACTTTCGCGGTGTCAAACATCGCGAATACCTCAAGGATCATCATCTCTATCCTTGATATGTTATAGTTCATCACGAAGCTCTAGCAGCTTGGCGGCAATGACTTTGGGGAAACATCACTATCTCATCTGGAAGATCAACTCCCACTCGATTCAAGTGATTGTTGTACTCAGACAATCTGAGCACAAGCTCAACGATTGAGCTTTTCACCCTTAGTTTGCAGGCTAAGAAAATCGTCGGAGGTCTTATACCTCTTGACATGGGCACGAGCCTGAAATCCCAATTTCAGCCCTCGAAACATCTCATATGTTCCGCGACGTTTCGAAAACGTCTTTGGTGCCTCTACTTAAACCATTTAACTGAACTATCACGTAGTTATCAAAACGTGTATGTTCGATGTTCGAAACATCGACAAACGACGTTTGGGGTTCAGCACACTAAGCAGTGCATTAAGGACATAAGCGTTCTAGTGTCCGCATAATCGCTACTGTCAACTTTCAACTATATTTTCTCTAGGAACATAACTAAAACAGTAGAACTATAGCGTGAACTACGACATAATTTGCAAAAAGGTCTTTTGACTATGTTCAAGATAATTAAGTTCATCTTATGAACTCCCACTTAGATAGACATCCCTCTGGTCATCTAAGTGATCACATGATCCGAGTCAACTAGGCCGTGTCCGATCATCACGTGAGACGGACTAGTCATCATCGGTGAACATCTTCATGTTGATCGTATCTGCTATACGACTCATGCTCGACCTTTCGGTCTCCGTGTTCCGAGGCCATGTCTGCACATGCTAGGCTCGTCAAGTTAACCCTAAGTGTTTTCGCTGTGTAAAATTGTCTTACACCCGTTGTATGTGAACGTAAGAATCCATCACACCCGATCATCACGTGGTGCTTAGAAGCGACGAACTGTAGCAACGGTGCACAGTTAGGGGAGAACACTTCTTGAAATTTTGTAAGGGATCATCTTATTTACTACCGTCGTCCTAAGCAAACAAGATGCATAAACATGATAAACATCACATGCAATCAAATAGAGTAGTGACATGATATGGCCAATATCATATAGCTCCTTTGATCTTCATCTTCGGGGCTCCATGATCATCTTGTCACCGGCATGACACCATGATCTCCATCATCATGATCTCCATCATCGTGTCTTCATGAAGTTGTCACGCCAACGACTACTTCTACTTCTATGACTAACGCGTTTAGCAATAAAGTAAAGTAAGTTACATGGCGTTCTTCAATGACACGCAGGTCATACAAAAAATAAAGACAACTCCTATGGCTCCTGCCGGTTGTCATACTCATCGACATGCAAGTCGTGAATCCTATTACAAGAACATGATCAATCTCATACATCACATATATCATTCATCACATCCTTTTGGCCATATCACATCACGTAGCATACCCTGCAAAAACAAGTTAGACGTCCTCTAATTGTTGTTTGCATGTTTTACGTGGCTGCTATGGGTTTCTAGCAAGAACGTTTCTTACCTACGCAAAACCACAACGTGATATGCCAATTGCTATTTACCCTTCATAAGGACCCTTTTCATTGAATCCGTTCCGACTAAAGTGGGAGAGACTGGCACCCGCTAGCCACCTTATGCACCAAGTGCATGTCAATCGGTGGAACCTGTCTCACGTAAGAGTACGTGTAAGGTCGGTCCGGGCCGCTTCATCCCACAATACCGTCGAAACAAGATTGGACTAGTAACGGTAAGCATATTGAACAACATCAACGCCCACAACTACTTTGTGTTCTACTCGTGCAAAGAATCTACGCAATAGACCTAGCTCATGATGCCACTGTTGGGGAACGTAGCAGAAATTCAAAAATTTTCCTACGTAACACCAAGATCTATCTATGGAGAGACCAGCAACGAGTAGAAAGGGGAGTGCATCTACATACCCTTGTAGATCGCTAAGCGGAAGCGTTCAAGTGAACGGGGTTGATGGAGTCGTACTCGTCGTGATTCAGATCATCGATGATCAAGTGCCGAACGGACGGCACCTCCGCGTTCAACACACGTACAGCCCGGTGACGTCTCCCACGCCTTGATCCAGCAAGGAGAGAGGGAGAGGTTGAGGAAGACTCCATCCAACAGCAGCACAACGGCGTGGTGGTGGTGGAGGAGCGTGGCAATCCCGCAGGGCTTCGCCAAGCACCATGGGAGAAGAGGAGGAGGGAGAGGGGCAGGGCTGCACCAACGAGAGATCAAAATCGCGTGTTATGGGCAGCCCCTAGGCCTCATATATATAGGGGAAGGGGAGGGCTGAGCCCCCTTTAGGGTTTCCCACCCCAAGGGGCGGCGGCCAGCCTCCAGATGGCATCTGGTGCGGCGGCCAAGAAGGGGGGGAGGAGTCCATCCTCCCCAAGGCACCTCGGAGGTGCCTTCCCCTTCGAGGACTCTTCCCTCTAGGGTTCCCTAGGCGCATGGGCCTCTTGGGGCTGGTGCCCTTGGCCCATGTAGGCCAAGGAGCACCCCCTACAGCCCATGTGGCCCCCCGGGGCAGGTGGCCCCACCCGGTGGGCCCCCGGGACCCTTCCGGTGGTCCCGGTACAATACCGATGACCCCGAAACTTGTCCCGATGGCCGAAATAGGACTTCCTATATATAAATCTTTACCTCCGGACCATTCCGGAACTCCTCGTGACGTCCGGGATCTCATCTGGGACTCCGAACAACATTCGGTAACCACATACAAGATTCCTTTATAACCCTAGCGTCATCGAACCTTAAGTGTGTAGACCCTACGGGTTCGGGAGACATGCAGACATGACCGAGACGTTCTCCGGTCAATAACCAACAGCGGGATCTGGATACCCATGTTGGCTCCCACATGTTCCACGATGATCTCATCGGATGAACCACGATGTCAAGGACTCAATCGATCCCGTATACAATTCCCTTTGTCTATCGGTATGTTACTTGCCCGAGATTCGATCGTCGGTATACCGATACCTTGTTCAATCTCGTTACCGGCAAGTCACTTTACTCGTTCCGTAACACATCATCCCGTGATCAACTCCTTGGTCACATTGCGCATATGATGATGTCCTACCGAGTGGGCCCAGAGATACCTCTCCGTTTACACGGAGTGACAAATCCCAGTCTCGATCCGCATAAAACAATAGATACTTTCGGAGATACCTGTAGTGCACCTTTATAGTCACCCAGTTACGTTGTGACGTTTGCTACACCCAAAGCACTCCTACGGTATCCAGGAGTTACACGATCTCATGGTCAAAGGAAGAGATACTTGACATTGGCAAAGCTCTAGCAAACGAACTACACGATCTTTGTGCTATGCTTAGGATTGGGTCTTGTCCATCACATCATTCTCCTAATGATGTGATCCCGTTATCAACGACGTCCAATGTCCATAGCCAGGAAACCATGACTATCTGTTGATCACAACGAGCTAGTCAACTAGAGGCTCACTAGGGACATATTGTGGTCTATGTATTCACACGTGTATTACGATTTACGGATAATACAGTTATAGCATGAATAAAAGACTATTATCATGAACAAAGAAATATAATAATAACTTATTTATTATTGCCTCTAGGGCATATTTCCAACACTAAATGGGAGTTCTTAAGTAATATGATTAATTGAACTTTAATTTATCATGAACTTAATCCTGATAGTATTTTGCAAATTATGTTGTAGATCAATAGCTCGCGTTGTAGATTCCCTATGTTTTTATATGTTCCTATAGAAAACTAAGTTGAAAGATGATAGTAGCAATGATGTGGACTGGGTATGTGATATGAGGTTTATCCTCATTGTTGCATATAAGAATTATGTCCTTGATGCACTGCTAGGTGACAGACCTATTGCAGGAGCAGACGCAGACGTTATGAACGTTTGGCTAGCTCAATATGATGACTACTTAATAGTTTAGTGCACCATGCTTTACGGCTTAGAACCAAGACTTCAAAAACGTTTTTGAATGCCACAGAGCATATGAGATGTTCCAAGAGATGAAATTGGTATTTCAGACTCATGCCCATGTCGAGAGGTATGAGACCTCCGACAAGTGCTTCGCCTAAAACATGGAGGAGAATTGCTCAGCTAGTAAGCATGTACTCAGAATGTCTGGGTACTACAATCACCTGAATCAAGTGGGAGTTAATCTTCCAGATAAGATAGTGATTTACAGAGTTTTCTAGTCACTATCACCAAGTTACTGGAACTTCGTGATGAACTATAGTATGCAAGGGATGACGAATATGATTCCCGAGCTCTTCGTGATGCTGAAATCGATGAAGGTAGAAATCAAGAAAAAGCATCAAGTGCTGATGATTGACAAGACCACTAGTTTGAAGAAAAGGGCAAAGGGAAAGAAAGGGAACTTCAAATAGAATGGCAAGCAAGTTGTCACTCCCGTTAAGAAGCCCAAAGCTAAACCTAAGCCTGAAACTGAGTGCTTCTACTGCAAAGGAAATGGTCACTAGAAGCGGAACTACCCCAAATATTTGGTGGAAAAGAGGGATGGCAAAGTGAACAAAGGTATATTTAATATACAGGTTATTGATGTGTACCTTGCTAGTGTTCATAGTAGCCCCTGGGTATTTGATACTTTTTCGGTTGCTAAGATTAGTAACTCGAAATAGGAGTTGCAGAATAAACAGAGACTAGTTGAGGGTGAAGTGACGATATAAGTTGGAAGTGGTTCCAAGATTGATATGATCGCACACTCCCTATACTTTCGGGATTAGTGTTGAACCTAAATAAATGTTATTTGGTGTTTGCGTTGAGCATGAATATGATTAGATCATTTTAATTGCAATACGGTTATTCATTTAAGACAGAGAATAATTGTTATTCTATTTACATGAATAAAACCTTCTATGGTCATACACCCAATGTTGATGGTTTATTGAATCTCGATCGTGGTAATACACATCTATAATACCTAAATAGTTCATCCCCGCTAACCTATTTCTCTTGACATGCAGCCTATCCACCTCATCATACCTGCCACATCATCATTCTATTGGTGACTTACAAATGGGACCGACCGCTACATCAACCATGACACTTAGCATCTGGTTAATGCTAAGGACCCACCACAATGTGCCAGCATATCCTCCTCTCTCCCACTCATTCAGCGCTCTCACAAGTCAACGCATCAAGCGCTCCTTCCACTATCTACAATAACGCTCCTTCCCCTACCTCTACATGAGGCACACCTCCTGCACAACCGCCGGCCGGGGTCGTGTCCGCGACTCACACACGCCGCCACTCGGTCGATTCGTCTCTTATTGAAGCCAACGCCAACCCTTCCCCCGCTGCAACCGATGGATTCCTGGCCTACCGCTGCCACTAACTTTTCCGCTTCCATGTCTCAGTAAATGCCTTATTGGTTCATCTTCCCTGCAACAGTTCTTATTGCCATCGTTGCCTTTGTGATGAACGCTCCTCCAGCCAATAATGCACGTGAAACGGCCTCAAGAGGAAGAATGTGTCTTTGCTCGAATGAAAATGCAGATCCATCCTCCTTGCAGGTACCACCCTACTCTATCTCACTCATCCCTAATCTTCTCTTCCACCCAATATGAGATATTTGTCCATGGTCTCCTGATTTCATCCTTTCCATTTCTTTGTCCTTTCCCCTCCCTATTTCACGCCCCTGCATCTCTTGAACTATTTATGCCGCAGCAATTCATGTTGATATGTTAAATTGATTTTTTCATAAGAAGTTTTCGTATGTATATTTCCACTAGAGATTCAACTATCCTTTTTTTGTTTATGCAGCAAATAACACAACATGTCATGCTGCAACGGTCTTCCAGGTTTAATTCCGTGTACTTGCTTTTCAAAATCTATGTCGACAAGGCACTTGATCAAAATCCAAGCAGGTTGAAAGTCTATTTGTTTGTGAAGAATATCTTTTATCTACGTCGGCAAGATATTTATGATTTATCTATTTGATCATTGACCATCTTCTATCTCTACCTCTTTTATAGGCCACGGATGCCATTATCGGTTTTATCCCTCCTATCAAATGATGCATGGATTGCATCATGAACTTATAGCATGGTACATTTCGGCCCTCATAGTTAGATTTGGAGAGGGTAACAATTTGGTCCCGGTACATGTTGAGCAAACATCTACTGGAAAGTAGTCTTTTTCTTATAAAGTTTTTATGTTTTTGCAGGCCACATAGGGGCATTCTTTGTGGTGATTTGCGAGTTATATGTTTGCCTATGTTCATGTAATTTTCAGTCAAATTGTATTTATAATAGTTTATCTTACATTATTAGTATATTTACCAATTGCTTTTGTTGAAGAATTGATGTTATTTATGTCTATGTACCAACAATTTGTTCTGATGCTTACCATTGTCTTTGCAATTTAAACATTTTTTGTGTTCTCAAGTTTCAACTCAGGTTCCGACACTAAATTTATCCCAATGTCGACAATGGTGTTCGATGTTGACACCCAAATAAAAAGTGTTTTCTCTTCTTCTTGATCAATCTATCCTTTTTCTAGGTCAGAGAACCATCAAACATCATACTAAATCCAAGTATGTTTTTTCTGTCAGCCCGTGAAGCATAGGTATGATGACAAGATCTTCATGATATAGGTACTTGTAACACCCCAAAAATTTAATCAAATTTTATTAAGTAAAATTTTGCCAGGAATAAAATTTTGAATTATACTAGGCCAATTATTAATTTCAAAGCATGTACTGTTTTCTATTTTCCAAAATTCTTCCCTCCATAGAAGATTATTTTTTTTGTAAAATGTTGTGGTCCTTGGTTGTTTTGTAAATCATTTCATTTATATCATAAATAATAGTGGGAAATATTTCCATAATAAAATTTGCCACAAGTTATTCTTTTAAAAGCATTTTCAGTACTTGGAGTGCTTCTGTTGCACTGCAACTATTTTAAATAATTGTCTTAAAATCTCACAAAAATTGTGAGAGGTCAGGTGATGCCTATAAATCACTTTTATGCAAAAACCTAACTATGTCTTTTGGAAATTTTGAGTGAAACATCCTCTTTTCAATTATGTCCCATTCTTGAGTTATAACTGCAACCCTACTTTTCCTAGCTCCACTACTTCTGTAACTTTTCCATCTAGTAGTCCTTCCAACCAAAACCTTAACTCCAGGAGATCAGCTCTATTTGCATCTTTTAAGTCCACCAAACACTCCTCTGAAGTTTCTGTCCAGAATTGAATTCTGGTAAAACTTGCACTAGCAAGTTTCTCATCTTGCAAAACTAACTTCACCGCCATCTCTATCATCTAAAGAGACCCCACCCTGCCAAGTTTCAGATCCATTAGAGTCCTCTAGCTTGCCCTAGCATTCTGTCAAACACTTCATGTGCATGATAGCAACCTGCAAGTTCACAAACTTGCATTGGGCATCTGCTCATCTGACCAAACCACCATGTCAACTAGCTCTAGTATACCCCAAATCAACTCTCTCGAGAGTGGCACTAGCATCAGAGGCTCCTAGACCATCGAGGCATTTTGTCGAACACTCTGTGCACGTGCTCTGGCACGGCTAGAGCGTGGGTTTTGCACGCGTCGGCACCGAGTTGCAGCCACCGCTCTGCTGCCTCCCCCTCTCATCCTGATCCTCCTCTCGATCAGCCCGACCACCAAGACCCTTGCCGACACCCTCGCTTGGCCCCTAGCGCCGTCCACCGCCGTCCACGACGACCAAGACCGCCGCCCGACGAGTACCACACGGCCACGTCTCTGCCCGACCCGCGTGGCGCGTCCCGAGCAGCCCATCTCCTCCTAGGAGTAACTACGGGCGGCCATCGCCCTCACTGTCCACCCTGCCGACCTCAACGGCCTCGCCTACTGCCGTAATGGCCACCGCCGTCATGTCTATCTTTAGGAAGCCGCGAAGCCGACCTCACCGGGCTATAAAAGGTTACCTCGAGCATGATCCCAACACCATCAGCCCCTCTCCTCCCTCTCTGAGCTCTCGTGAACAGAAGAATGACCGGAAGCGATCGTCTTCCTCACCTCCAACCGAGGCGGCCGACGCCTCTGTCTTATTGATTCCGACGCCACCAAAGCTCCCCCTCCTCCACTCTCCTCACCGTACAACCCCTCCTCGCCCCACGAATCCATCCCCACCTTCAATTCGCCGCGGGAGCCACCGTAGGCGGAGCACCCCTTTCGCCCGACACCGCCGTCCGCCGAAGAGCTCGCCGTCGGTGACTCCGTCAACGTCGGCGACCATGGCGGGTACCCACGGGTTCGCCTCGACCTCCAGAGCACACCCATGTGCTCAGATCCCCGAGGGGTGCCGTCGTTCGCCGGCGAGCCTCGCCGGAGCTCCGCCTCTGTTCGGTCAGAGGAGACGGCGTGCGCGTGGACCGGTCAAACCTGACCAGTGGGTCAGGCGGGCCCACCGTCAGTGACCCAGCGTCCGCTGACTCATCCGTAAGTGGAGATGTATTCCCCAGAATACGCCTTCAACGTCACCAGCCCTCCCGCGCGGCCGAACGGCTGGGCTAGGCCCAGTTGTGCCAGACGACTAAGTCTCGCCCACTGCACACTTCTGCCTTTCTCTTTTTATTTTCCAGCAGATTTCAAATAATTCCAGAGCAGCCATTTCACATCCAAATTTGATGATTCAAATTTTCTCATACTTCTAAATTCATGCTCTATTTATCTTGATAGGGTGAACATTTTTCCTAAGCCTGGTTTTTGCTGGATCTAATAAATAGTCAATTTCCTTGATTATTCCAGCTTAGTAAATTCATAGGAAAACCATATAAACTCCAAATGACTTGATTCTTTTTCTGATATTTCTCAAATTTTATCTAGTTTATTTTAGTATTTATTTCAAAAATTTCCAAGCAACTTTTATGTGCTGTTTTGGAATTGTGTGGTAATTGAAATATTTTGAAAATAGGAAATGGAGGGGAGATATAATTTTCAAAGTTTTGGAATGCACCCAACATTTTTGCATACTCAAGGCAAGCATTTTGAACACATGATATGGTGACTGCATGATTGTTTGTGGCATGTGTATTTGAATTGTGAATATGTTGAATTCCTATAGAGTTTGCATATTGTTGGTCATACATGCATGATCCCCTTGATGGTATTCTCTTTTCACTTAAACATTGAGTATAAGTGAGTATGGTTATTTTCATGTGCCATATGTGCCTGTATTGGTACAGGCTAATTTGCAGGAAGAATCAGTCACGAGAAAAGTGACTGTGAGACTGAAATCTCGTGGTGACGAGAATGATCAGTGAGGGTATGTTGAGACATACTAGAGGTGGTGACCCTGTTGGGAACTGCCAAGGAGTTATATTGTACTAACCACTGCAGTAAAACTTAAACCTCCTGAGTTGACCGTAGATTGAGTCTTGTTCCGGTAACCCCCATATTGGTTCGTGCTACCACTTGTCCCCACTGCAAGCAGGGTACGGTTCAGTAAGTTGTTCCCCTTTCCGTGCACACATCGTACAGAGAGGCCACGGTGAGGGTTTCCAGGTACCAGTTGTAATGCCAGTCATCGGGCCAGGGGGCATGGGCGTATCCGGCTGGGCCAAGAGGGGGCACCCCTTGTAATCGGCGCGTGTTAATAGTGATCCCATGCTACTCGAGACAATGGTCTCCCCGCCTTAGAGGTTCTCTTGAACGATGCTTTGGGTGATTCCTGGCATCCGGAAAGTTAATCTGGTGTGTGCTGGTCAGGTGTGTTTTCAACCCAAAGGCCGTAATGGGAATTAGTCGGCGTCTCGGTGCTAGCTAAAGAAATCCTTTACTTGTGGGTAAAGAGTACACCTTCTCCAGAGTTATATCTATTCGAATAGTCGTGTCCATGGTTAAGGACTACAGTCTGGGTTGGTCAAGCGTCGGTCTTATTGTCAGTCTCCGGAGGAAATAATTAAAGTGATCATGGTTCCTTTTGCAGGATAATAATTGTCACTACTGGTGCTATTATGAATAGTATTGTTAATATGGATATTGTTGTGGACTAACCTTTTCCTCTTATGTTTAACCTTGAGTATCTCTTGGGATGGCTACACTACCCGGGATACTCAAGTTTATGTTCGTTTCTGAGTGTCACTTGGGATGGCTAGTCCACCTGGATACTTGTGTTATTATTTTCTTATAAGCCCTTTATGAGGCGTCGCTCAGACACCCGACTGTGGCATTTCTTTTCAAGACCTCTCGTGGCGTTGCTTGAGTTCTCGGGTGGTCCTGTCTCGCCCGATTCTCTTTTAGACACCCGTTTGGCATTTCTTTTCAAGACCTCTCGTGGCGTCGCTTGAGTTCTCGGGTGGTCCTATCTCGCCCAATTCTCTTTTAGACACCCGTTTGGCATTTCTCTTGGAATTCTTCGGGCGGTCCAACGCCTGACGTTTCGTTTCATTTCTTTGATTCACTAATAACATGACTTATTTTCCGTATGAATATTGGTCATGCCATGCTTTAATACTGAGTCAGCACATGCATGTAATTTTAATTCATCATGGGCATATGCATACGGTAGATCTTTTGTTCTTGATGTTTGCGAGTACATTCAAACCTACTCACTGGCTTGTCCCTGCCTATTGTCTTGGCCAGATCATGTTTCAGAGAGGAGTACTGCGGTGACACCCCAACCTAGGATTCGAAGATAGCAGCCACATGAGATAGGAGTTATCCACGTCAGCTGTTCCCGTGGGAATCGAGTTCCATCAACGTTGGAGATCCACGAGTCGCTTCCATCATCTGCCACTAGAAATCATTGTTGTACTCAATGGACCTATAAGGTCTTGTACTCAAATCCTTGTAATTGCTTGGAATTCTGTATCAAGGAAGTATCCACCAGCAACAGTAATCCTGGGGCTGGTGGTAACATAAGGGTCGTTTGCTGGGAATTTATGTCCCGGAAATCCGGCCTCGACAGTACTGTAGTGATAGTTCACATCATTATTCATCACCATAAAATTGGATCTGCAGATTTGTATTTGTTATATTTGATCCAGATTTTACTATGCAGAAGTGCACACAAACGGACAACAAGAGAGGTATCTATCACGGCATCAGAACGTATAGCATTTTATTTCACTAACCGTTAGTTTTTTTATTTTCCAGTCATAACAAGGAAAAGCTCGGTACAAGCATTGCCACCACACAAGGATTACACCTCAGATTCTAGACCATCCACTTATTCAGATAAACATACATATTATGTCATCTCAATATCATAGAGAACTTTATATCCATTAATATATGTAATAAATTTTATAACCAGTTGCCATAGCGTTGTCCACAAGTATACTCTATCACTATGTCTACTATCTTATTACTTCCCAATATATGAACTATCTATGATTTAGCTTTATAGTTTATTATGAAGTCCCTCAGCAACGCACGGGGTACCATATAGTATTCATAGTATTGATGCCAAAATATTCAAAGTTGATAATGATAGTGCAACTTATTTGTGGCACTGCCGTTTATTTCATATTGGTGTAAAACGCATGAAGAAACTCCATGCTAATGGGCTTTTGGAATCATTTGATACTTGCGAACCGTGCGTTATGGGCAAGATGACTAAAACTCCGTTCTCCGGAACAATGGAACGAGTTAATGACTTATTGTAAATAATACATACCGATGTATGCAGTCCAATGGGTGTTGTGCTTGTGGTGGGTATCGCTATTTTCTGACCTTCACAAATGATTTGAGCATATATGGGTATATCTACTTAATGAAACACAAGTCTGAAACATTTGAAAAGTTCAAAGAATTTTAGAGTGAAGTGAAGAATCATCGTAACAAGAAAATAAAGTTTCTACGATCTGATCGTGGAGGAGAATATTAGTGTTACGAGTTTGGCCTTCATTAAAACAATGTGGAATAGTTTCATAGCTCACGCCACCTGGAACACCACAGAGCTAATGGTGTGTCCGAACGTCGTAATCACACTTTATTGGATATGGTGCGATCTATGATGTCTCTTACCGATTTATCACTATCGTTTTGGGGTTATGCATTAGAGACAGCTACATTCATTTTAAATAGGGCACCATCAAAATCCGTTGAGACGATGCCTTATGAACTGTGGTTTGGCAAGAAACCAAAGTTGTCGTTTCTTAAAGTTTGGGGCTGCGATGCTTATGTGAAAAAGCTTCAACCTGATAAGCTCGAATCCAAATCGGAGAAGTGTGTCTTCATAGGATACCCAAAGGAAACTGTTGGGTACACCTTCTATCACAGATCCGAAGGCAGGATATTCGTTGCTAAAAATGGATCCTTTCTAGAGAAGGAGTTTCTCTCGAAAAAAGTGAGTGGGAGGAAAGTAGAATTTGATGAGGTAATTGTACCTTCTCCCTTATTGGAAAGTAGTTCATCACAGAAATCCGTTCCAGTGATTCCTACACCAATTAGTGAGGAAGCTAATGATGATGATCATGAAACTTCAGATCAAGTTACTACCAAACCTCGTAGGTCTTCCAAAGTGAGATCCGCACCAGAGTGGTAGGGTAATCCTATTCTGGAAGTCATGTTACTAGACCATGATGAACCTACGAACTATGAGGAAGCGATGATGAGCCCAGATTCCGTGAAATGGTTGGAGGCCATGAAATCTGAGATGGGATCCATGTATGAGAACAAAGTGTGGACTTTGGTGGACTTGCCTGATGACCGGCAAGCCATAGAAACTAAATGGATCTTCAAGAGGAAGATAGATGCTGATAGTAGTGTTACTATCTACAAACCTCGACTTGTCGCAAAAAGGTTTTAGCCAAGTTCAAGGTATTGACTACAATGAGATTTTCTCTACTGTAGCGATGCTTAAATCCGTCGGAATCATGTTAGCAATTTCCATATTTTATTAAATCTGTCAAATGGATGTCAAAACTGCATTCCTTAAATGGATATTTCTTAAAGAAGAGTTGTATATGATGCAACCAGAAGGTTTTGTCAATCCTAAAGGTGCTAAACAAAGTGTGCGAGCTCCAGCGATCCATCTGTGGACTGGTGCAAGCATATCGGAGTTGGAATATATGCTTTGATAAGGTGATCAAAGTATATGGTTTTATATAGACTTATGGAGAAGCCTGTATTTACAAGAAAGTGAGTGAGAGCACTACAACCTTTTTGATAAGTATATGTGAATGACATATTGTTGATCGAAAATATTGTAGAATTTTCTTGAAAGCATAAAGGAGAGTTTGAAAGGAGATTTTCAAAGAAAGACCTCGGTGAAGCTGCTTACATATTCACTACAAGAAATTTGTTAATCCATGACGGATTTTTATTGACGTTCTCAAAAACGTCATGGACGGTGTGGTATAGCCCCGCAAGCCCGCTAAAGCCCATCTAATCTTTACCCATATAAAATGCTAACCCTAACCCTCATCCTCTGCCCCTCCTCTTCCCATCGTCGGTAGCCCCGTCCTAATTCCCCATCGCCGCCACCTACCACCTCGCATCCCTCCTCCCAAAGCCCTTCGCTGGCCCTCCCCTTCCTCACCTCCTCGCCTCCCTCCTCCCGCAACCCTTCGCCGGCCCTCCCCTTCCTCAACTCCTTGCCTCCCTCCTCCCGCAGCCCTTCGCCGGCCCTCCTCACCTCCTCACCTCCCTCCTCCCACAGCCTTTCGCCGGCACTCCCCTTCCTCTCTCAATCCACGATGATGACCAACACACCGTCAACTGCCGCCACACTATTCCCTCACATCTCTTACCACTTTTTCAGATCTGGACAGCCACCACACCGTCAACCACCATGACGATGGCCACCGCATCCTCAGCCGCTCAGGGGAGGATGGAACAAGGAGGATAAGAGGATGGGGTCGAGCAGCAGTAGAGGGAGGACGGCGACGTCCGAACGCGAGCTGACCATGGGATCTTGGCGATGCTCGTGTGCCAGTGACGTCCTCCTCCTGGATCTCGCCGACAACCCCCTGGAGGCCACCATTAGTGAGGGGAGGCTGTCATCACCACCCCTCTCTCCCATGACACCTCTTACTCGTGCTCCTCCTCAAGATCCGATGAGGTTTTGCTTCTCTTCATACCCTCTTTTCCACAATGTTTTTCATTCTGCATACATGCGCTGGTTCCAAACAAAATTGGTAATGCATTTCTGTGATGAGGATCTGTGATTTCTAGTGAAAGATCTGTGCTATTTGGGATACTATGGACATATGCAGTACAATAAAACCATATAAATCTGTTGCACTAGTTCTTTTCGTTACTTACATAAATCAAAGCATGCATACTGCAATGTTGACTTATTTGTTTCATATATGATTATATATTGCAGTATATGCTCCTGCCTTAAGACTGTCATGACTTGATTCTCTCTGTTAGAAGTTTTATACCACTGCTCGAAATTTTTGCCCACATTTGTGAATATTTCATAACTCCTTTTGGTCTCAAGGATGATGAATTTCGTACTTGGTGTCTTGTTAGATAAGACTATCATTTTTTGGCGTCAAGGATGATGCAGTTCATACTTGTTTTGTTCAGACTTTCTTGGATTCCATAGTTCTATATTGTTTGCTTAGTTGCTGTTAATTTTTTTCAGAGTACCAAACTTAATTGTACTCTCAAATGGTCCAAGACAAAATTCTAAAAGTAAAAGAACATCACACACTGACTGATTCTTTTTACTGAAATCCTGGTTAGTGGCTAGACAAGTTCTCTTGTTACATTCCTCCATGCACCCATTGATTGTGGTTATCCTGTGGTTTTTACTCAATCAACTATATACTACTTAGTCATATTCCAGAATCTTGAAAATGATATTCTACTGTAAGCAATCAAAGCATGTTTATTGCAGTGTCGACTTGTTTGTTTCATATGATTTTTGTAGATGTTGTTATTCTTGAAAATGATCTTCTCTTGTAAGCAATCAAAGCTTGTTTACTACATGTTGACTTGTTTGTTCATATGATTTTTGTAGATGTTGTCTCACAGTATTAATATATTGCAATGCCTATTCTGTTAAATAGTCCTTCAAGACATGATTTTGTTATGGTATTAACATTGTGGCATATTCTGTTTACTGTTTTGATCTCAAAGTATTTCGTTATTCTCAGTCAATCGAGTGACTAGGAGTAAGATTGTTTGTTAACTATGTCTGCTATTACACTGCTTCTCTATTCTAAATTATATGCAAACTTTCTTTGTGTTATGTGGTGAAAGTAGCCATCATATGCTTTGTGTGATATTGATTTGTCATTGCCTGAATACAGAGTTGTATTTATCCATATACCAGATTTGCATTTTGAGGATAAATCCTTGACACTTACGAATGTTAATAGTGTTATTGATGCCCAACACCATTGCAGCTATTCATATATCAAAAGTTCTACCTGCATCATCCTTCTATTCAGTTATAATTAAATATTTGCATTATAGCATGTCTTGCTGTTATTGTCAAGGGCTAATGTTGCTATCCGGAAGGAACTCCAGGAACCAGCTTCGAATAGGTCTTGTATTCATATGGAATTTGATATTACAAGCAATGGTCTTGTGTAAGTTTCTTGATATTTATTACAGATCCAAAATATATAATATTTCTCTGTTTCTTGTCAGTCAAGTGCTATTTAGTGTTTTGTTTTCCAAACTTCAGTTGTTGCATTTGTTTTTCCTAGTGTAGTTTTGATCTTTTATTACCAACTTAAATAAAAGAAAGTATAGCAGCTTATGCTCTTAATTTTTTTGCCAAGAAGTTATTACTAGAACTACTATCCCATAATTTTTTATTTCCTGAATCTGCACTTTTACAAGTATTATGTTCAGCCGGTGTTCATGTTTTATGATTTAGCTTGTACCTTAATAACCATGAAGTAATTTGTAAGCCATGTAATAAATTAAATTTGTAGTTGTGCAAGCTAATGAAAGTTTGCTACACATGGAAGCCTTGTTCATACTGTTGTCACCTTCTATACAAATATACTGCTTTGTTTCATTTCATTATTGTTTCCTGTATAAGTAATAGTACTCTCAATGTTGGCCAAGTGGACATGTAATTCATTTTTTTACATTTGTTGTAATACTCTTTTCTCTACTATCTATCAATCTGCAGAAATCTAATGTTCTTTTAAATATGCTAGGTATGATTGGGAAGTGGGCTACATAGTGCTACCCATCATTCGGCACCATGACATGATAGTTGCCATCAGGAGAGTCGACGACAACAACTTGAACAACAACCTTGAAATTTTATATATTTTGTTGATGTAAATTGGATTATACTACTTATTAACCTTGTTGTGTGATATATTTAGTGAATCTATGTTGTAAATTATCATTGCATGAAGGATTTGTAAACTGCTATGTTGTATATACACACGGATTTTTTTAAAAAAATATATACATCCAGATGACCAGATGGCCGCATATTGTGTGAACTGTTTGAAAATACTTTCTCTTCGGGCCAAAATTGGCTAGAAAATATACAGTGTCAAAATTGGGCCGAAAGAAATTTTCTAGACCAAATTTAAATTGGGCCTACATTCGTGACAATTTCTGTGACAGAAAGTAGTGTCCACATAGGCACCCACATAATCCCAAAAATCAAACGTGGCATCAGCCCATGACGGCTTGTTCCGTCACAATGGTTTGGGCCTGGGCGAGCTTGGGGCAGATCCATGATGGTCAACAATCGTCAAGGAAGGCACAATGTCAAATTATGACGCGATATACATGACGGACCTCATGTCCGTCATGCATGGGCACCCATGGTAGCTCTACACTCATCTGTGACGGACTAGCACATTCACGTATTAACAGGTTTCTTATAGTGATTGGGCAACAAGATCTATAGAGATAGATCAAGACGCTTGATAAGATTTTTCAATGAGTATATACCTTGACAAGTTTTTTGAAAGAGTTCAAAATGGATCAGTCAAATAAGGAGTTCTTGTCTGTATTACAAGGTGAAAAATTGAGTAAGACTCAAAGCCCGACCACGGCAGAAGATAGAAAGAGAATGAAAGTCATTCCCTATGCCTCAGTCATAGGTTCTATAAAGTGCGTTATGCTGTGTACCAGACCTATTGTGTACCTTGCCATGAGTTTTGCAAGGGGGGTACAATAGTGATCTAGAAGTAGATCACTGGACAATAGTCAAAATTATCCTTAGTAAGGACTAAGGAAATATTTCTCGGTTATGGAAGTGATAAAGAGTTCGTCGTAAAGAATTACGTCGATGCAAGCTTTTTCACGGATCCAGATGACTCTGAGTCTCAATCCAGATACATATTGAATGTGAGAGCAATTAGCTAGAGTAGCTCCATGCAGAGCATTGTAGACATAGAATATTTGCAAAATACATGCGGCTCTGAATGTGTCAGACCTGTTGACTAAACTTCTCTCACGAGCAAAAAATGATCACACCTTCGTACTCTTTGGGTATTAATCACCTAGCAATGTGAACTAGATTATTGACTCTAGTAAACCCTTTGGGTGTTGATCACATGGCGATGTGAACTATGGGTGTTAATTACATATAGATGTGAACAATTGGTGTTAAGTCACATGGCGATGTGAACTAGATTATTGACTCTAATGCAAGTGGGAGACTGAAGGAAATATGCTCTAGGGGAAATACTAAAGTTATTATTTATTTCCTTATTTCATGATAAATGTTTATTATTCATGCTAGAATCGTATTAACCGGAAACTTAGTACATGTGTGAATACATAGACAAAACATAATGTCCCTAGTATGCCTCTACTTGACTAGCTCATTTATCGAAGATGGTTATGTTTCCTAACCATAGACATGTGTTGTCATTTGATGAACTAGATCACATTATTAGGAGAATGATGTGATGGATATGACCCATTCGTTAGCTTAGCGATATGATCGTTACAGTTTCATTGCTACTGCTCTCTTCATGACTTTTACATGTTCCTCAGACTATGAGATTATGCAACTCCCGAACACCGGAAGAACACTTTGTGTGCTACCAAACATCACCACGTAATTGGGTGATTATAAAGGTGCTCTACAGGTGTCTTCGAAGGTGTATGTTGGGTTGGCATAGATCGAGATTAGGATTTGTCACTCTGTGTTTCGGAGAGGTATCTCTGGGCCCTCTTGGCAATACTCATCACTATGAGCCTTGCAAGCATTATGACTAATGAGTTAGTTACGGGATGAAGTATTACGGAATGAGTAAAGAGATTTGCCGGTAACGATATTGAACTAGGTATGATGATACCGATGATCGAATCTCGGGCAAGTAACATACCGATGACAAAGGGTACACCATATGTTGTTGTGTGGTTTGACCGATAAAGATCTTCGTAGAATATGTAGGAACCAATATGAGCATCCAGGTTCCGCTATTGGTTATTGACCGGAGATGTGTCTCGGTCATGTCTACATAGTTCTCGAACCCGTAGGGTCCGCACGCTTAACGTTCGATGACGATTGGTATTATGAGTTTATGTGATTTGATGTATCGAAGGTTGTTTAGAGTCCCGGATGAGATCACAGACATGACAAGGAGTCTCAAAATGGTCGATACATAAAGATTGATGTATTGGACCATGTTATTCGGACACCGGAAGTGTTCCGGATAGTTTCAGAT